>NC_045700.1:22084011-22402707 GCF_009834535.1 Camelus ferus
AAGGGTGGTAGTCCTAGTAAGAGTATCACTTCAGTTGTCAGTAATGCTATTTGGGAAACATAACACACAGTCCCTCAAATCTAATTCTAGGTAACCTGAGTAAGGTAGCAGAACTTAAAATAATTTAAAGTAACTGATTATAAGAAAGGAAATTAATTGTAATAAACTGCTTATCAGAAAGAAAAACTATCATTAGAAGGATTTAAAATATATAAACATTTTAAATAAACTATATAGGAGAATAGTATTTATATTTTTAAATTTTTTATAAGCCTTACCCAATTAGTTGAAATAGCCTTCATTTCTTAAACTGAACCTCATTTTACAAATAAGCCTTTAGGATAATGCAAGGATAGCATGATTCATCTGTATGTTCTTGAATGTGCAAATTCTTTTTACAGAGTCAACCTCTTACTCTGTTCATTCAAAAGTGGTAAGGGAAGACATAAGCCTCATCAAATGTCTTCTGACTAAAGATAACTGTGATAGTCAATTTTTGAAAGAGTGGAGCTTTTTCTTCTATAATGACAGATACAGTCATATATCTGCACTCGTCACTTTATCATCATATTCTAGCAGGACTAGCATCAATCCTACCCCCACCACCACCAAAGTTAACCTCCCCACCTTACACTCTATCACATTCCACTTCTGGGGTTTTGTTTGATCAAGATTTGCTGCTTGGCTTTATTTCCCATTTCCATTTTTCTGATGGTTCCAACTCCTGCCTGCAATCTCATTCAAATGTTTTTAACCTACATGCAAGAATAAAGTCACTTTTGCTGATTAAACTTTCTTTGAGGTGGTATCCCTTCTTTCCTACTTTTCTTTAAGCTGTTAAATGTCTTCAGAATATTAAGTGCACCTGCTGCATTTCCATTCCCTTCTCACTGTAGCTTCTGCCTCCAGCCCTGCTGAGCTTCTCCCCAACGTCTCCACAGTGGTCCCACTAACAGTGAAGCCTAAGGCATACAGGGTCCTTCAAAAGTTGTTCGGAATTCATCTCTCTTAGACACACCTTCCACCATTATTTCTCATGACTCTCGTATACCTGTCACACTACCGTTGTTATTTATGTCATTCGATGAACATACTGAGATGCATTTCACACACGCTCTTTCATAAACTTTCTTCTGTCTCTGCCTGGGAAACAAACATCTACACAGGATAAACAGGTGTTTAATATGCAGTGGTTGAATGAAGTTTTAGCAATTGAATTTTCTTTGATATGTGAGAAGTTACCTTTGCCACCATCAATGCATTCTCAGATTAGGCTTTACAAATACCATCTTCACCCAATGATTAATCTCAAAATTAAAACCATTCTCAGTGGCTGGCCACAACAAATCCAAAGTCCTCGGTCTAAATGAAACTTAATTAGCATTATTTACAACTAGCTTTGGATACAATTATTTTCGGTACTTATACTCTATTTCATTCAGGGCCATCATTCACTTCTCTAAAATACACCAAATTTTGCCCACCAATGGAGTTCTTGGTATGCTATATCATTATCTGAAAAGTAAATCTCTTTTTCATCCAGCAAAATCGTTCAAAGTCAAGTCCAAACTCTGGCCTCTCCGTCAAGTTTACTTCAAGAAAAATAATAGGAAACAGTTGAAAGGTTATGAGGTTTCAAGACCAAACACTTGAATTAGAGTTTTTATCTGCCATTTATTAGTTATCTCAACCTGAGTGAAATATTTAACCTCACTGAGACTTCCCCACTTGAAAAACTGAGATAATAATAGTGTCTACATTATATGACTGTCACAAGGAGCAAATGAAATCATGGTTTGGGAAGTACTAAATAAATGGGAGATTTTTGTAGGTGTCATTGATCCCACTTTGTCCTAAGTACTCACAGAGGCATTGTTTATATCACATTTTGATTTTTTTTCTTTTATAATACAAATACCTCTATCATTGATGAACTGTATAGACATACGGAGTTTCACCTCTATTTCTTGAGGCACAAGGCCTTTAAATATTTTTAAAAAGTTTTTCTCCTCCCACTTTACAGTGTAAGGCAGAAGGCAGGAATTAAAGAAATATCAATTACTGGTTGATGTAAAATCAAGTAAAAATAATTTGGTATATAAAGTAAAATAGTCAAAATAAACCAAATAGCATAAAATGCCTTTAAAAGCCAAAAATTTAAATTACGCCATTTGGGATTTTGTGTAATTGTCTATTCATCTATAAAAATTACATCTATTGGTAGGTTCCCTTATAGTATTTGGCTTTTGAATATTGAATCCTGTGGAGATTTTCTATTACTTAAATCTAAGATTCCATGATTTCTTAGAATTTGTGACAATTGCCTTAAAAACTAACACTTTCCCACTATACTATAAAGTTACAGTAATCAAAACAGTATGATGTTGGTGCAAAAACAGATACATAGGTATATGGAAACCTAGAGAGCCCAGAAATGAACCCACACCTATACGGGCAATTAATATACGACAAAGGAGGCAAGAATATACAATGCGGAAAAGATACCTTCGATAAGTAGGGCTGGGAAAACTAGACAGCTACATGCAGAAGATTCAAACTGGACTACTCTCACACACCATGCACACAAATAAATTCAAAATGGATTAAAGGCTTAAATGTAAGACCTGAAACCATAAAACCACTAGAAGAAAACATAGGCAGTATGCTCTTTGACACTGGTCTTAGCAATGATTTTTTTAATGTGTTTCTTGAGGCAAGGGAAACAAAAGCAAAAATAAACAAAAAGATTTTACATAGTGAAGCAAAGTATCAACAAAGCAAAAGGCCAACTACTGAATGGAGAAGATATTTTCAAATGATATTTCTGATAAGAAGTTAATATCCAAAATATACAAAGAACTCATACAACTCAACATCAGAAAAACAAACGACCTGATTAAAAAATGGGCAGAGGTTCTGAATAGACATTTTTCCAAAGAAGACTGACTACTGTCTGACAGGCACAAGAAAAGATGCTCAAGTTCACTAACCATCAGGGAAATACAAACCAAAACAACTGTAAGTTATCACCTCACACCTGTCAGAATGGCTATCATCAAAAAGACAACTAATAACAAGTGCTGGTGAGGATATGGATAAAAGGGAACCCTTGTGCACTGTTGGTGGCAATGTAAATTGGTGAAGCCATCACGAAAAACAGAATAGAGAGTCCTCAAAAAATGAAAAATAGAACATATGATCCAGCAATTCTACTCCTGGATATTTATCAAAATACCCAGAAAATAAAAACATTAATTAGAAAATACATATGCACCCTTATGTTCATCACATCATTAAATACAATAGCCAAGATATGAAAGCAACCTAAGTGCCCATCAATAGACGAATGAATAAAGATGATGTGTACAGTGAAATATTACTCAGCCATAAAAAAGAATGAAATCTTGCCATTTGCAACAACATCAATACACCTAGAGGGTATCATGCTAAGTGCAATGATTAGGACAGAGATAGACAAATACTGTATGATTTCACTTACATATGGAATCTAAAAAAACAAACAACAGTAACAAAACAAAAACAGAGTTATAGTTACAAAGATCAAACAGGTGGTTGCCAGAGAGGAGCTGGTTCAGGGAAAGAAAGAAATAGGTGAGGGAGATTAAGAAGTATGAACTTTAAGGTGCAAAATAAATGAGTCACAGGTATGAAATGTACAGTGTAGGGAATATAGTCAATAACTATGTAATATCTTTTTGAATGGTGACATTATAGCTAGACTTATCATTCTGATCAGTTTGAAAGGCAAAGAAATATCAAATTACTACATTCTGTAACAGGAACTAACACTGTTTGTAGGCCAATTATATCCGAAAAACAAACAAGCTCATAGAAAAAGAGATAAAATTTGTGTTTACCAGAGGCAGAGGGAGGAGGAGGGGAAGGGGATGAAGGCAGTCAAAAGGTACAAACTTTCAGTTTAAAGATAAATAAGGATGGAGTTGTAATGTACAACATGGTAAATATAAATTAAACTGCTATATGTTATACATGAAACTTGTTAAGAGAAATACTCGTTTCCATCACAAGAAAAAAATTTTCTGTATCTTTAGTTTTGTATGTATATGAGGTGACGGATGTTCACTAAACTTGTTATAACCACATCATGATGTATGTAAACCAAATCATTATGCTGTACACCTTAAACTTACACAGTGCTAGATGTCCATTATATCTCAACACATCTGGAAGAAAAGTAAACAAAAGTAAAAGTATCTTTAAAAATTAACTTTCCCAGAATCACTTAAAAACAGTTTTTTAGTGTCACGATAATTAAGTAATACATAAGATTTCTGGAGCACTCAATATGATTGCAAAGAGTTAATCTTTTCTATCTCTATGCATTTATTTTTAAAAATGCTTTTATATACAATTAGATCCATATTCCTGAAAACAGTAAAGACAATCATCTTTTAAGGAGAAAAGGTAATTCCTATGCAACTAAGTATATGGAATAGTACATTATAACATCTATTACAATTCTCAGAGTTGAGAAATCAAAATAGTTAACAGCAATATAGGATGCTTATGAATATTGTAAAGCATGTAAGTCACATTATTGTTTAATATTAAACCTAAAATTGAATCCAATCATGTTTTTACAGATGTAATACAACTTTCCTAGAACTACGTTCATTTTACAAATGCCATTCTAATTCTCAGGCATAACTTACTCTTGTATGTGAGCTACTTTACTTGACAGATTGATGTTTTAACCGAAATGGAAAAACTGAAAGAAATTTACAGTATTTCAAAGAAATACTATTATGGTACTTTGAAAGAAAATTAAAATTGGATTTATGAGTTTCAATGTCTAAATAAAACTATTAATTGATATAATTTGTTAGAATAATCTGTATGATTAAACTTAAGGATACAGGAGTATGAATAAGAACCTCTAAAGATACATATGCACTCAATCTAATAGCACCTCAATCAAATTAAATAATTTCTGTAAAATAGGTTCCAGTAATGGCTTGTGTGTTTCCGTATTTCAAATGGATATTGTGAACATTCAAGAACTGGAAGAGATGCAAAGGTGACTGATTTTGTCCAGCTGCACTACCCCTAAGCCATCTCTGACATCTGTCCTATTTTTCAAAGCCCTGGGGAAGGAGATTTTGCAGCTTTGGTAACTTGTTCTAAGGTTTAAAAATCCTGTTTCTTTAGTCTTTACTCTTCAGAAGTCTCAGTGTAGGAAAATTCCTTGCATCTAACATACAGCGCTTTATTTATGTATTTAATATATAACAAGTGTGCCAGGTCACCTAAGGAAGATTGTGTGATATTAAAGCAATTCTGCTACAACCACAGTTGCCACTGTGTCTTTATTATAAGTATGAATAAATGGATGGTTAGTTAGGACTCTTAATGAAAACTTTCTGGATCGTATCTGGAAATGCTGTTGTATTAAAATAGAGCTCTCTATTTCTGTGTGTATATGTGTGTTTCTGCTAACTTTAGAATATATATCAAGTAACTTTTATCAGTTTGATTGTCAGCATCTGAATCCAACAGAGGCTAAGCCGTAACACTCTCTGAACTAAAACTGTGAACACTTACGATACAGTCAAAATTGACAAATGAAAAATATTGTGGACATAACCAAAGCACTGTTGTCGTTAATTACAGCCTTAGAAGTAATTTTATCAGGCCAATGGGCTGTCTTGCTTTACGACTTTCCACTTATGGGAAAACAGATAAGAAAATAAATGAAATCATTGTTCTATGAGTGACTCACTGCAGCACTGCCATTCATTAAACCTGGTGCTAAGGGAGGAAACTCAGCTTGGGTGATTAAAAAATTAGTGTCATTTAGATATTTTAAGTACTCCTTTATTCTTCTCCATGTGTCTAGTCTTCAGAAGTTCTTTGATTCTTGGATCACTCAATTCTCTCTGTCAAAAGATCTAGAAATTTGTTTTCCCCCCCATCCCTCTCAGTTAAAACACACTCATGCTTTCTTGAATCTCTTAGTGCCCTGCTCTTTGCTAGCCAATTTGATAAACTAGGTGCTATCTCTTACACATAATGTACTTACATTAAACATGATTCTTACAGAAACAACCAGATTAATTCTAAAGACTGGAATTTTAGGCCCTCTGTGAAAATGACAGGTACTTTTGTTTGGGAGAAAGGCACACTGATTGATACTCATATCACATTTCTTGGGGGCAATTTTGTTGCTTTATAGTTGGAGCTCAACTTTCTTTTTAAATGAAAGAATATGTAATCAATGAACTAGAAAGAAGATGCCCTCCTGTCATCAATTTGAAGAAATTCTACCGAGTCCTCAGGAAGTAAAACATATGCACTATTCGTATTTTCAAACTTCTCTGTGAAGAAAAGATTTACACAATTTGCAGATAAAATAAGGAAGCAGAAGATGCAATCTTACATTTGAGTGTTTGTTTTCTCCTGAAATATAGAATAGAAGGTATTTCACATTTAAGGCCAATGATTTTTTGTTTTTCTTGTTTACTGGGATTACTTTACCTATATAACCAGGTGACAGTTCCAGACTTCAGTTATGAATTTTAGGGCAGTGTGGAACGCCTACCCAATCTGAAGCAGGGATAACTTCCTAGTAGGAAGCATGTTAAAAGACTAATGCGTAACTGCTATGCCCCACCCCACCCCTAAAAAAGGCCAGCCAATATCAGATAGTTTCCACACATTCTCAAGAGGAAAAGTGGGTTTTTCCTCCAACAAAGAGACAATGAGTGGCAGCAGCCAACTGGCTCATCCACATGTCAGGATAACTGAGTCTTTCAATCTTTCATTCCACAGATGTGCTAGAGACTGCTTCTGAGCCAAACTCTCTGCACACAGAGGCGTTGCTACTGTCGCTCTTAAGAGGGATTGTTTGTTTGCTCTTTCTGTGCAATCTAAAAAGGAAGATTATTTTCCCAGTGTCTTCCTAAAAGGTTAGATGCATGTCCCCAGCTATGGTCTAAAAACCAAAGACAGTGTGTGATTAGATGGTATGTGATTCTAATCACACAGTATTTCCTGCCATAGCTGAACTTACATCGAAGAAAGAAAGAAGCTAGCTAGCTCCCTCCTGTAGAATCCTATGAGGCATCATTACATGGGTGGAGATGCCAACGGCCTTCAGTGGTCTAGGAAACTGACCTTAAAAGCTTTCTGTGAAATGATCAAATTCAGGGGAGCAAATAAATGGATGCTAACCAAATTAATAGGAGTTCAATTTATAAAATTAAAAAAATAAATAAATAAAAAATAAAAACCAGAGACAGGTTAATGTCAAGTGATAAAAGAAAGGATTTTGGTGGTATGTTGCCAAAATGATACTAGTCAAAGGTTAAAGGAATTCTATATAAAGTAATAATAATTAATAATAATTAATAATAATAATAATAATATAAATTCTATATAAACCATTACCAAGAACCCTTGAAAGATAATTTTCCCTCAAAAACAGTTTAAGTAATAAAGCCAGCAATTTGATGAGCAAATATATCAAAAAACAAAACTAGTCAACACGATGTCGCTATACTTCCTTCTTATCAGGTTAAGAACAAATGAGTAGTATTTTGAGGATCCACTTGATGACAAGCATCATTCTCAACCAATTAACTCTTCACTATAATTTAAATAACATGAACACAACTCCACAGAAACTGGAGCTTTTTCACTTTGCAGGGCTCCCTCAAGACACCATTAAATTACACATACTGACTTAAAAAGAAAACTCTCTCTCTGATTGAGAGAGAAGTTTGCTCCATGACCTTTGGTCAAACAACCGAGATTCACTGTGATATATGTAGACAAGCAGAAAGATCTTTCTTGATTCTACTGGTACATTTGTCAAAATAAAAGTTATTTAATAGGAGTTACTCATTCATTATTCCGTTTTGGGGGGGAGCTCATATTTGCTTAGAAAAAATGGATAAGGTAAAAATAGAAAAGAGAGAAGAGGAGTAAATATATGCCTTGAATCATTCCATTATATTTTGAAAGAAATTCTTTGCTGTGTATGAAAACAATTGTTTGAAAGACCCGATTAGCATACAAATGGTTTTACAGTGAGAGGGACTGGTTAGAGCCTGTGTAGTTAATCGTCTTTCAGTAGAAGAGCCCTGTTGCAAGACACGGCGATTTTTATGTAAGCCAATTTATACTTGGGAGGAAGATAGAATGTTAAATAGCCCAATTTAAAAGCCATAGGATGGTGCAGGCATTCTTAAATGTAACAGTCTTGAGTCATCAGTAGAATTTACGCATTGTGTATTTCATTTCAGACCAAAAGTGAAAATGTTAGTGATGAAAGATATTCTTCAAAATTTAATGTTTATGCCATTTTAAATGATGCTAATTCAGAAAATGATTATATGATGCACTTTAATGAAAACGAACTTCTTTATTGCATTCTGTAAAAGTAGCATTATATTAATAGGATAATTGCTGTTTATTGAGTACTTCCCATGTTCCAGCCTCTGTGGTAAGCACATAATATCCATTATCTTATTAAATCCTTACAAGAACTTTATGAGTTAGATATTATAATTGCTATCATGTAGATAAGGAAATTGAAATCTGTGGAGGTTAAATATCTTCTTCAAGGTCACAGAGCTGTAATGCTATTATTTGAATTCAGGTCTTCTATCTCCTAAAACTGGTTTCTTTACTACTGTGTTATATTGTGCAACCATCCCGATCGTGTTTAACAAAGAAATAAACAAGGCATGAAGCTGAATTGCGCATTTCTGTCTGTCTGTTTCTCTCTCTATTTTCGATGAAGGATCTTGAAGAAAAGGGAAGAAAATCATGTTACAAGTCAGGGTTGTGAAGGCATGCTATGTTAATACTTAAACAACTTTTATAGTCAGAGGTGATGCCTGAATACTTAACAACAGAGGAAATGCACTGTATAGGCTGCAGCTTCTGCAAGTAGCCATAAAAGGGTAACTTGAGGGGAATCTTGGCCAGCTATGAATGACCCATGATCTCTTGCTGTGGGACCATTGCCAATTCCAGGCGTCTAGGCCTGTCTGACTAGGGAAAGACAGGGACGGGGAAAGCAAATGGGAGGAACGACAGGTGGGGGTGACAGGCGAGCAGGTGCTAAGACAGCGCTAAGATGTGTTAAGATAGTCTACTTCTTTGCCTAATTTGGCCTGAAAGAGTATCGGGTTATTTGAGGGGTCCTAGGAGGGTACTGGCTAGCAGCACTGCAGAATCAGAATACAAGTTATTTCAGTATTTCATCAACCAGTATTGCTGTGCCATGCATACTAGCTAAATATCAGTTGTGCTTAGAAGAATTTGCATTGTCTATTTCCAGCAAATTCTAACTATAAACATGGTTCCCATATGCTTTGCCTTGATGACAGAATCCTTATTTGCTATGACTCTAGGTTGTCCTCAGTAAATACAAATAGGTTTTCAATGTTAAGTATTGGTAAGGTAAAGCCCCAGTCTTCTAAAGCTCAGCTTACTAAACCATAGTCCCCAATTCTTCTTTTAACCTAATTTAATCAGTCTTTGACTATGTGCTTATTTCCTCCTTGGTGGGGCACCCTAGGTCAAACAGACTGGCTTCACATCAGTTGCTACCTCTTTCTGAGGAAGTCCAGCTACTCTGAAAAGCTTCACTGCCTGGTTAGCTTGGCAGGAAGGGACCCCCACATTAAGGATGTCAGTAGCACAGGCTCAAATACTAGGTGGTATAATCATCTGCATTTCTGTTTTTCAGCCACAGATTTTTACCTCCTAACATCTGCCACTCATACTCTCTATCTTCTTGCCCACCAAATTCACATCCTCTTCATGCTGAAATTGACAAAGGGCAAGTTGTTATCTCTGAAAAAATACAAATCTCTAGAAGGAAGAACTGGTATCATTTAGGGTTGGATTGCATATTTAAGAAGACAGAGTCTTAGCCAGGCTTGAGTTTGAGTTCAGTGTGCCAACACTACACACTCAGCCTTCTTCTCCCTGGGAAATCCTGTACGGAGTCACTCGGAGCCTTTGAGTGTGCTCATAAAGCTGCTTTGCTTCATTAACAGCACCTTGGCTCTCCTGTTCTACACTGAGCTGAATGTCTCCAATTTATGTAAACGATTAAACAACTGCTAGATAAACAGTATTTGGTAAATACTGAATCAGCAAAGGAAGTTTCTCTTTCCTCACCTAAATCATCTACTGGCAATACCCTGTTTTCCCCCCAATTTCCAAAATAGCTGCTCCTTTCACAGGATTCTGAATATGGAGGTTCATGCCCAGTAAAAGGAGAATACAGAAGAAAATGAGAATGAATTTCAAACACACAGAAACTAACACACATAATCGTAAGATTAATACTAATGCAGATCTTCCTTGGCTTACCACGAGGTTATGTCCCAGTAAGTAAATTCAAAATGTCATTCAGTCAAAAAAGCATTTAATACGCTTAACCTACTGAACATCATAGCTTAGCCTCACCTACCTTAAATGTACTCAGAATACGTACATTAGCCTGCAGTGGGCAAAATCATCTAACACACAGCCTGTTTTATAATAAAATGTTGAATATTTCATGTAATTTACTGGATGCTGCACTGCAAGTGAAAAACAGAATGGTTGTTTGGGTGCAGAATGACTATAAGTGTATAGGTAGTTTATCCTGGTACTTGCAAGGCTGACTGGGAGCTTTGGCTGACTGGGAGCTTTGGCTCACTGCCACTGCCCAGCATCCTGAGGGAGTGTGTATCTCATTGCTAGCCCAGGAAACAATCAAAATGCAAAATTCAGAATATGGTTTCTAATGAATGCGTATCACTTTCTCATCACCGTAAGTTCGAAAAATATGAAGTAGAATCATAGTAAATTGGAGAGTGTTGGTAGTGTTAATGAACCAACCTACTAAATGATATCCAAATGGGCTGAAAAAAATTAATGAACTAGTGACATCTGTTATTTGGATACTAGAGAGGGATTCTTCACATTTATGGGTAATTTTAATGATTTATAAAATTGCAGAACTCTCTTGAAAATTTCCTTGGTTCAGAAAGAGAAAACAAAACCACAACAGCAAAAGGAATTTTCTGATTATCTATGTTGAGAGTTATGAAAAAAATGAAAATTAAATGAAACTCCTCTAAATAAACTCACAGACAGAGAATACAGACTTGTGGTTACCAGGGGGGTGGCGGGTGGGAAGGGATAGTCTGGGATTTCAAAATTGTAGAATAGATAAACAAGATTACACTGTATAGCACAGGGAAATATACACAAAATGTTATGATAACTCACAGAGAAAAAAATGTGACAATGAGTGTGTATATGTCCATGAATGACTGAAAAATTGTGCTGAACACTGGAATTTGACACAACATTGTAAAATGATTATAAATCAATAAAAAATGTTAAAAAAAAAATGAAACTCCTCTATCAACCAGATATCCCAGGTAGGCTTTCTACTTCATCATTCTATTCTGTTTGAAGGACTCCAAAGCTGGTCACCTTTACAGTGAATTCTGCTCTACAGTAAATACTGTTGTAGCAAGATATTAGTGAATCTCTCCTCCTCCACCAAATCTTATTTGTTAGATATATTTGCAAAGAAAACTATTGATTCATTTTCTTTTCATCAGCCCCTTCTGACCTTCATACCCATGGTAATGAACAGAAAAAATGGTCAATGGGACCTGAAACAGACAGGATGAGGAAAAGCAAAGGTCAACAGAAATGCGCAGAATGGAAAATCAGGCATTGGGTAACAAACTGAGCCAGTTTTTATCTGACTCAAAATTTATAACAGAGGGTTTGAAATTGGCCTTTTCATATAGAAGCTTGAACAGGTAGATGCAAAGAATTTTTTCCTAAAGCACAAAATTTTTCCATTAGTTTAATACTAACTTATTCTGTAAGTTGTTTATTCTGAACAATCAATTTGTTAGTTCAATACCGTTACTACATGAAATCTGATTGAAACCTCGTCGAAAACAGGCCTTTGCAGACCTGCACACAATTATTTGGTGAAATAGAAAATATTCTACTACAAGCAAAAAAAAAAAAGAAAAAAAATACACACACACATACCTATTTACCTGTTAGTCTGAGAAACTATATAAATCCTCTACTGCATCATTCTCTTTTTGCTCCACCTATGTTCTCATTATGGTATTATCTGATGAAGTTGATTAATGACCACAATTAAGGCAAAATAGCCTAGTATTTAAGATTGAAAGCAACCCATAAAATTTCTTGAAGAATGCCTCATTTGTATGTAAACCTGTCCGGGAAATGCTGTGTTTCATGAGCATTTTATTTAAAAATAAGAGATATCGAAAAGCTTCCTTAAAAAAATATACAAAAGCATTAAATTACCCTAAGATAGTGTCAACATTTTGATATGTTATGCTGGATTGCATAAAGGACTTCCATCCTCTTTGATGCTGTTCAACGTATTTCACCATTTTGCTACTCTGATCTGATTTTCATGGATGATGTATCTCATAAACATCTCCCCATATTTCATGTTAAACATTTGATCAATAATGCCGTCAGAATCACATCATCCAGTCAAAGACAATGCCTCCCAAACTTGAACACAGAGATGAATAACCTAGGGATTTTCTTCAAGCACAAGTTTTGATTCAGTTGATCTTGGTTGGGGCTGAATTTCTGCATTTCTTTGAGCTCCCAGGTGATGCCCGTTCTGCTACAGCACAAAGTGCACTTTGAGTAGCGATGCTCTAACACCTCCAAATGTGGATTTAAAGTCTAGTGCCCTTTTCTGGAAATGTGTTCACTGACATGGAGTCTAAACAAATGGAGCCCCTAGTTCCCTTCAAATACAAAGTAAACAAAAGGTCACTTAAGAAAGGGCAGAACCACCTCATTTTAAACTTTAGGACACATTTTAGAAATGCTGATCTACAGAATACTCTCATGATAGATTTTGTCTTTAGGACAGCAATGCATTAGTATCCTGAAAAAAATCTGAATATTACCCATGGATCTTAGACTGTCAAAAATAAGAAAAGCCTTAAACCACAGAAAAGGATACCAGATATAAAACGTGATAAATTATGCAAAAAGTACAAATATTTGTTTTTAGCAACTGAGAATTGACATCATGAAAGTACAGATGAAGAACTGATCCTATGATATCAGATCTGACGGCTCTGTTAGAACTGTATTAGTCCCTTCTCAATTTACTGCATCTAATCAGTCAAGGATGAACAGCCATGACCGCTGCGAGTCAGAACTTTGAGACCTGAAATGCTAAGGCAGAAGACCAGCTTCCATTTTATTTGCAACTCCTGTACATAAGTATAGAAATATAAATAAGCCAATGCACACATACACGCAATTTCCCCCTGCTTGTTTTCCTCATGCATTTTTTTTCCAGTTCCTCCCTCCTCAAAATTTACTTCTGGTAAAGTTAAAAGGCTAGTTGTCTCTGGAAAACTGACACCAGGAACACTTCAAATACTTTTAGACCAACTGCTCTCTCTGCTCTGCTCCCTGCAATGGCTTACACCTCTACCACTGCATAGAACAACAGTGTTTTCTCCCATGTTTAATTAAGTTAGTAGTCTCAATTAACTTGGTGTCCTAGTTAAAAGCTATAAAACAACCTAGAATAACTAAGGAGGTAAGGGTTTTCCTCTTACTCAGGTTTTAGTGTGAAATGAGGGCAGAGACAAAGGTCCAGGAAAAAGAATTAAGGAGATAATAGGAGAATAAGAACTGAGGATGATTCCTGTTTGGCCAAACTTCTCTATACTTTCCCCTAAGAATGAACTACTATAAAAATGCTTTAAGAATCCCATGAAGGGTTCGCTAGGCCTGAGCTCTAGTGCAAATAAACTGAACAAACTGCAAACTACTAACCACTGAAGAAAGAAAAAGTTGGTTACAGTTGAGGTTTCTTTTAAAAGTTGGCAGTGCATGATTATAAGTTTTCTACGTATAATAATACTTAACTTAAAATTTAACTTTTATAAAAATTAAAAAATACAAAAAATTAATATTTAGGTAGTAAATTCATTGTGAATCTTTACAAAATGGTTCTACAAGTGGAAAAGAACCTAAGATAGTAGCACAACAAAATGTAAAATTACTCAAAGATTATGTTACTATCTAAGTGCTATGACTTTTCAAGTATTATATCTCTAAGCATAGAGAATTTTTGGTCACACAGCATAAAAGAAAAGGAAATGTTGAGTATCTCAGAGCCAAACATACCTGTATAACAGTATTTGATTCTAAAGTGCCAAAAAACATGTATCATTTATGACCCTAATAAAAATTAGCCATTAAAATGTCTTAAATTGCTGAAAAGAAATGGTGAAACGACATGCAGTTCTTTTTTAAGTAGGGAGCCATTATTAGTCTGAAATTAACACCTTCATCTGTAACACACTGACAACTTGTCCTGTGTATAAAGTTCTACTGAACTGAGGGATAAAAGCCCCAGATGTTGAAAATCCGTCATTTTGTCGGGTAAGATCCCGAGTAATACAGCTCCATAGGCTACCGTTCTGGACCTTTTTTCTTCAAGACATTTTTTGATATAAGTTTTAGGTCACTGTCATTTTGAAATGTAAATCCTCTTGCATGTTTCCTACCTGGTAAAATTACCTTCACGATGGTATCCCTTTATATCCTTCACTAGCTACATGGCACCAGTGAAACTGCTGGGAAAATACATTTTTACCAAAGATCCAGTCTAAAATGAGCCCAAATCATGTCTCCAAACTTCAGGCTCCATCCTGCAAAAGCGCTGCTTCCTGGCCTGACTGGCACTTAGAGCAACTGCATAAAGGTGACTGCTTTTCAGTCATTCCACGGAGAGCACCGTGGGAAGAAACCACCTCTCTAAACCATTCCTATGTTAACCAGTTTCCACAGGTATGTGGCTAATGTCTGCTACAACATTCTCTGCATGTTGTCTACCTTTGAGAAGAAATGCTACTGCCTGTATTTTTCTTGTAAATATCCCTAAAATTCGGTTATGGCTTCTATAAAGTTGGCAGTGGCTTAGATAAACAAATATCAACACCCAGTCAGATCCATCTGGGCTCTTATTTCCTCAGGCCCTGAGCAAAGGAGCCACCAGCTCCATTTTCAGCAATGTCTCTTTACATGGTTTCATATCTGTATGCCGGTCTGAGAAACTAGAGAACAGAATACACTGCTCAAGTCAGAAGAAATGTTCTCCTTTGAAAATGACATAGCTAACGTTCACTGAGTGTTCCCCATAGATCAGGAAGTGTTCTGAAACCCTTTGGGATTAGCTGGACTCATCTTATGGGGCATATACTTACAATTCCCATTTTATGGGTCAGGAAACAGAGACCTAGAAGTTAAATATCTTGTCCAAAGTTACTGCTATTATTTTGTAGACTCAGGACTTACAAGCAGGCATTTTGGCTTCAGGGTCCCCATAATTACTCACGATGACCTATTGCCTATTTGAAACTAAACTGCCAGAGTACAATCTCTCCCTTCCCTTAATACGTAACTCAATTACTTGCTTAGAAACTGGAAGTCTGTGCCTCTTGACCACTTTGACTCGTTTCTCATGCCCCTCAACCCACACCTCTGGGAACTACCTACTATCTATTCTGTTTCTATGAGGATGAGGTTTTTCGGGGTTTTTTTTCCAGATTCCACATGTAAGTGAGATCACACAGTATTTGTCCGCTTTTCGTCTGACTAATTTCACATGGCATAATGCCCTCAAGTTCCATCCATGCTGTCACAAGTAGAAGATTCTTAGTATCACTGGGGAGAAAGGTCTGGGTTGAACTCTGTGCAACATGTCATGATAATCAATAATTTAAATGAGTACTCACATGTCACATCTTTCCAATTCCCAAATGAATGAGGCTTGGGAATATAGCAAATACTTGGGATATAAAGGAAGTTATATTTAAACTGTAATGAGTGGCCCGAAAAGAAAAAAATTAATAAAGGAAAACATTAAGTTCCAATTTGGAATTTTTAAAAATAGATGTAAGATTTGTTTTAGCATTCATCATTGAGCTACCCTAATGGATGTAAAATTTTATATATGATTTTGATTTTTTATATTAACAAGAAAGAAAGTAACCCCTTTCTTCAGGACACCTTTAGAGTACTAGATATTGTATTAAAATATGTCAACAAATATTTTTCATTCCATAAAAAGGGAATACAATGAATAGAATCAGGGAATTAAGTTTTTAAGTCAATGGTTGAAAAACAGGAAAACTGATGTCATGAGGATTATTATTGAAGGGAGATTACTGTTACATGAAATTAACTGTTACTGTTCCTGTTCACAGTGGAAGAGTGCTTAAGGCCAGTGATTCGTCCAACTTCACTTTTGATGCACATAAGAGAAGATTTGCAGACAAGTAGATCCATCTCACAAGCGCACAGGTAATCTTACAGGGAAGAAATGTATTGTTTCTGTATAAATTCAGAGGGGGTCTCAACCTTAAGAATGGTCTAGCAGTAATTCTTCTACTGGTTTAGAGATGAACAAGATGATCACGGCCATTCCGTCCAATAGTAGGATTCTGAGAGCCTCTTTTTCTTCATAAATCCTTTGGGTTTTACATTGTCCTTCCCTTTGCTATTTTTTTTTACTATTTCCTGTGGGTGATATACTTATGTCAAACACTTTCATCACTCGTTCTAAAGCAGATACTCATTTTTAAACAGTAACAACAAAAACATGTTTCTTAATAAATCTCCTGAGCATAATATGGCTTCTTAAAATATGACTGATGATGACAATAATACACTTCATTCTTTTTCAATTAAAAAATTCCTAATTTAAGAAACTTCCATTTTTTTTTAACTTTGATGAACTGTAGGAAGCTCATAAATTTTATGTTTTAAATATTTTATTTTTATTTATAATGCACTGATAAATTCAATGTAGAAATAGTATAACTTGATATAATACGAATATCATAAAATGATTCTATGAGTCCCATAATACAAAAATCTAGAGAATTAAAATTCAGCAACATAATCCTTTCATGAATTCAGACTGCATGAGAGGTGAAATCATAATACACAACACGGAAAAAAAAGCAATGGCCTACAGCAAACTTCCAGTGTCCAATCAAGCAGCTGTCGTTGATCCTGGCTCATATTTAAAGTGCTACAGTATAAGTGAGTCATTTCAGCCTTTGAAGTTAATGATCCATGCAAATTAAATTAGAGGAGAAAAGTTACAACTTTCTGTTATTGTTGTTGAAGTTGTAGTCCTAGTAACTTGAAAAGATTTTCTGCAAAGTAAGCCTTGAAATTAGCTGTGAGCTCTTCTACACAAATAAAGCGATGCACTGAAATTAGCAAGTGAATGGGGTGCATTCTTGATGCAGACACTACAAGTATCTAAAAGAATTATGCACTGTATAGAGTCACATACAAAGTTACCATTTGTGAGAAATTTTGTCTGCCTCTGAGAGTTTTATATTCTCTGGCTTATGGTCTTACAGAAATAGCTACAGACCTGGAGTCAGATGCCAAGGCTTGGCTCTGGCACTCTCCAAATGTATGACTCCAGGAAAGTCATTTAAACAACCTTTGTCTCATTAACATCTGTTAAATGTTGGCAAAGCAGGGGCGGAGACAGGCACCAGCCTAACTTTATAGCCTAACCTGTGTAGATAAAGTGTAATAACAGATGTGAAATACTTTTTAATGTCCAAATACCCCAAGCAAATATAAGATTTAATTATACTAGTCAAATAGTAAATCTGCCTAGTTGGGGAATTTTTAAATATTTCATAATATTCCATAACTTCACAGAATAAACTACTAATTTCAGGATTTAAAAAAAAAAATTCTACAGCAATCAGCATCCTTCCAAAGTAACGGAAAATAGGGCAAGATAACAGTTATCTTGAGAAAGTATCTCCAAGAGAAAGTAAGCAGTTTATTTACACTTGATCTACAAGGCCGATATTCTAATATTCTGGTCACCTTGAACTGAGTGGAATAACTCCTCTAGCTTTAGGTATTTATTTTTATATTAGTATTTCTATCTTAACCTCTAATTTTTTTTCATCAAAATATTGCAGCATGCTGGAGACCTAAAAAATTATTTCATTTAAAAGAAAATATTATTTCTCATGGAAATAAATATACATAGATATCTAATGTATCACTGTCAAGAAAAAATTAGCCTATGAGAAAATATTTTACTAACATTATCAAAAAATAGGACAATAGGATAGTGAAATTTCAAAGTTACGAAGCTCGCAATTGTGTTTAACCTAATTTTTAAATCTTTAGGGTTATTCTTCCAGGTTGTACCTGGGTACCTTCCAGGTTGCAGTGCAAAAACAGATTGACACCACCCATGATTCACCTGAACCTAATCTTTAAAGGCATATGAACAGAAGATAGCAATTACAGCTTTTATCTCAAAGAGAAAAAATAGAAACATTCACTTTATAATGAATATATATTTATATTTACATATGGATAGTTTTTTCCCTAGTCTGAAAACAACTGGTAAAGTTCTGCCTAACTGCTGATAAAGTTTTCTGTAGCTACTTCTGATGGTCAACTTACTTTCAACATCTGGTGACAAAAGAAATATGAAATTCACCTACAGATGGCAGAGTTGAATTTAAATCTGGCATTTTGATAGCTAAAATAATGATGCATTTATGTATGAAAAGTTCTACCTGTACATGAAATGCAGTAATAACACACAGGAGAACACGAGCGTGATTCACAATCATACCCTCTTCCTATGTGTACGGGTTGAACTGGGCCAGGGAAACCCCTTCTCTTCCTCTAACTCCCTCCCATACTTACAAAGTGAGATCCCAATTCCAAACCTTCTGAAATGTAACTTCCTGAAACTCACTCTCAACCACAGTATGAATGAGTTCTTTCATTTGCTGTTCGTTTGCTCTACTTAACACCTGGAATCAGAGAACTGGGTCTATCTAAGGATGTAAGAAGCCAAAGATAGAACGCTTAAGGCAAACTTTGCCATGTTGAAAGTTCTAGAGACAATAAACACAATACAGCGTTGCTCCACATATTTAGTACTCAGGCGTATCCTAGCACTAAGTGCATTATGTGGGGTACACATAGGAATAGGTCAGATTATTTTTCCCCCCTTGGGCCATTAGTGCCAAAAGCCAGCTTGGAAACAATTTAGGCTATTGGATTTCTACTAACCCTAGAAAGTATCTAATAAATTAATAATGGTCCTGGTGACTGGCATGTCCAAAGGAAAGACATTGTTTGAAAAATACTTTCTGCTTGCTAGCAACTCATATTTATTGAGGACGATTCCCCAGAGGCCTCATATCAATTCAGCCTGCTTTGGAAAATGAGTTGGCTTATTTACAGTGCTAGGCACACAAAGATTCTAAGCTCCTCAAGGGCAGTGGGTGATGCTATATCATTCTGGATCACTAATGGCTGGCACAGGATAAAAATATTTGGCCATCACTGAATACTAACAAATAGATTCAGTTAATCATCATTTAGTGTGTAACTGACTTGCAACTCTAGCTGGTAGTTAGATCCCACCAAAAGTAGAGGGTAAGGTGACTCTGAGAAATGTCTCGGTAAATCACATATCCACACACTACTCAATGAAATAATTAATGTCTATAAATAACTCACAGTAAGTGATCATTTGAAAATGGGAATTCCAACCAAGGGACAAACCTTTAGAAGTCACAGTTACATAAAAGCTAACTTTTTTGGAATTTTCCTGCAAAAACAGTGTGTTACCAGATGAGAAAAGATTGGTAGGACATCTGTAAAAAGGGCGCCCAAAGAGCAGTAACTTGTACATAGAGTTTCAACAGCAGATAAAGACACTCTTGAACCCATGGCATTTGAATCCCTACAGTGGAGATGGATACCCTGGACCTGTACAATCCAGCATGATGGCTACTAGCTGCATGTGGCTATCATATTAAAACTAAAGTGAAATAAAATTAAAAGATTCAGTTCTTCAGTCTCAATAGCCACATTTCAAATCATCAGTAGCCAAATATATCTAGTGACTAATACATTGGACAGTGCAGACACAGAACATTTTTCTCATCACAGAAAGTTTCATCGGAAAATGCTGCATTAGACCAAAGGTTTAAAATTACCTGTATTAGTAGCATAATTTTAATAGAATTATTATTATCATGTTCGAGAAGAATAAAATTCTCTCTTACATACATTCTGTCTCCCAACGATCATTTAAATAAACACATAACTATCAAACTAATGCTGTATAATAATGACTTTCAGAGTCTATAAAAGCCTCAATAATCATCACATATTCTTTCGGTTTAATTCAGGCACCACTCTTTCTCCCTTTAATCATTCTTAAATACTCAGAGGAAAATATTGGTAAGTTGCAGTGAACTTTTTTATTTCTTATCCTGATGTTATATTAAGCTTCTTACTTCTTTCTCAGAGTGACTCTTACATTTTAATATCTGTACCACTCAGATATACTTGTGACATACATTGCTGTAATGATATACATGCTCGTTTATTACAGTATGTAACCAAAATATACGTACTGATCAAAGTTGTTCCCATACCCTTGAAAAGTTTGGTGATGGGTCTGAACTGAAACCTGCTGCTTGAAAGATATTATGGTAGGGGTCTGTCGTAACTTTATAACAAGAGCCATCAATATCATTCAACACATACCCCTAATAGTAATTAATACTAATATTTTATCCTCACCAATCAAAACTGTAATTACATCTTAGATTTCTAGTTATAAGGTAAGCTTCTAAAATGGAAAATATGTGCTCATCAGCCAACACACATACTCTTGTCTGTACTTCTTTTTTGAGAATTAGCAACATTCTGCTTTGTAGACTAATCTCTTTCAAGATTGTTAGGTGAGTTAATTCCAAAGAAACTCTCCTGCATTCTCTGAACGTTCTAACCATATCAAAGTGTTGTATTCACATGAAGCCTTGTCTGTGCATCCTACAAGCTATCTTGTGTCCCTAAGTCCCTGTTTAACCACAGTTCAGAGAGCACACCTGTGGTCACTAAGAGTCAGTGCACCTTGCCAAAGACAACTAAGTATATGACAATATACTGACACTAGTTATTGAGCTCTCTTCGCTACATGCCAACCACGGGTCCTTAGCAAGAAAAGAATACTGACTTCCAAACTTCGAAAACATTGCTCTGCCTGCTAAAGACTGTGTGATAACCTAGTCGCTTGAGAAGGGTGACATTCCCACTTATGCTGGTAATAGGAATTCATAATCACTTGTCATTGTGATTAAGGAGAGAAGAAAATTCCCTTAGTCTGCAGAAAAGCCCCAAAATGTTAATATTCTTTCCCTTTGGAAAGACAGACATAAGAGATTTGTTAATGGATTTCGTTGTGATTTAATACAGCATATTAAAAGCAGGACTTGTGACTCTCGAATAAAGAAGTGAATGTTATTTTGTGAAGATGGTCATTCATCATTAGTTGTAAGAAGTCTATTTGTAATTTGAAGTTTTAATTTAATTAGTGTCACAGACTTGAAGGCTGCCTTGTGTCAACTGTTGTAATGACACCCTATCTATCTGTTCCTTCTACAGTGTAGGCTGCTAACAAGCATTTCAACTGGAACAAAATGATAATGAGAAGAACAATGGAAGTGCTAATTACCTATGCAATTAAAGCTCCTTCTATGTGCACTAGAGTAACAATCTACTGTATTTACATCTCTAATGGCAATTAATCTTCAACTGAAGATGTCTATTGGCACTACTTATGGCTTTAGTTTAATCATGGCAAAAGGTAATGGTGTGTCTTATAGGCTGTGTCTACGTAGCTTCAATCTAGCCAGTCAATTTTTAAAAAGCAATAAACTCATTCAAGGTTTTTGTATCAGCATGTAACGATACAGATATACTATGTACCATACATTGCATTTTTTGCCTACATACAACAGAGAAAAATGATTTTCTTCTTAAAACGTCCTTTGAAATCTTTAATAACATAAAAGACACAACACATGGTTAAACAGTGTACTTAGGGGAAAACATTGTAAATTATTAAGTATAACAGGCTTAAAAAAATGAAAACACACAGTTCTAATTGCTTTTGGAATGTGTGGTATCTAAATGAAGATTCCAAGTTTCTTAAAATCCAATCATTCTTCCTTTTCTTTTGCAAATTTTAGTGACATGGACTGCATACAGGTGGTGCTCAATAAATGTTTGGTTAATAAAGTTACTTTTACAGAGGAAGTTTAACACATCTGAAATTGGATCTTCACCAGATAGGTGACAGCAATTAAGATTGGGCTATTACTTTTGAAGAATACAGTCCATTTTTCACACAGAAATTTCAGAGCATCTTGCCTAAAATCTTTACCAATGGATTTTGAAAATAAGACAGAAATTTAGAAGATCTCTAAACTTTAAAATATTCATTTACAGAAATGTAGATTACTATGATACAGATATTTAAAAATGACTAACCCTGGATTTTGCTGTCAATGTTACTTTTTTAGCACAAAATAAAGATTTTATTATTTAAGGAAAAGATCAATTTATGCTAAACAATTACAATAAATTCCATACAATGACTTTGCAGCCAACAGTTTAAAAAATGATAGATATTTTCCAATTACAAAATTATCCTAACACAAAATTACTCATATCTGTAAAAGGAAGGGATATCGAATATACACTCATTCCCATTAAAATAATGTGTGAGAGTTCTTTTTCCTGTGCAGTCATGTAGTAAAGCTGACAGTGAATTCTCTTCAGGGGAGTACAAATTTAGCATTCCAAAGTTATGGGGCCATTTCATCACTGCATACATTAAAATGTATCAGAAAAATGGGAGTCATATGAATATATCTGAATTACAGGATTTTGAAATTCTAACTGTAGCTTAAAAAAAGAAAAACTTTGGTTCTGAATATCTACTATGTGCCATTCAATGTGCTTGGCACTTTTCCAGAATGTGTGTAATTAGTTTATCACAAGTTTGCCTCCATCCTCCCCAGTATACAGATGGAAAACTGAGGCTAAAAATAGTTTTTAAAAAAACTGCGCCAAACTCACACAGCTGTAAGTGACACATGCAGGTCTTTCTTTAAACTCCAGGTTTAATCTGGGTGCCTCATACTCTGTATAGTTGCCTCTTGGTCTAATAAATGCAAAAAAGACAACTATCCTGTCATATATCTTTAAAATAAAAAAAGTAAAGGACAGTTAAATACTTTTAGAAAACCGTCATTCATTACTAGAAAAAAAGCATACATTTTCTTCTCAAAAAGTAAGAGATAACTGAACACCATATTCATTACTTGTAGAGCCCAAGCAGGCTTTGTGTATTTGGAAGGGGGAAATAGATCTCACTGACCACCATAATGATTGGTTCATTTCCCCTTAAATTGTATCCATCATAGTGAATGGAGGTTATGGGAAGATAATTTGTCCTGCTATAAAGGGCCCTCTCCAACAATTAGAAAAACATAAAATGGCATTGACTTCCCCTGAGATTCTGAATCACAGTCCAGGACATGCAGAGTGTGTTTACTGATGCATCACAGGGTTGGGACTTGATAAGGCTGTGGAGGGCATTCGTCGCATAGAAAAGGGAGAGTGGTGTGGATGCCTCCGTAACTCTGGGGGTCTGTGTTTCCAATTTAAGGAAGATTCAGAAAAAAATATTGTAACAGAGAAGGAAATGGTATAAAAAGAAAATTTTTTCCTAAAAGCGCCTCAAGCAGGAGATATAACCTACTTGCATTTTATGTGAACTTGAGATACGGCATATTTGAAAGAAGTTGAGATAGATCTAATAATAGTCTCACTTGGGATGGGAAGGCTAGAAAGCAGTGAAGTCACGCCATTGTTTTGTGGTTGTGCTAGTCAGCCTAGTGAGGAGGAAACACGGCCCTGCTGCCAGCAGTGGGTAAATACTCCCCATCCTGCTTGCCCCGGAGCTTCCGTGCGTCATGCGCCTGGCTACTCTGTTACTGTAGTGTCCACTGGTACTGTAATTTTAATTATTAAAAAAAAAAAACACCCAAACTAAACAATACCCAGGTAGTCTAAGTGGTAGTGCTAGGGCTTAACATATGCTTTTCTAAATCGAACTCTGGGAGAGGTGATAAAAGCGGTAAGACACCATCAAGATATTCAAACAACTGTGCAGTTAAAGCAGAAGCAAATCCACTGAGAAATATAAACAGTGCTGAGAAATAATCAGACAGAATAAAGAAAGTGAACATCATAATGGTTGTAGAATTATGTACTCCAAGAATGTATGCCCGCTCTTTACATTTATTCCTATAGGAAAATTAGTCATGAATAATGCAAATGTTGGTTTATACAAGATGTTAAGGAACAGGTCTCTGCAAATGCACTGTATTAGACTAATATTTTTAGGACTACTAAAGGATTTCATGGAGTAATGAGTATTATAACTTAGGACCAGTTGTTCAGAAAGGTGATAAAGAGAAAACTCAAATCCAACAACTATTTGTGGTAAGAAATAAAAATTCACCAAAGAATTATTTCATTAATATAAATTAACATATTTCTTTTTGTAATATATTAAATTTCTATACATAACATTTCCATTACTAAAGTCTGAAATCTCAACTATAAAGCAAAGGATAATTTGTGTTAGCAAATTATTTGATTAAAAATATAACCCTAGGTTATCAATTCTGCAATATGCACACACATATATGGTGACTAGGAGGATATATATATATATATATATATATATATTAATAACGTCACATAACCCTATTCCTAAACCTTTTCTTTTCCCCAACAAAGTGTTCTCTTTTAAAAGAGAGAACTTCCATTTGAACATCCATGTCTTTCAGTTGAAATCACAGCAAAACAAAGAAAGAGTTCTCAAATCTTTAGTACCTTAAGTCTGGCAGCATTTTGTTTACAAATATCACTTTCTTTTTCCCTTTTACCAGCATGTGTGTTGGGTAGGTCACATACATTTTTCATTTTTTGAACGAGAAAAATGTGTCTCAAATAAAATCTGCAATCCTTCCTGTCTCCATGGGCTCCATCTTCAGCACTGTCATCCCAGTTGTACAGGATTCAGAAGCTACACTGAATTTAGTGCTCTGCTCAAAAGTCACCTTTTCAGAGAGGTGTTCCAGAACCACTGTCACTAAAACAGCATTTCTTTCACATTACCTTCTTAGTGACTGGCTTTCCCTTTAACCCTGACTGATTCCTTCTTAATATGTGCATCATTGTCCTATCAGACTTTTATTTGCATTTGTATAACCCCAATCTTTCTCTTTCTCCCTACAACACACCTTCCCTGCTCCCCCCCCCCACACTCACATTCCACCACAATCGCATTCCATCCATGGAATACAATAATTAGCCTCTCAGTAAATGAGCTGAATGACCTGTCTTTACAAGGTAAGAATGTAAAAGTAGCTAGAACATGACTCCAAGTTTTCTGACTCCAAGTTTAAGGTTTTTCTCTACTGTGTCATACGGAGCTGCCTTTCCCTCAAGGAGTTAGACTAGGAAGAAACTCAAAATCTGCGGCGCAGTTATAAAAGTATATAACATCCTTCCTCACTGACTTAATTATAACTTATATTTCTCTAATATGTATTTTGTGGCTGACTAATTAGGGATACAATCTTTTATCTTCAATCAAAACAGAAATTTCACAATTTTATGAGCACCAACACCTGGCTTATCTCACTTCATCCATCCTCCTCACAGACAACGTCCTAAACAGAGAAGGATTTTCAGTTAATCACAATGCAAAGTATATTTTCTTAGATTTATGCTTGAAGTTAGTAGCAGCTGTCCACATCAATATTTTAAAGAGAATTTCACTAAAATACTGCTCCAATTTAAAATTAAAAACTCAAATAACTACCAGGATAGTTTTGGGATGCAGAAGATCTAGTTCTAAATTTTGTTTTATTATGAAATATGTTATGTTTGTGGGAAATTTTAAATGACAGATTTTCACTGCCAGTAGAAGTTATAGCTTTTACTTAGTCAGCCTGCCATTCCAAACTCCTGTGATTCCTCAGTGCATAAACTACTTGTAGTTCCTCCACTGTGGCCTAGTAATATTTGTGTTGAGTCCTAATGAGTATTTTAGAAATTTTAAAAAAACAAACAAAACAAAAACAAAAACAAAAACTTCTGGTCAAAAGAACAACTTTAACTCTGTTTAGGTTTCAATTGTGGTCCTATAGAAAGTGAGGACTAATTTTATAATTTCCAGAAGATTTTGAGCTAACAGGTTATTTTCCTGTGAACACTCCTACAAATGAATTTCTTAGGAGGCATTTTTCCCCAAGTAACTCGCCAAAGAAGAAATTAGCTGCTCAGCAAATTCCTGAGCAATTGGGCACACAAGCATTTTGATTAAAAGAACACATAGGTAAAGTAAGAACTGCAAACAAAGAATAAATGCCAATGATGCCTGATTCCTAAGTTTTCTCCTTTTCCCTCACTCTGGGAAAGTACTCTGCATGGAATGCAAATTGTCATCAGCCTATGCTCTACTCTCTGTACCTGTACCATGATAATAATGATAGTGAAAGATAATAATAGATTACGTTTATTGAGCATGTATTACAAACTGCACTAAATGATTCAGATATAACATTTTATATCATACAACAGTTCAGTAGGAGTATATATTTTTACACAGATATAGAAGACTGCTGACTGTCCTTCCACCTCTGTTCTTCCCTTTATCCTGGGCACGTGGTCTCTACACTCCCCAATCCCTATTGCAGCCGCACGTGGCCATGCTACTAAGTTCCCACGAGTGTGAACAGAAGGCACATACGTAACTTCTTAGGCATCTTATGAAAAAGATTTGTACCAAACTCATTTTCCACTGCCTTTTCAGGGTCTGAAAATGGTGGTGATCTGGAATGTTCTTGGAATAATGTATTAAAAAAGACACAACCACTCTTTTAACTTCATTTCGTGAATGACTTCATGGAGCCCCGCCTGCCCCAAAGTGTTAGGTAAAAAGAAAACATACTTGATTTGAACCTCTGTAATCTAGGAGCTTTTTGTTACAGCAGTTTAGCTTTTACTTACTTTAGTGACTATCCCTGTTGTTACACGTGAGAAAACTAAAGCTGACAAAAGTGTGGATACTTGCTCAAGATCACTCCACATACACTGCACAAAGTATATCCTCAGTTAAAAAACAATCTTTGAATGGGTAATTGACCAAACATAGTCACAAAGGAGACCTGATTAGAGTTAATATGCATTTTCAAATTCAGCCCTTCCATCAATGTCACTCTATACCTGTCTGTGTATTCTAGGACAGGGAATAGTCAAACAACTTAATCTGGATCAATAAATTGCTACATTGAAGATTAGCTAGGACCTTCTGGAAACTGTCACAATAATTCACCTCTGGGATGATCTGCTCCTAAAATGTGCTCACCTCCATTATAATCATCTCAACTCCTTCCCCTAACACGGAGCTCAGGACCTGACACAGACGATATCCTCGATTTATGTTTTTTTCTTCTGAAAGAATAATTCAGTATCACTGAAAATCTATAATTTACTATATAAATTAAAAATCATAGAAGACTAACTCAGAACATAAAAAGTAGGACTCTAGTACCTTAAATTTGATTGTGATTATCTAATGTTTTTTTTCCCAGAATTTTTAAAAGTTATAATTTAATAAAAATCATCTTGGCTTTTCCAGAAATTAGTTTCTTAATCTTAAGCTACTTCATTTTTTCCTAAATGAGTAATTATTCAAGATTAAAGGTTAAATAACTTTATAAATGAACAAAATTATGAAAAGTTGATTTAAACTCATATATATTTTAAGTTCATATTAAAAATAAGTTCTGTTGCTGATTTTTAAATGAATTATCTAGTCATGGTAATAGTCCATTAGTTTTAAGCAATTACTTTTCTCTTTGGTGTTTAAAACTATCATTGTATCTTTTTTTAATATCTGCATGAACCATGACAGGTGAGTAGGTATGCAGACAGACAACTGAAGACACCACACCAACAATGGCTTTTTAAATTTTGGTTTTTTTAAAGGAGAGACATAAAGGATCTCCTTTGCTTCAAATAAATATATTTTTAAAAGAAACTAGACAAGGTCTTTCAGGAAAAGGTCTCTGTTCACAAAGAAAACTGTCCTCTAGTTCAGGCCTACCAGGTGTGGGCTGGAACCTGCTTGGGAAGCCATGGAGGGGGCTCTTCAAGCACCACTCTAAAACCAGCCTTTGGTTTCCCAATTGTAGGAGGTGATCTTGCATTTTTATTTGCAGACACCCATTGGTGGTGGGATATCAGTTATTGTTAAGTTTATTAAAAAATGTAAAATACTAAAAATTCAACAGATACTAGCCAGCAAGAAATATGGGCAAGTTTTGCTATCCAAACACTTTCTCTAGGAAACATTGTGACTTAAAAAATTCTGACAGTAAATTTTTATTCTGGCTTTAAATGTTCAATATTACAACTACTCATGAAAATACCGTATTTCTTTCCTAAGCGTCTAAAGGCCAGTGTACAAGGGGAAATAGAGTGATACAGAATTAGCATGAAGTCAGTAAGATGAATTCAAAGCGTTTATCATGAGTAACTTAACCAGAAGTCACATTAACATACACAATCAAGTGAACTGGACTTAAGAATGTCCTCATGCACAAAACTGTGGGCTAATACATGCCAGAGTGTGAAAACAAAGGAAAAAAGCTTAAATTCAACTAGCAGTGAAACCCCTAGTTTGTGGAAATAGAACATTAAAAAAAAAAACAAAAAACACTACATTGTCTGTGATGATTAAGTTAATGATTCTTAAATACAAACCAGAAAATACCAGGCAGGATTCAGGGCCTATATTGGAGTCATATGGTGCTTCAATTATCATTAGAGACTTCATCTAAAATCTAAGCCAACCTCCATCAATTTCTCAGCAGCTCTGCTGCTGGCCGGGTTTCTATAATTTGGTCTGAAGAATTTCCCAAAGCTATGATGGCCTTCAGGGATATTTGCTTTGTACATTCTTCTTTCTATAATGTTCAGAAGCTTTTCAAAGGTGTGGATTTCTATCTCTAAATTCCTATAGGAAGATAAAATATGAAATACTGATTGTGCTCAGATCTCCTGTTCATATATATGTGTGATGTACTACCCCCACTGTTTAGCTGAACCATAGTGATGTCTTCAATACTAATTACAGCAGCAGATCACACAAGTCCTCTTGGCTTAGATGTAAATTCCATAGATCCCGGCTGTTATTTCCCCAGAGTACCTACTACTGAATATATTCATTCTAATCAAAATGGAAAAATGAGCTTAATCCAATATAATTGATTTTCACTAAATCTTAACAATTTAACCACAACAAAGTAGAATTAGTGAATTAATTTATTTCGGTTTAATTTTTTTCTTCAGTATAGGTCAAAGTCTGTTCTCTTCAACTTTTATGGCTATAGCATAAAAATACCTACTCTCATCTTGTGTTTACGTAAGGGACTTTTATTACAATTTTAAAGGGAGTAAGTAAATCATGGAGCTAATAGCTGTATCTCTTTTCTTGACCTATCTACTGACCATACCTAATAACAGAAGAATGAGAACTATACACACATACACACACACAAGCGCACAATCACTCAGAATGATGTAGAGAGGTCTCTAGATTATTATCTCAGATCTCTAAGTTCCAATCAAAACCTGTTTTCCCATCCCAAGGCAAGCTCTTGATTGAAATACTCAGCTTTACTGCAGCTCTGTTCCTCCACTTCAGAAGTACCCACTGTAACTTCTCACAGAGCAGGGGACATGTCTATTGAAACTGCTGTGTATGTAGGACATCAACATATTCTAAGCACCAGTTGTAATTACAGAAATGTTTCTACAAACATTCTCTGAAAGCCTCAGTTAAATTTAATTTTTATTTCTTCTCTAACATAAGTCAAAATATGAAAAAGACAAATACCAGTTTATTTCTTTAAAAGCAACTTCCAAACCACTAACATCATGCCAGTGGATTTATTTAAAAGTAGCTTTCAAAACATCGTCTAGAGCGTTCACCACTCTATAAAGTGACTAAATGCGGGGAATGACGATCCTAGGAAACTGTCAGGCTTCAATCAAAAATGTTTCACTTGCATTCAGAAGATTTTACTTCCTAAGATGCAAAGGGAACTATTACAACAAAAGGGAATTTTATTTATAGGATGTGAGAACAGTTCTGTAAATTAAAATAGTAATCATAAATGCTCTTTGGGACAAAACTGTGGTACTGATAACAATTCTATTTGATGACTCATGTTTTCATTTAACAAGTATTCTGCTAAGCTCCTACTACGTGCCATAGCTTGAAATGAGGTGAGCACAAAAAGACATGGCGTGTGATGCTAACAAAACTGTAGGAAAGACAAACATTACTTGAATAATCAGATGAATGAATGTATAAGTTAAGTAAGGTGATCAAAGAGAAATATTCCTTGAATTCCAGACAGGTCCAAAGCTAGGACTGTGTAGAAAGCAAGGACAAAGGGGTGTGCAGAGAGCCTTTAATGGAAGTAGGACACTGTCCTCAGACAAGCCCGGGGCCAGAGTGTGGGGAGCTTGTGTGGGTGTTTAATACCTGGAAGTTAAGAGACTTCTATCAAACCCATCAGGTAAGGTCACTGATTTGGGCAGATCGAAATAGTGAGTAAGCTATATACTAATCATACTTAATTATTTCTTAACATTAAATTTTCTTAAAATCATTATTCATCTTAATAGTCTCAAATGTTTCTCTGGAAATAGGCGACTTTATTTCTCACCGAAAATCTGAAAGAAAATTTCAAGTGAAAATAACTGATTTGGGGAGTTTTTTCCCCAAACAAAAATATGTTGCAATAGATACTTAATAAGAAACTTAAAACAAGGGCCAAACGTTTGATTTGTTTTGTTTTTTTAAGTGTTTGGGCTTTTTTTTCTTATAATTTTGTAATGTTTTGAGTTGTCAATTTCATCATGCGTAGTAATATAATAAAAGACTAAGAGATAAAGGTGGGAGAGACAGAGAGACAGACAGAGAGTGTAAGCCTGTCTTTGATCAAATATTGAGTCAAGACTCCAGAACTTTTTCCTCAGTCAGCTGAGAGTGACACAGACATTTCCATTGCAAATAAGATGATGGGCATGTGCGTGGGGGACCACACTTGCTTTAACTCTCCTGTCAAAGAGAGATGGGCTTTTCTGAGGTTTACTATTTAAAGGATTCTTTGTCTGCAGTGAAAGAAAGCTAATGAAAAAACAGCGCTGTCAAGACTATTTCTTTTACATTAGCTGAAAGGATTCATTCAAAATATTTAAAGACGCCAGTCAGCCAAATAAACTTAACTAATGGTTACTGGTTTTAAATGGGTACCTATCAATCAGGATGTGGTAAGATTCACAGCTCCTCAGCATCAAATCAAATGGCCATGATAGCAAACAAGTGGAAGGATGTCCAACTCTTGGTGAGGCATCCATCAACAAGAGGATACAATATTCACTGAGTTTAGTTTTTAAGTAGTACACGCCTACTTCTAACCTAAAGCATTTCCCAAAAACCAGTACTTTTCATGGATTGCTGAATTCTCCACAAAGTCTGCCCAGTGTCAGGACATTTTAGTGATGACAGGCCATTCTCCCTGACAGAAGAATTCAATCCTCCCACTTCTATTTATTGAGTTGTGAAAATCAAGAGAAGCACACTAAAACCCAAATTTAGAAGTATTCTCCGCATCTGGAAAATCTTGAAAACCAACGGCAAGTGGTTTTAAGACACTGGTAATTTCTGTGTATATGTGTGTGCTCATGTATATTCACATACACGGTAGTGGATATAGGCAAAATGGAAACTCAGATTGAGTAGAAAAACATGCTCTTTTAGTTTGACCACAGTTTGGCAATTTAGAGTTGCCAGTAGCCTTATCTTCTAGGGCATTCTCAGCAAAGAAATAGGATCAGCAATAGGACATCAAAGCTTCTAAATGCTTGAAATTTCCACATCAGATGGTCTTGTTTATTAAAAAACAAAAAAAGTTTCAAAAGCACAAGATAAGAGGTTTCCTTTGGTAGGAAAGCCAGACAGAAAGAGAAAAAGTAAAATACATGTATATAATATTTATCTCATCCTGAAACAGAACGTATTTCCCATCTGATTTTCAGAAAGAGGCTGGCACAGTATTTTTCTTGCCACTTGCTCTACACAGCTGCCATTTTGGGCTGCAACAATGAGGCCAGTGTGGAAGCAGAAGAAAGAAACGGGGTGCATTTGGATCTGGACAATCCACTCATTCATGGCTCCTCCAGCCTGAGACTTGAGCCACATAGTAACTGCTAAATAAGAAAAAGGCAAATGGATTCTGATAAAGGCCAAGATCAGTGATTTCAAAGAAAGAGAAACACTGCAAGGCACTTACTCAACTGCGAAAGGCTGAATCCACGGAGAATCAAGAAGGGTCTGTCAGAGCATCCTTATCAGAAATAAGCAGAATCACTATTTCCGTGTGTAACTCTATGAACTAAAGCCATTCAAAATGGATGCATCTCGGCAGAGGAAAGAGAGATGTTTTTAAAAGTCATTTCTATCTTTTTAACTCTCTATTCATTCTATGTTGTATTTCTCAGGCCACTTTTATTAAAGAAAACTCAAGTCCTGGGTTTGGTTCCAGCACAGATCTTAGGACAGTCTCTTTTCTGATCTCTAACCAACTAAGTGAATTATCATGGCCACAGTAAACTGGAAGGGGAGAGGATCTGGAAGGATAAACGCACCTTTGCTTTGTATTTTCAGAAGAGTTCTACTCTTCTTGATGACAGAGGTCATAAACTGCCACCACTAAAGTGAACTCGAAATATCTGCAACTCCTTATAAGAACACAGCCTTAAAGAGTACGGTTTTGAGGTTCCCTTCCTTTAATTTCTTCCCTTTCCCTATTGTTGCCTGGATGCTTTTATAGGTAGAAAGCAGGTCAGTGTGCTGTTGGCAGGCTTTCCTCCCCTGTCCCTTTATCTCATTCCCTTGGTGACGGCGACTTTTCTACTTTTTCCTTTTTAATTCAGCAAAAGAAGGAAGGTACTTAAAGTGCTAATACTTTAGTGCACAATTCATGCTCCACATGTCTCTCTTCCCACCTGCCACTAGTCTTGCTCCAAGCACACAACTTACCTGAACGTAGTGTAAATAAATGAGAATAAAAAAAAAATTAAACGCTACCTGTGTGTGTTCAGAAAGTCAGGCGTGGAAATGTTAGAAGAACACTACCGTTAACAGGGCGGTTTCATGTTCTTGGACCTGACACTTCCTACATTCCCCTGCCCGTTTTCGTCCTCTGCTCCATTAGCCCCGTGCAGGAGTGCTTTTAGGAGCAGGCTTTCAGAAATCTAAGACTAACAACATCAGTAGCAACCTTGGATCCTTCCGTTTTTATTCATATTTTCAAATTCATAAATCACAGTTCTTTTATTTTTCTTTCTTCCCTTCCTGTCCCCTCTCCTTTCTCTCTTTCTCTTCTGTCTTTTAATTTTCAGAGACCAGGAGCCAACCATGCAGAAGACTGAAGAAACTGGTGAAATTTTAATCCTTACCTGGAAGACAGTGCTTTCTCACTTACCTTGCCAAAGACTCAATGCAGAATACAGATTATGCCAATTCCATGATTTTAGGTTTGTTTTCAGATTGAGACATTTACTGTTTCTGAAACACATATCCAAGATATATATGTGTGTGTCTGTGTGTGTGTGTGTGAATGTGTGTGTGTATATATATATGTATGTATGTATATATAAAAAAAATCACTTTTCTCTTTCTCATGTCTTTATATTTGTAATTTATTTTGCATCAAATCAGGTAGTAAATCCAAATAAGAATTTTAACATTTATAGGTATAAACTGAATAAAGAAACCAGAACTATCTTCCTCCATCAGTTACTTAATTTTAACCTGTATTTTCCAAATCTGGTTTCCATTAAAAACAAAGCCCTTAATCCAGGTCCAGGAAGAATGATTTGAGTTATAGTTAATTTTATAATGCACTTGACATCATTTTACTAGTTACTATTAATTTCTAACAAATACATACTAGGTAGTTACATGTGTCTTGCATCGTGCTGAATTTTACAGCCACTCAACTGAGTATTCTTTCCTTTTCTTCAAAGAGTTTCCATCTTTAGGATAGAGTGAATACTTGTCATTTTTACCTGCTCAAGGATATGTATCAATTTCATCTTCTGACAACAGCCTCTGGTTTCCAATTGGTACCAGTGGTCATGTTAAGAAAGGTCTGTAAAATCATTTTATCTCTTCAGCCTCAGGATTTGATTTAAAAATTACAACACAACCTAGGGTTGTACAATAAAAGTCAACCTCAATATTTGGGGTGAGAGTATGGAGAAGGAGATTCTTTGCTGTTAGATTTTATATATATATATATATATGAATTTAAGTCTAGAGCTTTGGGTAGCCAGATTTTCCCCCTCAGAACAGAACCAGCCTCAAAAGCAAAAGGAAGCCATCCCTGAGGAACCAACAGATGAAAAGAAATTACTAACAACATATTCTGAGATTCTAGATCCAGATATGCCTTAAGTCACAAATCCTAAAATTTCATTTTACATAATCCACAATAATTCTTTTTCTTGCTTTAGCCATTTTGGATTGGGTTTCTGCCATTTGATTTAAAAGTAGGAAAATGAGACCACCACATACACGACTCAAAATCAGAGTTTCTCAAAGTGTGGTTCACAGACTAGCAACAGAAGCCTCTCTTGGGAACTTACTAGAAATGCAGCTTCAGGCCGCATTGCAGATCTACTAAACCAGACAGTCCTGCAGTGAGGTACCGCACTCTGGTTTAGCAGGACCTCCAGATGACGCTGATGCCCTGCAGGTGAAGCTCTCAAGTCCGAGAACCAGTGTCCTAACTCATCTGTATGTAGGGAAATCAATGGGTGGCTAAACTAGATACTGTGTTTCCAGAGATGTTTCAGCTGCATTAAGTGAACACCCTCAGTTGAGAGTTTGGGTAAGATTCAGAAGGGAGATCAGATTTGAGTAGGAGATGAACGGAGACGGGGGATACAGCGGAAGAATGGGAATGTTGCCAACACATCATGTTCCCCAGGACCTTTACTTTAAAGAAGTAGGGTGGGATAATTCATTCACAAAGGTGCACTAAAAGTCAGACTTTATCTTATCTCTGGCTAGAAATATTTCTAAGTCAGAGAAAACTGCTGACATTTAGAAAAGCAACTATGAGCTAAGAAAGCAGTCAGACCTGAGGAGATCTTGGAAAGGGGAAGAGGATCAACAGGAGAAGCCCATGGTTCAAATACTGAGAACATGAAATCTGTCAGCCTGAGGACATGTGCCAGAGACTAAGAGGAGGTAAAGTTAAGAGCCAGGACTGAACCAATGAAAAGTTGCTTTAAATAAAGTTCACATTTGGCAAAGGCTTTTTGCCTTCTGCAAGATGCTGTCTGCAGTCTGAAAGTGTCTTCATCTTATTAGTGAGCAACTGACATCTATTTCCATCCAGCCAGAGAATCTCTTCTCATCAATGAAACTTATGATATGGACAGAGTTCCAAATGACTGTGAAATCTACCAGGACTCAGTAGTTTTTTTGTTTTCGTTTTGGTTTTTTTGGTTTCATCTACCTCCTCTATCCTGGACAACAACTTCTCTATGGAACGAGGACCCTGACATCTTCCCAATAAGGTCATGGTAGAAATCAAATCTAAAATAGTTACTAAGTTACTAGATAACCTAATGACATAAGTACCATAAATCTTAGAATTTAACAGTGCTTAGGGGATGAAAGAAAATGATAATGACATTAAGCACAATTCCAAATGAGATTGATACACTTTAATATGGTACAGGGACCTGAAACACATACAAGTATTTTAAATTGAGTGCTTTTTTTTTTTTTAACATGGCAATGCAAAGTAATTAAGATCTTGGGTTTTCTGTTCAAGTCAGCCAGCTTGAGACCAGTTTCCAATCTTTACTTTCTAGTTAATGTTAGTTAACCTCTCTAAACCTCAGTTTCCCCAATCTGTAAACTCCTAATACTAAGAGTAATTACCAAGAGTTATGATGAGTCAATGAGTTAATACAAACCAGCATTTGGCACAGGGCCCAACACCCGTAAGAAATGAATAAATTATTTACAACAATAAAAAATATGGATGGGCATATTTTTTGCCCTTTAGACAAACTATACCAAAATAAAAGCCAAGAGGTGGCAAGTTATAAAAATAATTTTAAAAGTTCCTTTCCTTTGTTGACATAAATTACTGCACACTTAAAAATAGAAGGGAACAAGTTGAGAGAACTCTAAATAATCATCCAGAGCAGTTTTACACATTTCACTGGCTGCTCAGGAAAGCAAAAGGACACTTTGTTAGTGTCAAGAAAAATGAATTACATGTTCTCTCTGCCACCATAATAGCTGAGGGAGGTCCATTACTGTCTTATGATTCATGGGTTCTTTTAGAAAGTGAGCACATGCTAATTGAACACCCACTGTGTGCTGCCACTGTACAGGCTCTAAAACTAAACCAGTGACTGTCACTCGTAATTGTCTCCAGTGAAACCTGCAATAAGGTTATTCGTCTGGTAAAAGAGATTAAGTATCAATTATTTTTCAGCATGAATTTTTCATTGCAGTGTCAAGTGTCTTAAATGTGATCTCTGACTCCTCAAAGCACAATTTAAGGGCACTAGAATTATCTTATATTATAGCTTTTTTGATCTTTATTGTACAGTCATCAAGGGCGAGGCTTGTGTTTTTTTATATTCCTCAAATCTAGCTCAAAGCCTTATAATCAGTAGGAGCCCGATAAATGCTTACTGTGTTCCACTGAAATCTGCCCTTGGAAGCTTAAGCAGATACCTTACATATGTTGTATTTCCTCTGTGCCTATGGACATGCTACATGGCCTTTTTTCTTTAGCAACTGAGTGGCCTACCTAATAAACTATTACTTCTTCTCTCATTGTAGTCAAGTGTATCTATAGAGACAATAGCCTTGGGTTCCTGAGAACTCAGTTTACATCTTGGCTCTATCTGGGTATTTATCGTCAACCACCCCTCTATGCTATAATTTCTCCAGGTATAATGTTGAAATAATACCATTGGCTCTTCTTAGAGAAAAAAAAAAAAGGTAGAGATTATGACTATAAAAAACAAAATGAAATATTATTTGAATGAATTAAAAAAAATAAAACCAGTGCACTTGATGTAGGATATTCTTCTCTTACTTTCTAAAGGAAGAATCTAGTAATGAGCTAGACTGTTACACGACACTTATAAATGCGTCTTGTGCAATGCAAAAGGATACAGGCAGGTCATCTGGCCTAAAACAGCGACTTGCTTTCACCAAGGTTAACTCCTTTCTTTGGCTCATAGTATTTTTCATATTCAAGAGTCCATTATAGAAGAACAATCCTTGAACTGACAACACTTTGACCCAGTATCAGTTAACTCCTGGCATATTAGTGGATTTTGGGTGATGTTCAAATAAGACAAAAATATTTAGTCTCAGTAATTAAGGCAAAAAACAGAGGAATAGAAAAATGATGAGGGAAAAGAGAAAAACAAAAACAACCCTTAATCTAAGGGACAATTGGCACTGAAATAAAAAGTACCCAGGAATTAGACCTGAGTAGTCAACTAAAATAGGCCACCTCTTAGATTATTTTCTATCTCAAATATTTTTCCTTTTTTATTTCTATGCTTGTGCAATAAATTATGTAGAAGATTTTTTAAATTAGTATATTTCTCCTTAGCACTATCATTTCACTAATAGGACTCAACTACTAACTGTCTCAATACTAAAATTTATCTTCCTATAAAGTTATTCTCACAAGAAACTCTAGGAAGTTGGAAAGAGTTATTAAATGCTTATGAATTCATTGATAACTCATAGTCCTTGTCAGAGCAAGTGTATACAAGAATAATTATACTTGATTGATCCTGGATAGAGTAATTTAATAAAAAGGAACTGAAACACCATATGAGGTCATTTCACTGACCACACGAGAAAACACTTAAATAGTACCAAGCAAGAGGACTATTTTGACAAGTACTTCACATATATTAAGTAGAATTGTCAGATAAAATACAGGAAATTAAAAAGTAAAACATTCATTTAGCAAATAAATAAAATGAAATTAAAAAAGAAAACATAGTTAAACACTAATTTCATATAAAATTAAAAGGAAAGACAAAAATTAGGCAAAGACATTCCTAAATTTCCAGGTCTCACAGAATAAAGGCAAAAAGACCCCCACAAGTTTGTTTAATCTACACTGCAGTTTTCGAATTCTTGATTCAGTACAGGCTGATAATCAGCTAAACACAACGTGTACTAATTACTCTCTTGTGACACTGGCACTCAGGCAGTGGCTCCTTTGAGCTCAGACTCTCCAGAACTTCTGAATGCTGCTGCTCCCTTCTCCAGCGCGACCTGCACCATCTCTGGTACAATCGGCAAAGCCCTTTTGTCACTTTGACAAGCTCCGAACTCCTCATCCTTGCTTTGATTCTGTTTCACCCTGACATCCTGAGCCCTGTTTTTCATAGTCTGGTGGGGCTCATGTCTCTCTTTTCTCAACTCGTCTTTATTCTTTCACTTTCATCATTCCTTCTTGTCTTCCTGAACATTCTAGAATTTGTCACTCTGCGCTGCTTTCTACCAACCCATTTCTCTTCTTAATTAACTTCTTCTCTAGTACTCACACATTGATTTGCTTTTCTCTAACTACTGTGTTTATCCGTTTCCTACTCTGTTCCTTAATCCTTCCTTAAAAGGGGAACAATTAAAGAATACTCCTTATGCCCTCTTTTTTCAACCCTTTATTCCCCCAGAGTGGGTGGAATCTGAAACCTGTCACACAGAATTCAAGAAACTAGTTCCTATTAAAATATTACTCATACTGCCTTCTACTTGCTCTGCTGTTTGATAATGTAATTGTAATTAGGCCTCACAACTGTAAACCCACTAGGGGTGTATTTTCAAAAGTACCTGGAACAGTCGTGGTGCCTGGTGAATGGTTATTAGAAGAATGAATCATCACCACACTTAAATTTTTGCTCACACCACTCAGAGCAGTATTGCTTTTGTATACTTGTCATTATCTATATTTTCTGCCTTTTATCAAATACATAAAAAGAAATAGGAGTGAAGAGTATATGAACAGTTTATAGAGAAATTACAATTGTGCTCGGGTGTGCACGTGTACCCTTTCTGGAAAGTTTTAGAAGCCAGAATCAAGGAAAAGCTAGTGACCTCAGCTTTTTGATTTCTGCAGTTATCAAGACCAGTAGTTACAGACTGAATCATACAAACACATTATAAACAGCCGCTCAGTAATTGATTACACCTGATCATCGAACAGACACAAGGTACAGGAATTCTGCTTTTTCTGTTTTTGCTTTTCCTAAGCAGAACCACTTTGCTTCTTTCCAGGCCAAGAATAATAACCCCTTCACTATGTGTAAAGATGGCTATATTCTGTTTAAGCACTGAGATGTTTATCTTCTAGCAGTCTGTAAGGGATATTATAAGGAAGGTTTGTTATTTACTTTAGCGTCTGCTTGTGGTTTCTTCATGTAAAGATATGACCCACAGGAAAACATCATTTCTGGGCCTCATATCTTTCAGCAGACAAATGTAGGCATTTTCCTCAAAAATCCTCCAATCCTACACAGAAGATCAGAAGAAAACACTAGTACTTCCTCATGTATTTACCATCATTACAGAGTTACTGTATCGAACCACAGACATCCACCAATAAACGCAACCGTCTTTCATCTATAAAAATGAAGTCCCATAAGATTCAACTCAGTAATTTCACTAACAAACATTATTGGACACTTACACCTGAGACACTCTAGTAATTGCTATTCATATCATAATGAATAAATGGTCTATTTCTACTTAAAAAAGAAAAAGTATGAAAAATATATTATGCCATACAGTAAGTGGTAGGTTCTAGAAAATTAAATTTTCCAGGTAACTTAAGTGGATCTTTTAGGGACTGATCTTTAAAAAGTGCATGCCTAACTTTGTTGTAAATATTTCTAAATATTATAATATGACCTTTCTGGTCTTCTTAAATAGACTATGTTGAATAAAAGTTAATCTAATTTTGATGACTCAGGGCTGTGACCTCTCTTCATATTTATATGTAATTTATATAATATGCCTTCTAAATTTGCTACTACGAAATTTACTCTGTGGTCACTATGATAAGCTCAAAGGTCCAGATGAGGTCTACAGAGTGATCTGTCTCTCTTCTAAAACAGATCTACTTTTGAAAGTGATGCTACTGGCCTTCAGGCCCTGACTGTCTTCTTTCTTAGTCATCACTTCTTACTGTCCTACCCTCGTTTTCCCTATTTCCCCTTTTCTGTCCAGTGGCTTCTTTCTGGCCCAATTTGACTTAGAGCCAAGAAACCTATGAGTATTAGTCTAGGGTATAAACTGAGATGAAATGGGGTTGAGTGACAGCCTATGAGGTTCTCCCATAATGTGTTAAGTGTATTTTATAAATACCTGTTGTGGTTGCCCAGGGGAATTTGGGATAAATTCCCAATAGGATAACTGGTTAAGAAACCTCTGGATAAGTTAAGCGTTACTTAAAAAGCATAACCCTATTCACAGAGTATCAATGGAACTTCACAAAAGAAGGTAGAGAGTATATTTTTAAATACATAATTAAAACAGATAGAAAAATATTTTTAAAATGAACTTAATTACAAAACAGAAGCAAGCTCACAGACAGAAAACAAACTTAAAGTTGCTAGGGGGAAAAGGGGGTGGGAAGAGATAAATTGGGAGTTCAAGATTTGCAGATACTAACTACTACATATAAAGTAGACAAACAAGTTTCTTCTGTATAGCACAGGGAACTGTCAATACCTTGTAGTAATCTATAATGAAAAAGAATATGACAAGGAATGTATGTATGTACATCATGACTAAAACATGTTGTACACCAGAAACTGCTGCAACATTATAAACTGACTATGCTTCAATACATTTTTTTTAAAACAAAGGAAAGAAAAGAAAGAAAATAGATATAAAAGAGCTATAGTTTCTTTAGTGAGTCTCCTCTCATCAATGGAGAAGCCACTGACCTTTGAATATTTTTATATAAAAACATACATTAACCCACTTATACATACGGTGTATTTAAATATTTCATTACATAATACATATGTGCCTTGAATATATACAATTTGGAAACTTCCTGGTTTTCTTTACTGTAAGTCTTTGTTGTCCAGTTTAAATCAGAACTGAAGTAAAAGCTCATACCTCTCTACACTTGGAAATGTTAAGTCAACAGATATCAAGTTGTTTACCCATAGGCACTGGTTGAGCTACTAGAAACCAGAAGACTCAGGACTGTAGTTACTATGAGAAAAATAAAATTAATACATACAAGGCAACATTTATAATAGGTTTCTGAATTCAACCTTTGGTTCATAACCACATATAAATATCTACCACTTAACAAATAATAATTCAAATGCATTTCATTTTTTTCATGTGTACAATTCTTAGCCCCAGTTGCTTGTCTATAGCACAAAATATTTTAGATACTGATGTAATAGAATATTTTTAATGATCTAAAAGGCCCTCCGTCTGTGTGTAGAACTGCGTCAGACCTTTTTTCTTTTTTCTTTTTTTTTTTTTTTACTTGAAACATGTTTAATGACATTGAACTTGAGGCTTGCCCACAGCCTGGCCGTGTGTCAACTGATTACATCTCTTAAAGTACTGTGATGTGGTACCTGACAACCAGAGAGATAGGAAGACCCACAGAAACTGCCCGACTCTGTTTATGATTAGCATAGCAAAAGTCTATTCGTGCTTTCTAAACAGAGACAACTGTTTCATGACATTTGTTTCTCTTCTAGTTAGCCGACACATATCTTTTCAGAACCTACTACATATTTGACATGAACGATAGGATCCTCGTCCTTGAGGTGTTTCTCTTGGAAAAAGAAACAATTTGAGCAGAAAGAACACCAGAAAACAAGGGAAAAAAGAATGAAGAGTCATCAATAAACATTTTGGGATATTGAAACTTATTTTCAATTCTTGTATGTAACCCACACACAGACGGTCCTATAGGAGTCACCTTGAACAACCTCTGAGGTACAAGAATCTTTATTCTTCCTTCAGATATTGGCAGATAATTAAATTGACTTGGGTTTAGGTATGGAATCTGACTTTCCCGACACTTGAGTTTTCCCTCTGTATTTTTTCTGTTTACATTCTATTTTACATTGCAAATGAATCCTGAAAAATATACCCTATTTATCATATCAACCTTTATTATTATTCAGCAACATATCCTGTTAAGAAAAGAAAAAAAAAACTTCTCTACATAAAAGATCTTGGCAGTGAGAGATAAAATACTACTGTCATTTTTTTTAACAGCTGGTGTTAGTGTGTAACACTGAGAACTTGCTGAATATAAACAAGAAAAATGGTCTACTGTACAAACCACATACTGTTTATGTGGTTGTATATAGTGGTGAAGACAAGCAGTAATTTCAAAGCTACTGTGTAAGATCTCATGCAATTTACTGTGTAAAATAATGATATATTGCCTGAACCCCATTTAAACCACCACTGAATAAAAGGGAGTTATTTTGAAGTTTTAAGGTGAAATCTCCTAAGTCTTGTCATTCTAATAATAGTAATCTGATTAGATGGAATTATAATTATATAAGAGGAAACCAAGGTCTTTGTAATAGTCCAGGAATATTGATTTTCTAGCAGAAAGCACTATTATATAAGGAACGCAGTGGGGGCTTCAAGTACAGGTAATGCTAAGATAGTTTTCCAAATAAGATTGAATTATTAATAAAGTTTTAGGTTGGATTATTTATCCTCTCTGGAGAATGAGAGCAGGTAGAATAGAGAATGATATTTGCATAAAAATGTCATTATCACCAAAGTTCATTTATTACACCAAAGGGACAGAACAGGAGAGAACTGTTCTCTCTACCTGCCAAGTGAGTCAGTCTATCTCTGACCCCTGTGCAATTGTCTCTTCAAATGCTCGCTTGGAATATTTATACATTCTTCATTCATTTCTCTCAACAAATGGTTACTGAGTATCTCCCAAGTGCACAGTTCTGGGTGCTAAAGATACAGCAGTGAACAAGGCAATGTCCCTAGTCTTATAAGTCAGTAAACAAGGATAAAACCCAATACATTCAGCTAATGTCAAGTGCCTTGAAGAAAATAAAAGGGAATAAGAAGATAGAAAAGTTTAAGTGTTAGGGAGGGGACAAGTATGAGACAGGGTGACAGAAATGATCTCTCTTAGGGAGGTGTCATTTGAATTGATGGGTAGAGGGCTGCTGTGAAGAAGAGTATTCCAAGCCTAGAGAGGGGCAAACACAAACGGCATGGGGTGGGAGTTAGCATAGTATGTTTGAGGAATAAAGGAAGCCCACCCTGGAGCACAAGGACAACAGGGGAGAGTGACAAGGGAAAAGTGACGACAGGCAGGACTGGATTGGTCACTTAGGAACTCAGATGTTTGCATTTTGTTCCAAGTTTAATGGGAAGCTGTTGGAAGGTTTTAAGCAAAGAAAGATCATAATTATTTGTAAGAAAAAAAAAAATAGTTAAGCATTTCTACCAAGACACGTCAGAAAATATATTTTAAAAAATGGAGGTGGAAAATATAGCTTTATTGGACTGACATAGATACACTATAGCTGCGCACCTGGGAGACTTAACCCACAAATAATGAGCACACGCTCGGGAGGGAGTTGTGTATCTATTTCTTTAACCAAGTCATTTCCTTCTATGAAAAATGACTCAATATATGTATTATTATCATTTCTATATTTCCCCACATAGTTTTGACTCTTTAACCTCTAAACCTGAAACTTCTATGTCTGTTTTCCAAAGAGCTCCTGACTTATTGAGCTTTTTCAAATAACATATTAACATAACTTGGCCAATATCTCCTTCTCAAATTGTATTTCTACAGACTAAATAGCACTGATCTGAATGTTTACAGCTTCATAAAATCGACTGCGTCACGTACAACTGGAGCTATGGTTGCCTGAATATTGTAATATTATTGCATTACAGGAAGGTAACTGATTTGCTTAAAATGTTGCAACAATAAACCATTTCTCAGGAAAGATTGCTGCTTAACCAAGAGCACACCAAAGTCAATACAGAAAGACAATTCAAAGAAATTAAATTTTGATCTGTTTTTGCACAGCAAGCTGGTCACGTTACGTGAGGATGGATTAGACAACGTGAATGACTGAGCATGGTCAAACCATCATGAGCCATTGCTTTTTCTGACAGATTCAAGTTTCTAATTAAAATCAAACCCAAAATATAAAAATTGTTGAGAACAGAGATGTCAAAGTTTTTTGTAGGAGCATAGCACAAGTGCATGAGGTAAAGACATTATGGATCTTTTACAATGACATTCCACTATACTTAATTATGTTTCGTCTGTTGAAAACTGGAATTAAAAGTGCTAGTCCCTGCCTAGAGTGTAACAGACTAGAAAAGTCATTGTTTATGCTGCCGGTTTTATCCTTAGTCATTCACCAGTAGGGTATGTTGGCTAACAGAGAAACACAACTGTTATGGGACTAGCCTGGGAAAAGTAAATTCATAGTGTATGAAATATCTGCATTATTTCCCTTGTGATCATGTAAATACCTTTACGGAGCTCAACTTGTATGGTTGGCAACTAAATACTCATTAGTCTAAGAGATGATTATATAAATATCATCAGCTTTAAATCAAATAGAGTGATGACTTCAAAATGCAGCCATGATTGGGACTCCTTTTCTCGGTGCTTGTTAAACTCCTTCCTGCTAGTTTGGCTCACAACGTACGATCTTCATAAATAAAGCACATTACTCTTAAGCATAGTTAATAAAGCTATCCAAACTAATCAATGATTTATGCCTGACCAAACATTTCCCAGTCTGAGAAGTAACAATTTATTTGTATGATTTGAAAGATACATTTCATTAACATGTACAAGTTAACGGACAGAACAGTTATTTCAACAACTCATTCTAATTCATTTTCCTTTTCTTCTTCCTAGCATGAACGGTATTGGTCTTTTAAGTAATATCAGAGGATAGATAAAGCGGTGTTATCTTCTGACACAAAGGATGAGTAGTTCACATGCAAAGATGAATACACCGCTTTACTCTCCATAGGGCACTGAGTCATTCTTTCATGTTAATGGATCTTCTCTAGAACAACAGGCTACATGTTCCAGGACTTCTCATAATTACTGGCATACGTTTTCAGAACAGCTATTTTGTTGTAGAAGAGAAGCTGACAGCCTACGCTCAAAAAACCTTGTAAAGGTGTGGCATACACAGCAATCAGGCATATGGAGTTACCTTACCAGCTTGGTGCCTTGATCGATTGAACTTTTTCCCCTCAAACACAGAGTCAAGACTTGACTAATCCAAAGGCATGTCTAAGGTGGCAAGCATACGTTAAAGAGAAATACAATCAGACTCCAAAGCTTGATAGTAAAGGGCTAACATGGAAACAAAGCTGGGGAAATTTCAGTATTAGGATGATCTCCTTGGAAAGTATTAATACTTTCACAATCCATTAGTGTATGAAATACAGAGCATATTTTACAGAGAGAAAGCAAACAACAGCCTCCTTCATCTTCTTTTTTTTAACCTTATAATTATATGTAGTAATGTTCCAATCATTTGCATCTTTTCATAAGAACTAAATGCAGAGAGGAAGCAATCTCTATATTGGCACACAGGTGTGTTTATGTAAGTATACATTTATATATTTACTTGATAAGCCAATTATGGGTAAACACTATTTACGTGTTTAATAAACTGCATGAAGTCAGCCTCTTAAATAAGCTTATTCTCACCTGAAATCCAAATTTTAAACAACCAACTATCAGAATCTCCTACTCAAATGAGGATGCCATTTACTGAGGTCAGAAACCGCTACTGTTGCATGATGGTCTTAACTCCCTGAAGTCTCTTCTGCTCAGGATGAGGTCCATGTCTCTTTGTTCCAAAGGCTCAGCTTTGAGGGTTTGGGTACCTAACTGCTTCTCTGCCTCCATCATCAAGTTACTCTATGATTGTGAATTACCTCCTGATTTTCACTTACCATTTGCAATGTAAGCAGATCTAATGTTTGTTTTCTACCCAGGTTTAGGCTCTAAGAGCTTCAAATATATACATATTTTTTCTTTTTAGTGAAACTTTCTCAAAGTACATATTATATTTGAAGGTGACAGAAGCAAGGAATGTTTCATCAAGAGAGGTTAGTCATTCTCCCCTTCTCTCCTCCCCTCCTCCGCACACAAAGAAATTTAACACAACTTCATTAGGTTCCAAAATATAGATATGTGTTCACAACCACTTTCTGAATCAGAGGATTAAAAAGGAATTGTGGGGCAGTCCTTCAAAAACAGATGCTCTGAATGCATGAAACACACTTGTCCAGTACATCATACTTGGTAATGGAGCTGGTCAGTGAAAGTTCAAGTGCGGAATGAACACCAACCAGAGACTGTGACATGGAACATAAAATTGTGCAGACCAACGAAGGCTGTTAGCTACATTCAAAGTTATTTTAAAATTATCCATTGGTCTCCATTTCTATTGGAAGATCCACATCACCCCCTCATATATTCAAACAACAAAACATTATTAAGACCTTTGATGACCCAGTTTTATTTTTTAAAGGGTGTTAAGGAAATAACTCTGTGGGAGAAGTTCTTGATAGCTTTTTCAGGAGTACCTAAATCTCTCTTGGTATGAACATATTAATTCCAGATTCTTAGACAACACAAATCATCACTCCTATTGTCTAAATAAGCCTCTTTCCAACTCAACACACACAGAACAGGGAAACAGACCTGGATACATATAAAAGTTCTGGTCAAGGCCTCGTGTGTTCTTGCTGCCTACTTCATAGCAGAACTATGTGCCCTGATATCGGGAGCGTTTTCCTGGTGGCTGGCTGTCACCCAGAGGCTGCAAACTAAAAACGAGCAGGGAATGCTGTACAGCATTTTAATTCCCTTCAGATTTCAAATAGGGCATTTTCTTTTTGGTCCTAAACCCAGTACACTTCAGGGCATGAGGCTGAGGAAGAAAAAACTATGACCTCCTCACAGAAAGATTACACTTTCAATTTTTTTTCTTCACTCCGTTTTTGTCTCCTGGTGGTTTGGTCTCCCTTTTTAAAACACCAACACTTTCCCTTTAGTCTCTAAAACTGGCTTCCAGCATTATGACTTCTCTTTTCAAGGCCTGCATTGTTTTATCTTTTACACAGCCGTCAATTCCTGCCGAAGCTCTCTAACACGGCTCTGCGCTCCCTGATCATTTTTGCTCATCCATCTTCTAGTAATTCTCTGACCGCTCTATTTTCCATGGCATCCCTCTCCTTCATGTCTGCTGGTAACACTTTAAACATATGCAGGCCTGACTGAGCAGACCTCTCGGTGACCTGCAGTCCTTCCTCGACTGGGTCTGTGTTTTCTAACACACATCTCTGGAAGCAATCTATTTTCACAGTAGTTGTTGAGTACTTCCCTTTCAACTCTTTATGCACATAAAATCTAGCAAAACTTACTATCTATAAACTCTGCAGTATGGTATTGGTTCATGGCTGAAATAAAAGCTGCCACCGAGCAGAAAAACAGCGTAATGTCCATTACTGTTTTGTAAATATGTTTGAGCTCAGAGAGAGAGGAGTCTAGATTCTCCTGTGAGCTTTTTCTACTCAAGGGAACTGCCATTTCTAGGATTCCTGAAATTGAAATGGCAGTAAAGAAGATGTAAATAAATTGGACTGAGATGTAAGCTTAAGACTTTTTCGGTGCTTCAGTGAAAAAGTAGGGCAAATTAATTGCAATCAAAATGAAAGGAAGAATCTTTCCTGCCGAATCAACTATTCCCCAGGCAAAAGTTTGATACTTTTACACAGAAAAGCAACTTCCCATGCCTCTTAGGAACAATTTAATAAATTACCATCTTGAAATTCTTAATGATGCCCCAGTAGTCTAAAAAGGTTAATGAACCTCCAACAGTATCCATTTCATCACTTCAAAACCCAAGTGGACAATTTTTAAGAAACCCCCCTTCCTTAGATGTGAAACCATTTGATTATTTCTGAAATACACTCCTACATCTGCAATCATTAATTACTTTATCAATACTGACAATAGCAGAGCCTAAGAATATACCTATTATTTATATACTTACTATCTGCCTACGAGCTATATCAAGTTACAATCTAAAAAAAACCACACAGATCTCTCGATATAAATGCAAGATTGTTTCAAATTAGTGTAATAATACTTCTTTATAAATGGTGAATGAAGATGGAATATATTGACCTGCTCTGATCCAAAAGCACAACATTTCAAATTTTTATTTAAACTGCCATTCTATGAACTAGGAATAATGTTTCATGAACAACTAGTTTAATTACTTTAAGTCACTGGAAGCATTTGATCATTCATTGTGGTAACCTGAATGTTGACCTCTATTTTTATTTAATGGCCAGAGTTTTAAGATATGCGAACTATCACTAAATTAAAATTCCAGAAAGCATCAATGATAATTCCAATGAATAAACCTGGGAAAACATTTTTATAAGTTTACGTCCTTCAACTTTACTTGCCAACTAGAATACTTTTTTTTCTGAAATGAATCTAGTAGTTTCTACATTGATAGTACCTTTAACTTATAATGATTCACTGGACCCTTGTTTGTTCCTAGAAAACATCATAAACTTGTGTGATGGAATTATCTAAAAAAAAAAAAAAAGTCTTGTGAATGCTCTACTGAAACAAATATTGAATCAACAATTAGGGAAGCAGAAGTAATGAGACACCAAAGTTAAATAGCCACATAAATGAAGTAAAGACAATGGAAATGATCCATAAAAGAAAACACTGTTTGCTAGAAGTCCATGGGAGGGTCAAGTTTCACATCCAATTATGCCCTAGCATAACATTTCAAAGCAAATTGTTAAGAACGCTGATTAGAAGCTCCTCTGGAAGTTAAGTTTATTTTGGGAAGCACACAGAACAGTTACGAGACTTATTTGAGCAACACTCTAACAAAACTGATTGCAATTTAAGAGATGAATTGAACGAAACACGACATTAATTTTTTTTCTCATGTCATAGAAGAGGGGAGAATGTGAGTAAATTATGAGTCTGACATTTAATTAGAATCAACGAAAATACATGATCAAAGTATCTGTGCCAGAGACTAGGAAATTAAACTGTCAGGAGGACACACACTTTGGAAATAGAAAATCTTGTCACCAGTTCTCCTTGTACCCAGCCTCTTGCAATAATCCGTAATTGAGAATATGAGGAGAAAACAGGAAAAAATAAAAACATTACTTTTCAAGGGAAACTAGTAAATGATTGTTCCAAAGGTAAGAATCACAAATTGGTAGGTAAGAGTGTATTTTGATCTGTCTGAAACATTGCTTTATCAAAGAATTACAGAAAATTAAATTCTTTGAGTAGAGTATTGATTCATTTGGATGCAATCTGATATATCAGTGTACTGGAAGTATATGTGGGAGAAATGCAATGAATGAAAACACACAAATTAAGAGAGAATATGCATCCAAATTCTGGAGATTTTCTGAATGATCTGTAGGGATTTTAGACACATAAAGCAGAGTCAGCAAGATGTGGCACCACTATTTGAAGTTATGAAAATAATTGATACTTTAATACTCAATAACAGGAGGTTATAAAATGGAAGAAGTAACTAGATTTCACTGACTTTTGATCGTCTCAGTGTGGACAGATATGAACCCGGGTTTTAAAAAGGGAAAAATGAGGCCAACTCTTTGATTACTGTTTTATAATACAAAGGCAATTAGTCAAAACTGATTTGAATGTCAATTCTACATAAAACTGTGTAACTTAAATTTAATGTATTTAAATCTCAGTTTTCTTAATTACAAAATATAAATGTTTACTGCCATTTTATGTATCTCACAGGTTCAGTAAATGTAACATCAGATTATGTAATCACAAGTATTTTGAGAATTAGCACATTCTATGAATGTAGTATGGTATTACTGCCACTATGATAATGAATCAAACTGAAAAAATAAGAGGTTTTTCGTATTTGCAATGATTCAGGACTTCATTTATCTAGAGTGGGTCTGGGACTTGTGTAAACAGGTAAGTCAGACTTCATTCATATATATCATTCAGTCAATAGATATATTCCTTTTCAGACTCCCTAACAAGCCGTCTGTGGAATATCATCCTTAATACCGTATCTCATCAGCACGAGGCATTCACTCTCCATGGCAAAACCCTCTAAAATAGAGGCTTTCTCAGAAAATTGTGTCCTACGTCTTAAAATATATTCATGGTATTCTATTTTCTCCATGGCCTTTCACTAAATTTTAATGGGTCATGCTGACATGTAATTTTGTTTTGTGTCTACTGGACACACATACCAGTGCATGTATGCAGGATGAAAAAAAAAATTCTGGCATGTTTGTGCAAGGAGTCCATGCAACCATGATGTGCTTGCTGTTCTGAGTATGATGTCTGCAGGCTCTAGTATCTCAGAGAATCCCCAAGATGTTCACTTTGAAACAGCACAAAAAGTGGAAGGTATTTGATATAATAACTTGATATGTCCATTTGTCTTCAACTATTACTATGTGAGTTTTAATTTAAAAATTCCCTCCCTAGCTTCTATAGTAAATGCCAAGAATATGATTGGTAAAGTGCAACACTTTAATAGCTCTTTCCTGGAATCATCACTAAAAAAGCTTTTTAGCTTTTTTTTTATTTTACAAAATCATCACTCATGACTCTAGCAACCTATTACAACTGAGTTATGAACCTCAAATCATCCAGACTTGGAAAATATGGTTCATTTTAAACAGTAAACACAGATGGGACAGTGATGAATCCACATCTACTCACAAAGAGTGTCTTTCATCCAGTAGTCTCATGGATTACAGAAAAAGACATACTGGAAGGAATCTTTCTTCTGGAAGCAACTGTTTTGGATATAAGACTTAGGCGTGCACACAGAGATGAGCAGTAAGCTATATGTTCCTGCACTCAGGTTAAGTAATACAAATGATACACTTGAGAAGTTATAAGCCTGCATATGAATTATGGTCAAAATAGTAGAAAAGAAAAGAAAAGAAAAGAAAAGAAAAGAAAAGAAAGAAAGAAAGGAAAGAAAAGGAAAGAAAAGGAAAGAAAAGGAAAGAAAAGGAAAGAAAAGGAAAGAAAAGGAAAGAAAAGGAAAGAAAAGGAAAGAAAAGAAAAGGAAAAGAGAAGAGAAGAGAAGAGAAGAGAAGAGAAGAGAAGAGAAGAGAAGAGAAGAAAAGAAAAGAAAAGAAAAGAAAAGAAAAGAAAAGAAAAGAAAAGAAAAGAAAAGAAAAAGAAAAATCAATCTGATGCCAACATTCCTGAGTTGAAACACGAATTGTGTATGAGTATCACGAATCTGGTGCAGAAGACAGCTGTGCCTCAGGAAGATTTAGGTCAAGATACAGCCAAGAATTAGAACTGGATGTGTTTCCTGCCTTAGAGAAACAGAGGCAACAGATGGATTATGATTCAGCTTGTCCTCTGGTCATTTTAATCTGCTTTTGAAAGTGGGCATATTTCCAGAACAACTAATGACATGAATTATGCTGCCTACATGGTCACACCACTGCTTTTGCTCTTTCTGGTTTTCTCAAACAGTGTAAGTAATTTCGTTGTTTCCATTTTCCAGTTCTTTAGGTATTTCCAATTTTCTCAATCAAAGCCTCTAAAGAATTTTGCATTCCTATTTTTTAATTCTTTAGGTATTTTCAAATTTTTCAAAACCTATGAAGAATATCTGCTATTTCCACCTTCTAATTTAAGTGACGGTTACAGGATTAGACCAGGGGTCAGCACACCTTTCCTTTAAAGAGCAGATCCCAAGGATCTCAGGCTTTGCAGAGCATACACTACTGCTGTCACTGTATCATGAAAGGCCTCACGGACACTATGAAGATAAATAAGCATGGCCCTTTTCCATTAAAGTTGTATGTATGAAAAATGAAATTTGAATTTCATAGAATTTCATATGTCACAAAATATTTTGTTTTTTTCAGCATTCAAAAATATAGAATCATGAGTCTTACAAAAGCAAACCACAGACCAGTTTGCCAAGCCCTCAGTTAGGCAAACAAAAAATTACAGAAGTCTTCCAGACCAAAAAATAAATAAATAAATAAATAAATACTGTATCAAAAGCATTCTGGCAAAAATTATGTATTTTACAAACAGCCCCTAATTTAAGCTAGTCTGCTCAAGTAATGAAATAGCATTTAAGTCTTATTTTTTGCTTAATAGACCATCAACAATTTAGTACAAATAGTATTTCATTTAATCCTTTCTTTCTATAGTAATGGAGAAATGGAGACTCAAAAGTAGGAAGCAGTATGACTGAAGTCACACAACCATCTCTATGCAAACTTAGAAGAAAGAAGCCAAAATCCTACGGGAATTCAACACGTGTTGGGGAATATACTGGTCATCACGTCTAAGATCCACAAAAACATTACATCCTCATGTTGACTGACTGATACAAATGGGTCACGCTTCAAATATTGTCATTATTCTCAGGCACTGTCAGAGTGTGCCCTCTGATTTAGGTTTGCTTAAAGGAAAATTCTAATCTGCCCATATTTGGCTAGCTTTAATTTCTGAATTTTCAAGGGAATTTCAATGACAATTGAGTTAGTCAAGAAAAATGCTTCGGGTTATGTACACCAACAACTTGACCCCATAGCTCAAAAGCAGAAGCCAAAGACCAGGTTGTCATCGAGGTGCTCTTGATTATTTTAGAGGGTAACTCTTGTTATAAAGCAGTGCTTGACTTCTAATTTTATCAAGCAATCTGGAATTCTAACTTGTATACCAACAGATTTAATTAATGCCATTAAAATTTGATACAAAACATTTCTAGAATATCTGTCATTATGATGAACTTGTTCTATTATGGAATCATTGAAATACAGTTGTTACCTAGATTCCTTGTACTTTTTCCAGATTTCCTGTGCTAAAAATCCCCTGTACTCAAAGATTAAGTTGCCAATACCATTCTTCTCAACGTAATATTAAGATGACATGCCAAAGGTAGCAAATCTCTCTCTGTATTTTAATTTGCACAAAGAGAAATATTAAAGAACACTATGGTAGCTGGCATAAAATTAAAACGTATACAGGACAGCCTATGTAGCTACTCAAAACTATAACATCAATACATGCCCAATAGAGCACTTTCACTTTCCAGAAGGCACTCGTTGAAATCAAACTTTTCTCAAAAAAAAAAAAAAAAAAAAAAAGCTTTTTGATTTCAAAGCATAAGACAGAGTTCTACCTACTCTTTAAATACTAAAATCATTAGGTTATTGGGAAATTATCATGATCTAGGTAATGCCCATTCCTTCTAGATTTTGTCCCAGATATTTTGCTTTATTTGGGTAGAAACAGAAGCAAGAAACTAGACCTTGCCACCTAGGCATCATGTTTTGTTTTGACAGATATGCAAACAGATTTATGTTTCAGTTTAATGTGCTATGGAAGGAAAAGAAAGATGACTAATTCTGCTTGTGGCCATCAGAAAAAAATGACATTTGAGCTGTGTCTTAAAAACAATAATTTGCAAAGACATGTTTAGCCCAAAATCTTTACATTTATAGTTGCTATCAATGAATTCCATGTTCAGCAGATTCGTAAAATGTTGTTAGTGAAAATAACCATGTCAAACTGCATCTCCTTCATCCACTTTTGTTATGAACATTCACACATCCAGAGTACATCTTGATAGTTCAATTTTAATTCTCAGTCTTGGATATTCAATAAGACACATCCTGTGAATGTGAGAATTCAAACCAAACCTGCTTGCTTTTCGTTGCAGTCTATAATGTGGAGTTACCTTGGAGTACTTCTGTGGCTAAAATGATTACACAGTATAGTATTTTTCAAATAGAATAGAATAGATGCATAGATACTTAGAAGTGGTCAAAGATAACAGACTTTTTTATGTAAAATAAACATAGTAACAGCCATCTTTAAAAACCATTTGCGATTACATGCAATAATTTAAAATTTGGGGCAGATTCTCACAAAAAATAGGCATTCTATGGTTTCTCGTGTCAACTTTCGCATCCTATTTTAACTTCGTACTTAGAAAGAATATTAAAGATATCTATTCAAACCTCTTATTTTTAAAACAGAGTTTGTGGCTAAAATAAGTTGCTTTTTTCTCTTGACATAATCTTTAAGCAAACGAATACCATGACTTTCTGAAATAAATTTATCTTTATGGTAATGGATTTCCCCCACACTTCTGAGAGGATGAGTATACTTTGGTTTTTCACCTGACCTTTTTCCTAAAGAAGAAGCCATTATAAAAATTTAGACCCTCTTTATGCTGCATAATCATTTGAAATGTAATACAGCTAATTACACAAAGATCTCATATTAAAATAAAATTAGCAGTGAGTGTGGAGTAGGTACATCTTCCAAGTCTGTTCTCTTCCACTCATTTTAAGGCAGGAGGATGTGGAATATCCTTTTTTCTCCTAGTCTTCCTACTAATTGTGTTAGAATAGCTGTGTTCAGCCAGCCTTATCCCCTAATCCTGCTGAAAATAAGAACTGACATGGGAAAGGTTAAGCCCTGTATTACCATTCATGTATTTAAAATAATGAGGTAGCTCTTGATGGACTGATAAAGAAATAGGTCCAAGCTACTTTGTTAAGTGAATAAAACAAGGTTATAAAACAGTGTGTCGGCTTATTACCATCTGAGTCAAGACTAAACATATGTATTACCCATACATGTATTAACTATCCTTATAAGGGAATATTAGAAATTGGTAAGATTGGCATCTGCTGGCGAAGAGTCTGGGAATGCAGGGAGGAGTTACAGAGATGTTACAACAGAAGAAGATCAAGGAGACGTGGCATCGATGGCTCTGAAGACCCATCTCCAGGAAAGGGGCTAAGAGTGAAGGAATGTGGACAGCCTCAGAAAACCAGAAAAGGCAAGGAAATAAATTCTCCCTGGGTCTTCCAATGAGGAACACAGCCCTGCTGGCACCTTAATGTTAGCCTAGTGAAACCTGTGTTGAACTTCTGGCTTAGAGGACAGTGAAAAAGTACATACATGTTGTTTAAGTCTGTGGCCATTTGTTACTGCAGCAACAGAACATGAATACTGTTAGCATCTCACTGAAGTTGTCCTCCATCCCTCCTGAGACCTACCATCCCGGGCCGCAGACCTAGGTGAGTCCCATTCCCTGCTGATCCCGATGCCATTAAGCCAGAATATAAGAAACTTTGACTTATTGTCATTACACTTATGTGGCTATCATCCAGTTTTGGGTCACTTGTCAAGCTCACTCCTGATCTAACCCTCACCTCTCCAGCTGTCTGCTGTAGGAGCCATATGAGCTTCACTTCCCTGTTGAGGAAACTCATGCGCAGAGGGTTGGAATAATTTGCTCATGGTCACAAAGATACTTAATGGGGGAGTAGAATTTAAACCCAAGCTGTCCAACTCCAGATCCTAAGCACAGTGTCTCCCCATCAGACATGTCTGTCTCCTTTGCATCGTCAACTGCTCCAGCTGCACCACCCTGCATCCCATCCTCCCTTCTCTCCTTTACTACTTTACTATTCCATCAATTTCCCCCTCTTCCAAGGATTTTTGATCTGTTACTCTCCTTCAGCATCTTCAAAAAAGACTAATTCAGCCACTCTAAATAGATATTGAGCACCTACTATGTGTATATATTACTTGGGAGACATACAGCAGTGATGAATGAGATAAGGGAGCAGATCTTCCTTTCCTAAATAGAACACTTCTCTCTTAAAAATTAGCACTGAGGTCTGAAGTACCAAATTTTTATAGCCTCTTCTCAGTATTTTGCACTGATGTCCAAAGTTCTAACATCTCTTCTTGTCTAATGTCTCCCTCCCAAGCAGGATTCTTCAGTTCTGACTTCTGTTTTCTAAGCTTGATTCCCAGTACTCTCTCAGCACACTCTCATGGCTGTCCTACAGGGAACACAAAGACATCCAAAATGGTACTGTTTACCTCTCAGCTGGTTATTTACCTAGTGATTTTGAGTGGCAGCATCCTCTTCCAGCCTGGACTAGGTTATCTCAGAGGTGTTTTAAATGCACTCCTCTCCCTACACATGCCATTGATTTCACCTCCACAGGGTCTTTCAGATCAATATCATCGTTACATCTTCACTTCTAATGCTTTGGTTTCAGCTCTCAATTTGTATTTTTAAAAACTTCTACAGCAGCCTGCTAATTGGTCTCCCAATCTGCTTTAATTCATTCTTTCCACATTGCAAGCAAAGAGAGTCTTTTAAAACAATTGCTTGAATACATCTTTTTCCAACACAAAATTAGCTGATGATTCCCTTTGCCAATACAACAACGACCAATTCTTTAACCTGGCATTTAAGCTTCTCTATAAGGAAGTCCAAGGTCCAATGCCCAGCCCTACCTCTTAGCATGCCCCCTTTCATCAGACTGCTTCTCACTCCAAAGACTACTCAGTAATTCTCAAGCACAATGGATTCTCCAGACTCTGCGCTTTGGTTCACAGCTTCCACCCAGCTGTTATGCTACCTCTCCCACCTCACCTTCCCTGCACTTTGACCTTCATGTTTTTCTCAAAGGCTCTTTCTCTTTAAAATCATCCTTGATTTCTCTGACCTCATTAATCCTTCATCCACCCTTTACTTAATTTGTTATGGTAACTACAGATCAAAGGTAAGAGATGGTTCCTGCCTTCAAGGCACTTGCTGCTTAGTAGAGAGATAGAAATGAAACGGTATATGCTACTGTATAATTTATTTTCTAACAACAGTATATATTTGGAGTGGGGAGCATGGAAGCAGGAGTGTGTGGGGAGCCCAGCTCTGCTGGGTCTAAGAGTGATAGGGACTCAGAGGAGAACAAGGAAGACTTTGTAGACAAGATGGTATTTGCTATTGTGCCTTGAATATACATGAAAGAACAAAAGTTGCAAAATCACAGAGATGCCTATATTTGAAACTCAGGTATGGTACATATTAGCTATGCAGTCTTAGGCAAATTATTTTACCTCCCCTAAACTGTCTTCCTCATCTATAAAACAGTGACAATACTATGTACCTTTTAGGTGTTATGAGATCGTAATGAGATGTTGCTTTGCAAGCATCTGGATTAGTGTTCAAAATCATGAGTTTGTTATCACTACAGTTAAGAGTCTTTACCATCCTTACCATTTTGTTACTGCAACTGAAAAATGAATGGAAACTAAACAGGTGGCTAAAACAGAGTGGGCTCTGTTTTAAGTAGCATGTGCAAAGGCACTTAGGTATAATGCTGAATTAGATGTGGATTAGATATGGTCATGCACTGGAGCCATTTATCTTACTTCTGAAACGCTTACTTGCTTGTTAGCTACTCAAAAGACATGCTGACCTTTGAGTTTTTTTGTATTTTCTTTAACCTCTTGTTCATTGTTAGTGTACTGCTGAGATGACAAAATTCAGTGAAATCTTTCCACTCAGTATTTCCAATAAAGATCTTTGACCTTGGGCAGGATTTCTTTGGTACATGATCCCAGACTTGCTCTGCCTGATTGTTAATCCATATCACCATGCCGACTTAGCAAATCATTGGAGTAGGTACCGGCAGGGTGCCTTTATTACATATATAAATACCTCATGGTGACGGTACACTTGGGGTTGCTGAATAATAAAGCGCTCTGTATTCACGCAGTTGCTTGTGGCAACAAAGAGCTAACTTTTTTTTTTTAATGCATGTCCTAAGATCTTAGAAATTTCTACTCGGTCTTTAAAATGATGCTGTATAATCTCCTGAAATATGACGTATTTGGTATTTTTCAAGCACTTATGAGTTTAAAAAAAAACTCAGTAACATGCAATTAGAAAGATACATATACTCACCAGCTACAGCAGTGGGCCATGGTTTACTGCAATTATGCATTCTCAAATCATGCACTTGAGAAAAATGGAATTGCACACACTCAACTGAAAAGGTGTCCTATAAAGTCAATTCATTCATTTAGAAGGAGAAATAGAGTAGGTTGTTAAGTGGTACATGTATGTACATACACACACACACACACACACACACACACACACACACACACACACAATGGAATACTAGTCAGCCATGAAAAATAATGCCATTTGCAGCAACATGGACAGACCTAGAGACTGTCATAATATGTAAAGTAATTCAGAAAGAGAAAGAATACTGTATGATATCACTTATATGTGGAATCTAAAAAAATAACATATATAAACAAACTTATTTACAAAACAAACTCAGACACAGAAAACAAAATTGTGGTTATTGGGAGAAAAGAGTGGGGGGGAGAGGGATAAACTGGGAGTTTGGGATTTGCATATACTATTACATATAAAACAGGTCAACAGTTAAGGCCCTACTATATAGCACAGGGAGCAATATGCAACTCCTTGTAATGGCCTATAATGAAAAAGAATATAAACAGGAATACATAGAACTGAATCACTATGCTGTACATCTGAAATTAACACAATATTGTAAACTGACTATACTTCAATTTAAAAAAAGGAGCACAGACTTTGGACTTGGGTAACAAATTTTCAAATTCTGATCCTATTATCTGGTGGTTATAAGACATTGGACACCAACTCTCAACATCCACACCCCAAAAAATCTGTACTCATGAGGTTTTTGTAAGTATACAATGAGATGTTTCACATATAGCCCATAAAATTGAATCTGGCACAGAGTAGGCCCTCAATATTAGTTAATTCTGCGATTGAGGCCAGATATAGAGTAACAGAGTACTATCACATTATCTTTATATAGTTAACAAAAGTAAGTTATAATTATTAAAACTTACTTCAAAGAAATTCCTAAGGGAGTAATTTTTTAACTCCAAATCATCAGATGCCATTTCCTAGGGCCTGACCTGATACTGTGTTGTTTGGAGGATTTACAGACCCTCAGGCTGAGTTCTTTTTTCAACAACTACATGTCTCTCTTTGATGTGGTATTCTAGCTAAGATTTTATAGTATGGTTGAGAACTATTTGCTATACATTCCTCTAGTTTCTAACCTTTACCTTCTTATTACTTCTATTCATCTTCTCATTTTTAAGTCTAACAATTCAGTGAGGAAGATGCAGAGGACAAGACATCAGGCAATATTCGCCTATTATTCAAATTAGGGCTGGTTTTGGGGGGTGCGGAATTTAACAATTACACTGCCATTTATTAGTAGCTATTCTCTTCATACAAGGAGCAGGTTTTTTTGTTTGTTTGTTTGTTTGTTTTTACTAGCCAAAGAGTGAAAAAATACTGGAAAGTTAAGTGGCTGGAACATTTTTGATTATTTGCCTACTTTATGTATCAAGTCACAAGCTGATGTTTCCATGTTGAGTTTATGGGCATCCATTTCCAGCAGACTTGGAGAGATATTTTTCCCTTTCTCTTTCCAGTTTTATCTTCACCATTAGCAAGAATCTTTTGTTAGCTATCTCTTCTTCTATGTAATTTGACTCCCCTGTTTTCCTTTAATCTTATGGCCAGCCTCAATAGATGTTTTTGAGAACTTCAAAACAAAACAGAAATGTCACGGTTTCTTTACTCAAAACCAATTTTCCTTCCTACCAAATGTAAACTACTTTTAAGCGTACAAATTTGAGTTAGAACTTACACAAAACAATCTTTCTACATATATTTTGTCTTTACTTTATATGTATTTTATGTTTAACTTTTATGGAATATTTTCATTCAACCTTGACTCGAACACTTTCCTAGCTTATTCTGAATGGTGAGACTATGAGTCACTGTAATTGATTACTTTTGACTTATCTATGTTTTATAACTTTTTCAACAACCATGTATTACTTTTATAATAAGAAAAAAGCACAACGGAAGTAGATTTTTAAAACTCTATACATTTTAACTTTCCTGAAATTATCTGTAAGTGAATCTTACTCATTTCACCACCTCCTAGAATATGTTCTTTGTACCCACATCTTAATCTTTGTCAATTCACAATATGCGGAAATATTGTCATTTGTAAATAGATTTTAACTCCTCCACTAGAAAAAGTCCATTTTGGAATTTCTCACAACATCTTAGAGAATGGTTCTTAGAAAATACAGTAATGTAAAAGAAGAGTGAAAAATAGAATTAGAATTAATTGCTCTATATTAGCCAAAAGCTTCAAATTACAATTCAACATAGTTATCTTTTGGCTAACCCTTCAGCCTCTCTACGTCCTTAACTAATTTTCTCCTTTATAAATTAGACATCTCATCTGTCTCCTTTTTTCTAAATTAACCTTCCGATCATTTTTCCAAGCCTCTTGATACTTAAAAAAACTCACAGCCAATTTAAATAGAGTTGTTTATCCCACCAACATAAGAATGTGTAATCTACTTTCTCTAACAAGTTTTCTCTGTTATCCCATCCATTCTTTCAAATTCCAGAACAAGTCCTGACCCACATTTCCCAGTTACAGTGCTTTAAAATTATGATGTTTTGTATGATATCCTTTATTAGTTTCCCCTTAATACTTCAATAAAAAAAGAAAAAGATACAATTTTAATAGGAAAAAATATTATTTATCAATATACAACCTGAATAGACACAACAAAAATATACTTTCTATTAGTAAGTATACTGAATTGAATAGCTAAATTTTACCAAGAAACATATTGCAAAAAAAATTTTTATATTATTGTAAAGCTTCTGTGCTGCAGAAGTAAGCTACTATAGTTTGTAATTTTAGCAGTTATGTGCAAAGGCTATATAAATCTTAAATAGATTTTTATTTCTTATTGATAAAGATGCATTTAGATGCTGTAGCTAATAACTAATTTAGGGAAACAGAAGTAAACATATAGACAACACACAATGAGAGAGTTTAAGAGTGGTTTCCATAGAGTAAGGTTAATTTGTGATCAATAGATATTATAAAAGTTTCTTGAAGTCTTCTATTTCTACCAATACTCAGGGACTGATATTGTTATGCACCAGATTTAGTCTTGAGTATCCACAGTAGAAATGAATAAACACCATCAAGGTTTTTAACAAAAATCTCATTCAGTTAAAAAACGGATTATATTAACTTCTTCAGTAATAATTTTTATCAAAAGCCCCCAAACAATCATGAAAATACAAACTTACTAATTAAAAATTTTTGACAAAATTAAGAAGAACAAAGGTGTATTACCTTCCCTGGAATATGTTCAAATCTAAACTGCACTATATTTATAACTGGCTACAGCACTTTCAAATGCATGGGAAGGAGCCATTTAGCTTAAATCAACACCTGTACTTCACTGTGACGCCCAGAACTTGCCCCTGCTAAAAACAGCTTGGCGATAAAATGACAACACCATGGGAAGACAATGGCTGCTTCACTCATGTCTTGATATAGGCTAATACTCTCATTTAATGAAAATGACAAACACCCCATTATCTTTCAGATCCAATTTTGTATAAGAATATTCCTCCATTTCTTGATTACATTGGGTGCACTTATAGATAATTAAAAAGTACTTAAAATTAAGATGTCCCTGCCCCTCAAATATTTAATTCATTACTTGACTGTTGGCGCCAACGGGGCTTATTGTGAGTCTAATCACAGAGTGATATTTAATACAGAATTCTAAGTCTCTCTTTTTTTTTAATATGAAGACCAGTAATTCATTAGAAACCTATTATCAGGATAACTATGTTCCTAGCATTTGTTTCTTTCTGAGAAATGCAGTATCATTGCTGTCAAGGAAACTAGTTAGGCTAGAGGACAAAGATCAGTTTTCATTCCTTCAAACTGTACTTAAGTCACATATGGGTGTTGTGAATTATTTCTAGTGAAAAACAATTACTTCATTTCTAAGCACGTGCATTTTTGGAGCCCAAAGGTCCAGCGTCTCAGCATCTCTGAGTGACACAATAATGCACTCTCACACGATGAGTGTTGAAATGGAACAATTTTCCATGAATCTAAGATAGTCATAACATATTTAGAACACTTTATAGACTCAAATTTCAATTTGAAGGGATAGTTTAATCATAGTAGAAATTGAAGGTTATCTACTTGGACTAAATACCAGTTGCACAAAGCTTTTCTCCAAATTATCTACTGTCTGTCTGTAAAGCCCTGTGTCAGCACTTCTCATGATAGACCTACAATATATATTGTGATATAGTGAACGTGATCATTTTAACACGTGATTATTGCTTGTGGCAGTTTAGAAATTCCCTGCATATTCAACAAATATTTTTGTTGAAGCAATGCATGCAGTTAACAGGCTTGAAAAAAAAATGTGTATCAAGTTATGAGGAGGCTGTGTTCTGAGATTCCTTATGGATGTTTAACTGATAGAAAAAACTCTGCTGGGGGGTGGGGGAGAGGGGATGACACCTGGAAAAGAGGGCAAGGTCCCTGTTCCATGGCAGTATAAAAAGAGTACAAGCACACTAAATCATAGTATGTGGAGTGGATGAAGAACCAGGAACTGTGTCATGTAAGAAACATCGAAAAAAGATCAGAGTAAGGTGAATACGCACAAAAAGCAATGGCAAGAGGTGGTAGGAGTTAGGGCAAGAAATGATGATTTCCCCTGGGAAGTTCCAGGCTTACCTTGTCTAATGCCAGTCTAGCACCAGGGAACGCACTTTATAGGATCATGGCTATTAGCTCAACAGGAAATAATTCCCAAAGACAATGACTGTCTCCCTTCTTATCTAGAGGGCTGCCTATAACTGACAACATCCAAGCTGAGGAAGGATGAGGGGCGAAGAAGAGGGAGTTTTCTAAAATTTCTTTTACTTTTAAGTGCAATGCTGCTCAAAACCTGTTCCAGTTACCAAGCAAAGATTTGATAACATAGTTTGTCATATAACCCAGATACCTTCAAGATTAAGTTGTTAAGATCTGAGTACCAAAGGGAAGAGGTGTGAAGGGAGAGAGGGCACTACAAATAATGCCTCCAGCGATCTTCATTAGTTCTGTTCTAAGTATACAAAAAGACTCAACCACACGTGCATACGTGACAAATTATCCTAAGCTTTTGCTCAGTCAACATGCACAAATCCAGAAGAACAGCCAGTATAATTAACTCAATTTCCATGCTGCTATTCTAACATCAGGCTGCCATGTTCATTTTGGAGTAGGTTATCATATTTACCTTAAAAGAGGTTTTTTTTTGTTTTGCTTTGTTTTTTAAACACAATTTCTTTTGAGACACTACCTAGGGTTTCAAAAGCCAAGTTTCTGAAAGGCAAGGGGTCCTACTCTTGATTAGCAAATTTCCAGATGTGAAACAGTTTCACACAGGAGAAAGAATGGCTCAAAGAGAACTTTAGATAAACAAATATGAGTGAGCATTACTGTTTTGAGTTGAGCAACGTCTCCCTGTCTGAATAAAGAAGTCATAAGGAGGGTAAGAATGACATTCACACTGAGCCATCTTGGTGAGAAATCATACTGAGGGCACAGATAGAATTCTGTTTATACCATAGAAGGCCGCTCAAAAGAGACTAGAACCTGTGAAACCCAGCTGCTCTCCACGTAAAAGAGGAATCATCCGCTCTAAGGACACCTCTACCGAGATGGCCCATGCATACACTACTGTTAACAAGGCCAACACCAAATCTATTCTTTTCCCTTTCAAACCTGCTTCTATCAAATTTTATGTCTTTGTTTCTCAAAATTTAACCAAAAACTCACTGTCCTTTCAGTCAACTAATATTAAGTGATAGTTAATGTCCTAGGTACTAGGGATTGAGAGGCAAGTAAGACAGACGCCACCCACACATTCGTAGAGTTTGCGGTCTAGTTCCTGTCCTCCAAATCTCTTATTTCCATTATTGGAACACTTCTCTACAAAACCCATTTCCATCTTGCAAGTGCTTCCAAATCCAGTCTATTTTCTACAAAACTGGAAGAAATCACTCTTAACAATCAAGAAAAGAACCTGTCACTTGCCTGCTTGAAATGACTGGTGCTTCCTAAGGATAAAATTCAAAACTTTCCTCGCAATGCTTAAAATTCTTTATGGCCCAGCCTCTGCCGAAGTTTCTGGTATTTTCTCTTCCTAAAATAAACCCTAGCATCACAGAATTCCTTATCATAACAGTAATATGTCTTCCTTTTTCATTATTTCTTTCATTTTATCTGCCTGTAATTCATTTCTCCCTTCTTAACTTGGTTAAATTGCACTCACTGTTTAAGGTGCAGCACAAATACCCTTTGAAATCTTCACCAACACCCTGAGAGAAGTCTATCACCGTCTTCTTCGGTTTCCATGGAGAACAGTACCAGCTTCCGTGCCTGACCTCTGGGTGTAATCTTAAGTAATTTTTTCTTCTGGGTAGACTTTCTTGACCACTGAAGCTAAGGTAACCAATCATTTGAAAATAGTTTTATGCCTAGATATATATTATACATTAATTACCCTGCATTGCAATTATTAACGTTTCTCTGTCTCTACCCCAGTCTATAGATCTCTTTCAAGGCAGGGTCCATAGCTCATTTTTAAAATTTTTTTATTTAAGTACAGTCAGTTACAATGTGTCAATTTCTGGTGTACAGCATAATGCTTCAGTCATACATATATTCATTTTCATTATAGGTTACTACAAGATACTGAATATAGTTCCCTATGCTATATAGAAGAAATTTGTTTTTTAATCTATTTTTACATACAGTAGTAAATACTTGCAAATTTTGAACTCCTAATTTATCCCTTCCCACCTCCTCTCCCCTAGTAACCATAAGGTTGTTCACTATGCATTTGTTGTATTCACAGGGCCTAATACAGTGCCTGGTATAGAGGAGGCTCTCAGCATGTTCACACTGAAGGGGAAAAGGAAGACAGCAGGAATCATCTCGCTCATTCGAACTCAAACCACACTGCATTCATCTCACTACATGCCTTTCTCTGGCACCAGGTCATGTCTTACATTTAGCAGTGTTTAATATTTGTTGTATGATAAAACTCACAATCAAAACTGATCACAATGATTTATTTCCAAGTATTTCAAATACTGCTATTGAAAATTATCCAAGATACGTTTAGTGTGGTAAGAAACTTGCAGATTCCACTTGTATAAAGAAATGTATCAATAATATATATGTATTTGCATGGAACACTCCAGGAAAGAATAAGAAACTGTTAACAGTGGTTTTCTTGAATAATGGAATGGAGAATTGGAGAGTAAGCTTTTACTATTACCTTACACAGTTTACATATGAAAAGAAAGGTATACTTAGATGAAGGCAAATGATGTGGGTAATAGCAGGAACATTGCAAGTTAAGGGGATTTCAAAATGCCTTAATTATGTATTGTAAATTTCTCTAAAAGATAATATTTTTCCTACAGACTGTAATCTTTCCAAGCACCAAATGTACAAATACTCTTACAAACACCTAACTAGGTTTATTTCATCCTTTTATTTCTCAACAAATAGGGGTCTAAAGGAGAGGTAACAATGTAGTCCACAGACTATCATCTGCAGCACCCACATGCTTGTTGGAAATGCAAATTCTTGGGCCCCACCCAAAACTATAGAATCAGAATCTTTGATGGGCAGGACCCAGGAATCTGTATTGTACCAAATCCCTCAGGTTATTCCATGGCATACTTAAGTGTGAGCAACACAGCTCTGAAAGCTGTGTTCCTGAGAACTTCACAACCTAACAGCACCATCTGTTGGTAGTGACTGTGCCAGAACCGAGACACAAAGTCCCAAAGGGGTACAGCCCATTCAACATCAGTTGTCATGCACTGCATTAAAGATCGGGAACAGAGAAAATGCCTGAATGTAAAACACCTAACACTTACAGATGCACGCTCCAGGAAAGCTTCCCGCTTACTAGGGGAACTATGTGTAAAAATAAGTATCTTTACGTTTCTTTTTTGATTAAAAGTAAGGAGCTGGTAGGGCACAGAAGCTACAGAGATCAGGTCTATAAAAGGAAATAAGGAAATGTTCCAAAGTGGCAGCGATACTTAAATCAAGTATTGTCAAAGATGTCAGCCGCTGTAAAAGTAATTGAATAAAAATAAACAAACATCGAAGCCAATGCTTACTGAACACTTACTCAGTACCAAGCACTGTTTCTGCAGCTCTGTCCCTGGGCCCAGAGAAACAAGACAACCAGTCCAGGCCAAGGGAGAGGCGCTGGCATGCCCTAGGCATTCAGTTAATCTCAGGTCCAATAAATAAAACGAAAATACCACATATTTCGTTAGATTCTTCATAAAAGACAAGGATTTTTTAATGTCATCCTGCCTAGACTTTCTGAAATCAAAAGGGATAAACTTGCCATTATCTGTATTATTTGCTTATTTTGAAAAACTGCCTTCATATTTTATAAAGTTTTGAATAAATGTTAAAATCCCTTATTAAGACCTCCTACACTGCTTTATAGTAAGTCGCATTTATGAAGTTCTTGCTGGGTGTAGAACACTGCATTTTACATATCCCCCATAAATTTACACACACTATAAGAGTCTTTGAAAAGGCAGTTCGGCATTCCAAACCACAGGCACTTTCAAAAGCACTTTCTACACCAGGACACTGAAGTCAGTTAAAAGGTGAGTAAACTAGTGTTTAATTTTCTTATTTCTGCAGGGGTTTTGTTAAGTGAAGTCATTCCATTTTCTGTTGGTTTGTGACCACTGCACACATTCTCGAGTTTTACGACCTAATATACATCTTTATCTAAACTAATGTTTATTGTAATAATCATTATTGGTGATGACCAGCGGGCTGGCATCATCTCAATGTTTTCATGTTATGCATTAATGTTAATTCTTGTGGTTCACTTGGGACTACCACAAATAGGTTTGAGTGTCCGCTGACAGGATTACATTAGGTAAAAGTGAAGATAATTAGCTGTACTTATAAGAAGTCCAAGCATTAAAGCACCAACACTAAGCTACTTACCAGAAGCTTCCCAAGACAAAGCACAGGACAAACTCATAATAATGTCAGTTTGGCAAGTATCTTTTGGGAAACCATTCATTTTCCAGGCAGAAATTAGGAAAATGGCATTCATTGTTAGTGAAATTTAATCATGAAAATGTTCAGATTATTGGAGTTTGAAAAAGAGGGGCTCCTTCCAGAAGAGGTGCGTTCTCCACCTACAAGATACTGACTGGCTCTTCACAGAGACCTGTTACATCTTCCCAAAGTCCAAGCATTATCTGAGTGATTTTACTGAGGTTATTTTTTAACAGTTGTGTGTAAACATGTACTAGAATTCAATGGGAATACACTCTTCTATATTTCAAAAACATACCGAATTTCTGGAAAAACTTCAGGGGTTGATACTGGTTAAGAACACGAGATTTGAAATCAAAGGTGGGTTCAATGTTCAGTTCTGTACTTTACTTGGCTGTGTACGGGAAGGTTCATTTCTTCCCAAGGGTGTTGTAAATATTCAAGAGCACAAGTGAACACTCAATAGTACCTCTATTTTATAGATGAGGAACCTAAGTCTGAGAAGTTTCATAATGTATTCCAGGTCCCACGGCAGGTTAGAGAAGTTCTAGGCTACAAACTTATTCCAGTTGACTCATCAGTGCATACTGGTTCTGTCTCCTACTTCCACAATACTGCACTGAAACCCCATATGTAAAAAGAGGACCAAACCTTTAAAAAATTTAAAGGAGGGACAAACATTCAGTAAACATGAAAGAGAAAGGCAGCCATCACAGTTTGGGGGGAAAAGATGGTGCAGGAAACCATTTGGAATCAGTGTCTTTTTTCTTCCATGTATCAAACCAGGCTACTTGCCTTTCATATTTTTAAAAAAAAAACCATGGATACACTAAAACTCACAAAGACAGTACATGCTTATTAAAAATACCTACACAACCTAGATGTTTGCAAAATACAAGAGGTCTGCCCTCACTCTTCTCAAAGCTGCTGGGTTGACAAGCATATCTTTAGACTTTTTCCCATTAACTGATGGGTAAAAGTGTACCATTTAAGTGGAATACTATTCTGTGTCCACCATTTTCTTCTTGTAATACCACCCCCATCTCTATTTTCTTCCATTTCTTTCCCCAGATGATTGTGTGTAAGTAATATGCTTATTTCCCAGACATTCTACCTTCTGCCAAGATTATTCAATAATAACAAGAAACAATTTAAACAGCAAATACCTGCAGTGAAAGAGGAATATTTGGGGAAAGTTTCATAGGCTTATCGATTTCTGTGAAACAGAGACACGTTATTCTGTTCCCAACAAAATGCTAAAAAAACAGAAACAAAAGTCCATCAAAAAACACTGTCATAATGCTACTGAAGAGAAAACAATGACAAAAAAATAAGAAGTGTTTACATGGAAAGGAAAGTAATTCTTGGACTAACAGTCCACCTTTTTATGGAGATAACGCACTGAAGAAAATAACACTTCCATATTGCATGGATTACGGCCGTAACATACAGGGAAAACCTTGGGTGACAGAAATGCAAGACTTTTTTATAAAGTATTTATGAATACTTGCAGAGAGGCACTACACTGCCCAGTCTCCTTGGCAGCTAGATGTGGCAACAACTAAGTTCTCATGAACAAAACATGAGTAAATGTGATGTGTACAACTTCCGCATCAGTTCCTTAAAAGAGCACCCGAGTCCTTCACTTCCTCCCCCATTCACCCAGGGGCTAGAAGGCAGGTGTAGACATAGATCCAGAAACCCTTGGAAACAATGGTAACCTTGCCTAATGAACCTCTCTCCTCTTCACAGCCATCCTACTTCTGGACCGTTGTATGAAAGAAAAATAAACCGCTATTTTGTTCAAGTTCTTAAGGTTTTTGACCTTTTCATTAGAGCAGTTTGCCCATACCAGGACTAATACGTAAAAGGGTACCTACAAATGGGGAACTCTCGTAATCAAAACCTCACAGCTGGTCTGTGAGCCATGAAGAAACATGATCCTTATTTAGTCATGGCCACATGCATGATGAAACACCTGCTTTGGACCAGAAGACTGAAGTCTGGTTTCCTCTTGCTGCTAATAAGCAAGACTACAAAACAGAGATAAAAATCAGGCAAGAATTAAGAACCATCTTGACAACAAGCAGATGAAGGAACAAATACAGCTGCTCTAAAGGATGCTCTCTGCCCATAGCCAGCAATATAAGTTAACCAGGAACCTGGAAATGAGAGGCCTTGCAGGTCGGCAAAGGTAACTGAACTCAAAAGTTAGGACTTGTTGCTCATCAAAATTCCTATTATCTTTTCTGACTCCACTGCCATTTGGAATTCAAGTGCTTCCTTTTCTAATCAATCTCCTACTATGCAGTTAGCTTTTAAAGTCTTTTAAAGGGGGAGCAGTAGATAAGAAATCCTAAGTCACTAAGGTTCAATAGGTATGAACTAACAGGAGATACCTAACCTTTAGGGTGGTAATTTACTTCTCCAGAAACCAATGTTAGAGTTGGAGCTATGATTGGAAAGGTCACTTAACATTCTCTTAACATCACTCAACAGACCTTATTAGAAAAATGATGCAAATAGTATTTTTCCTCAGCAAGCTAAAATAGGTCAAACACAAAATGCCAAAATAATTCTTAATTGAAGTACTATCACCCTAGAAAATTAAGGCACATTCAGTTCCCTCTTCTTCACATAAGATGGCTTCTCGATACCTATTCAACAACAAATCATTCCCTAATGAATTTGTCAGCCAAGTCTTGAACAGCACTATTGTAAATACATTCACTTGAAGTTTAAATTTATCTTAAAATTTTTAATTCAAGATACTTTGTCCTATTATGTCATGGCTACAAGTCCAAAATTTAAGCACAGATACAAGAGTAATGCAAGTAAGAAGTAATTTAGCTGAGGTCAGTCTTAATTTTAGACCAAGTTTATGCAATAAGGATTCAGGCAATCTCTACTCAGTATCTTCAAGACCTAAGTAGGTCAATAGCCTGACAAATAGGAAACTGTCTTCAGTATAAAATCAAAATATCAAAAATCAATGTGCTGTTCAGTTCTTGTAATTTTAACACAGCTGTATGAATCACTTCAAGGCCACAGAGGATGAAATATCAAGAATTTATAAGCACAGCTAACTGAATGTGTCCTAAACCCACAGACCTGAGTATTTTTTGTCAATATTTTTACCTTTAATTTTAGCCCTAAATTCTTAATGTTAACTATGATTGATGTTAAAAGAATCTGACAGAAAAAAAAGCAAATACTAAGTTTTTAATCTAAAATTTTGAATTGTTTTGATAAACTATTTTTCATACATATTAAGTTCTAAAATTGGAAGTCTGGCCAATTACTTTTAAATGGTGATTTAAAAATATCATTTTCTATCACTATCATGTCCCTTTCATTTAAAGATGTTTACTTCTTTCAAGAAAGATTGTTTTCCTAGAAAATCGCTAAATGACTACTCTCAGAGACAAATATTAGTTCTATGAACAGTCTATGATTGATTTCCGTCAGCAGTACATCTGACAACATTCTTATTTAACTTTTTGGTGAATAAGAATACTGACTGCATGCCCATTATCAGAACTGAGAGAACATATTTAAACCAAATGAAAAGTGATGCTGATAAAACAAGGTGTCACGACACATCAGGTTAGGCTGTCTCTTCTTGTTACCAGATACCACTAGCAGTAATATTACTTTGTCCAATTAGATTTATCATTATTTTTAAAATGTTTTTTCATGGTCAGAAGTCAGCATTCACTTGGATAGTACATACCTACTGTAATTTTAAGATGGACTGCCTTGGTATCATGAAATAAATTTGTTCCAAATAGGAAACGGTATTATTGCCAGCACAATATAGTGAACATTGTAGGTGCATGATAAATGATAATTTTAGTGACCTGGAGGATAATAAGATAAATGGAACGTAGAGCACAACTGTTCTCAGCTATCTTCTAACAAATTCATTTAAAAAATGCAGTATTAATGATTGTTTTATTGTTGCTGAATTTAGTACATTATCAATACATGGAAAGTCCAAGGTGGAAACAAGATAATTTAGTCCAATTTTCTTATTTCACAACTAAAAAGAGCCAGAGGATTTAAATAAATTTCCCAAGGACAAAAACTTGAATCATAACCATAACCTTGGACTTAAGCTCAGGTCTCCCAGCTAAACTGTCCTGCCTTCTAAACTGCTTTGAGTCTAAGTGTTTACTCTTTTGATACCCAAGACATACAAAAAGGCAAAAGGATGGTTAAGAAAAAAACACTACAAGATGCATTATCTATAACCATTCACGATATAGTAAATTAGCTATCCAACTATTCCAACCACTTTAAGGCATTTAATGTATCCAACATTATGGTGCACTTATGTCAAAGGTACAGTAACTTCATTCATCTTTCCCTAAGGCAACCTGAATAGGAAATAAACAAAAGTGCACTTGGGAAGAGGGTGTGATACTTTTTAAAAGCAATCTTATCTCTGCGTTAGTACTTAAATAGCTAAGCCCTTGGATTGCTTTTCCAATTTACTAGGCTTGTGGATTTTCTACAACACTCATGCAGAATATACGTCCTGTAGACATTGCATTTTACTCAACTTTTCCACAGGGAATTTATATAATAATTCAACTGATCCTTTCGCTGGCTCACTTAGCTAGCTTGGATCAGCGGATTACAGGGAATTTAGGCCTCAGTCTAGATGAAAGTCTGTTTATGTTTTAGCACACTGATGATGGATTATTCTTTAAAGGATGAGAGTTAAGATTTGTGCAGATGATGCAATCATACATTTTGATAAATTGTGGACATTAAAGAAACCACACATTCTTTAAAAATAAAGTACCTTTTGGTTAGAAGTTTTAATAGAAAACTTCTTAACTAGTTGAAGGTCAAAAGACTGAGCAATAATCAAGCACCATCAGTATATCTGAATATGAGTCAGGAAATTGCATCAGGAAATATATAAGCTATACTTTCTATAACCATTAACTCCTGAGGTACAGGGAACTCATTACAGTGTTTCTGGAATATGCAAACTTTATGGATAAGCTTGCTATAGCTAAGTCCTCCAGAAGAAAGTGAGCATTTGCAACTCAAAAATACTTAATCAAGCTGTGAATTAACTGGCCTACTATTAACTGAGTTTGCGGATCTTAAGTAGGGTAGAGGTTGGTCAAAGATTATAAGCTTTTTGAAATGAGGGAAATCATCTTCTGTTTTAAAAATTCGTAACACCATAAATCATGCAGGCAGTAACTGTTAAAATACAGTTCTTATAGGATAATATCTATAGCATTAATTGATTTGTAATATATTCAGATACCCCATAAGTCATTCTGTTCCTGAAACAAAATTCCATATAGTATCTACTAACATTGAAATTACATATACCAGAACTTGAGCCAACTTCCATAAATCCCATTTTCTCAAATAGATTAGAATTTATAGAGAAAGGTCTGGGCCTATTTTATCTCAATATGTTGGTTTATCTGTGTTCAAAATTAACTTAAAAGTTTAAATAGCAAACCAGGACAATCTGTGCCTCAGGACCAGAAGGCAGCAAAGATGCCATTCTTAGCAATTTAAACATCCTGTCTCTGGGTATCCCCATTTACTATCCTTCTGCATGATCAGTTTCATCTTTTTATAATGATCTGGCTATGTTCACTCCCCAGAACACACGTACCCTAAATTCAGAAAAAAATTAAATGTCTTTATTTAAACATTTCATAGCTTAGGCGAAATTGAAATCACAGAATGTCAATTTTCTTCACCTTTACTAGCATTTCTTTCTCCTCCTAATCTGTAATTAACCTGATAATAACTACATTTTATAAGACTAATATATGTATATATACTTCTCATATACTCTGAATGTGCTTGTCTTGTCTAGATATTTAGGCAAAAATTGTTAGTGGACTCTTGAAAATCTATCCACTGCAGGTTTTAACTTTACAATAACTTTTTTTTTCAGTCATTTATTATTTTTCCAGAATAGATAACCAACGAAAGTATTTATCGTCTATGCATTATTAACAAATTTACTTAAGTGTTTATTGGTACCTGTGTACTTTGCAACAAGGATTATATAGGGTACAGATGGGAATACAAATGTAAATAAAACAAAGCTTCCAATCTTCATGAATCGTTAATTTAATTAAGGAGAAATGTTACGCACAAATACGTTTAACATTGGGTCAAAAGTGATCAGTGACGGAGAATAGGGGAAAAAATGATGTGTTATGGAGGTTGAAACTGGTCAGATCTATACCACGAGGTTTTGAGGAAGGATTTATGAACACAATGCCTCATGAACAATGTCAGAGGCTGAGAGGCATCTATCAGTCCAGTCTTTTGAGAAATCTAGATAATATTCACATGATTTGGAGACGGGTTTTGTGACTGACCCCAGGCAGTAACATTTTTACAAATCACAAACTCAGGGAGGCTAATGGACTACGCTTTTCTCACTCCCTCAGTCTGAGTCTAACTACCTCTCTGTTACTCCCTGCTACTGACCTTCTGCTGTGTGTTTCTGACTCTGCTTTGCAGATGGCTCAATGAACCTAGATACTTTGTGCGGTCATCTCAAGTTTACTCTGTGTAATGGGCAAGGCCAGACAGACCTTAAAGTGTGGACTGGATCTTTATGGACACGGGGAAGGGCATTCCAGGGAAAAGACATTGTACCACCATTGGCCCCGAGCCAATAAATAGGGAGTGTTTAAAAGAAGGTTGTGGGGATTCTGCCCCCTGCTGAGTGTAACTATTCCAATTATGCTTTCTGGGGTCGGGGAAACCACCACAGGACAGGTTTGGGGAGCCACTGGGCCCACGGTGAATCAGCTCTGGGCTAAAACTCTACTGATCAGCTGACTTTCAAAAGCCCCTCTGCTGACTCATGGGCCACAGTGAGGTTGTGTGTCTTCTGGAATTAGAGTCAGTGTCTGGTAGTCTGATTACTTCCTTTTCCCAAATGCACAGTTACTCTGATAAAAGGCCATAGGTCCTTTTGGAAAAGGCTGGAAGACAGATCAACAGCATACACTTTTGGTGGTGTACTGAGGTCCTCCCTCGAGGGAACCTGACCTCCCCTTTGTTCAGGTAGTTGAGAGTCTGTAAAGTAGGCTAGATGTATGAGGGTGCTGAGCATTTAGGCCACAACGAAAACAAACTTCAAATATTCTAGTACCTTGGATTCAAGGCAAGGAGATTAGGCTCCATTCCACAGACAAGTCTGAATTCTGGGAATCACTGTGCATTTCAAAGTAAGGAAATTCCATCATTAGGAACATGGCATAAGATACTTCTCTTAGAAGCACTTGGGACATTAGAGAAATAATGTAAACAGTAAGACCAATTAGGAAGCTACAGCAACACCACAATATGAAGTGACAAGGACAGTGGTAGCAGAAGTGGATATCGAGCTTGAAAAAGGGGTATGAAGGACTTTGGAATCTCTGCTTAACGTACCAGGATATATGAGGGGTAGAAGGTGGAGGGAAATTAAAGAAAGGTTTTAAATAAGCCTGGATATTTGATGATTGTTAGAACTTTTAATAAAACCTGTATTAGAACAGAAATGGCAGATAGAATAGTTTAGGGGCCCTGATATTAATTCGTCCCTAAACAAGTTGTAGTTCACTAAGGTACAAGATATCCAAGTGGAAATGTTCAACATTCAGTTAGAATTGTTGATCTAGATTTGAAGGCAGGAGTAAGCACGCGGGCTTTTGAAATGAGAATTACCTATGCGGCCTTGGGAGTGGGAATGAATAAATTACCAAAGGAAAGAAGGCAGAGAGAAAACAGAAATTGGGCAAAACCCAGAGGACATTTACCTTCAGGAAAATAGGATGAAGGAAATACATCCCTGGAGAAAACAGAGAAACATTAATCAGGGAAATCAAAGGAAAATGAAATGCAGGACTGCAGGCATATCACCGAGGAGAGGACAGAACAAGGTGACAATCGCTAGTTTAAAGTGCGAGAGAGGCGAGGTCTAAGGAGGATGACGTTAACAACCTGGGTATCCTCTATAGAATAGGAAGTAAAGAACCTAGACAAGTGAGAGGTATGTAGCAAACGAGTGACGAATAAAATGAAGTAGAAAATATACGCTGTCATTAGCATAATTCAAGGAATAAAAGAAAAATTATGTATCGAGATGAAGAAGATTAAGTGAAGATTTTGTTTGACACGTGAGAGTCTTGAGTGTGTTAGTAGTTTCTGAGGAAGGATCTGGTGGATAATTGAACCTAAAAATGATGATTACAAGGGGAAGAGTAGAAAAGTTTAGATGGAACTAAGAATGTAGGTTAAGTGGGTTAAAGTGACAAAACCAGTGCCTCTTTATTTGAACAAGAAGGAAAATAGTCAAGATACAAAACAGATGTTCATTGGAGACTAGGCAAGTTGAAGGGTTTTATTTAGAGTAGTCTTGATTCCAAAGGAAAAATAAGTGAGGACGTTATCTCAGAGTAAGTGAAGAGGGATTAAAGAGTTTGACTGGGGCATAAGCAGAGTAGAAATTGTTGGGTTTTGAATCAAGGTGATGTGACTCCTCTGGCAGACCCTTAAGGCTATTCAATCATCATTTTATTCATGTTAATTCTCTTCTCATGGTCCTGATGGTTTGGGTATATGTCAAAGGGATATTCATAATATATTTGAAAGAAGGATGGGACATTGAAATTGGAAGCTGCTAATGCTGTGTGTCAGGAAAAGGACATGAGAGAAGATAGAAACTGAAAGGAAAGACAGTTTCAAATTATATTCCTGTTAGTTTCATCAAGAAGAGAGCAGCAAATAATACAGAAAGCCGCAGTACACTCTAGTAATTCACACTGCAGCAAGAAGTAAAAAGAAAAAAGAATGAGTTCATTAGGTCTTAAACACTGTCATTATGTATTTTTTAAAAATACCAATAAAGATGTAACAATAGTTATTATACCATATAATTGTATTTAATGATTAATAAAAATATCAAAGAATGAGATGACAAAACATTTTAAGTTAACAATTCATTTACATTCAATACAGTTACGGTCAGACAGTCTGAAAAAGAGTTTTTGTACTGAGTGAAGCTTGTCGTCTTGAAGTTGCTACAATTGGCTCTGTTTCTTAAGTCTGCTTTAGAACCACCTCAATAATTTTTATATTGTAAATTAAGAATCCACTGAGGTCCTGAGTGTTAAGCAGAGTGCATGCCATGTGGGATACTCTGAGTTCAAGTAACAGCACAGCAAGAATGAATGAGGACATTTTTGATGTGCTCTGGCTGAGTGTCTCTGGGCTGCCTGTATCTACAGTGTACTCTGTAGGGCTTGGTTTATTTACCCCACCCAGGGAGACACGATTCAAATGAAATTAGGATACATTTTTTCCATTACACTTTTATTTTCTGTCCTTTCATCTGAAGCCTAAGGAACATGACTTTATAAGTGGAAAGGGGTAAAGAGATAATCAATCAAGGCTTTTAAGAGCTCCAGAGAATCTGCAATACCTTTTTTCTTTATATCCAACATAAGCAAAATATAGCACGTAATGATGTGGGATGTAATAAAGATTTTATTATCATTTTATTGGGATGAACATCCTATCTTACTCATATTTCTACCTATATAGTTCATTCATCCCAAACTTCTAGTAATAAAGTTAATGGCCTTCCACACTTCTCCACATTCCTGCATTATTTTATGCTTTATGCATGCATGTATACAAAACTGCAAAATGTAACAGTCCAAGGATAAACAGAATCCAGGACTATACTAAGTTGCATAATGATAAATTAATAGACGCACCATTTATTACACTTAATCAGTAAATGAAATCTTAATTCCCTGTTGCCTTTCATCTCATTTTGTCCCGCTCTGCTTCCAGAAACACCAGTTCATTAAGACCAACCATAATTGAAAACATAACTAACTTCAATAAGCACCAGCTTTTTGCACTCTGCCTGATACTTTATACTTCTTTGCTTTATCTAATACTCACACCACTTCTCCAAGTCATGAGTTGCTTTTCTTATTTCACAGAGAGGTAGTAACTTGCCTAAGGTCTAAGGAGTGACTTTACAGAACACCAATTTAGGTCTTTCTGGCTTCAAGTGTCCTTTCCACTAATAAGATGTTAAGAAGAAAAAGGTAGTGAAGTATGTTGAAACTTAGTGTTCTTTGTCAAGTCACGGAGCGACATTTCAATAGAAAAGAAATAAGCAAAGTGAACCTACCCACATCTTCCTAAATTCTGGAGGAACCACAAAAAGTAGGTAGATTTGGAAATTAGAGATTTGCCCAAGTACATGCCTAATAAATCAAAGAGGAGAAATAATTTTAAGAATAATGTAATTGTCATTTATAGAAAAAATTAGACATGGCAAGAACTTCCATAAGGTAGAAATATTGACTTTGTACATAAAAATAAAATTATGAATATTCCAATATGTTTAAAAATTAATCAAGAATTGTATAATTTAAGTCTGGAAGACTGAATGATGCTGAACTATATATGTCCTCCATCCGTTTAACTGACATGCAAGTCCACTATTCCTCATCAGTATTTTTCTTGAATTATATGTTGTCTTCCAGTATGAGAACCTGCACATTAAAAAGTGATTATCTTATAAACTTAAGTTCCCAACCTTTCATGACTTTAGTTTCTCATCTAGGAAACAGAAATACTAAACCTCCTTTGTCATGTATCTCAATGATTAAAAATAAATTCCTAGATATAAAAGCTCTTGGAAAGAAATTTGCTGAACAATAAGGTCAGAGTATTATTATTAACAATTATAGCTCAGAAAAGGTTGTCTTAATTTACATTAATAAACCTGCCCAGTAATACCTATCATTTTTAAGGTCAACAAGAACATGAAATACTCCACAAAACAGAGAAAGAGTAAATTATCTTAGTTTAATTCAAGCTTAAATCTGTTGAATTTGCTATTATAAATCAAACATTTTAAAAAGGCATATTTGATTGAAAAAAACACTGATCCCTTAAATATCCAATATTAGTGGCCTAATAAAGGCAATTTATAAGAAAACCAAAGTTCTATCACTTCAGAGCTTCACAAATTGATTTACTGTTTTTCCATTTTGAAGACAGTATTATACAAGGGGAATTTTAGTATTTGTGTGCAAAATGTTTAAGGGGGAAAAACATTTGCCTAAAAATAACTAATTATGAGCTAAGGTTTTTATTTGTTTCCCAACAATGAAAACAAATAGATACCAAAAATATTTCCTATCAAACTATCTTCAAGATACCCAGTTACCATATTTCCAGTTTAGTTTCTAATGATTTTTATGTTTCATAATGATTTCTTAAAGCATTCAAACTCTGATCAGGATTAATTTTCAGATTTGAACAAATAAAATATTCTCGTAGTGAAGTTACAACTTATTCCTCAATTTTATATGACAAATAACATAAAAAGATGAGAAAACAGCTCATTCACTATCATGTTACAAGAGACTAGTGTCTAGACTCTGCTCTGAGAATATATTTGGTGTATGTAAAACCCAAATATGATCCCTTTGAGACTGCCATTTTTACTTGTGAAACTAAAAAGACTTTACCCTGGACTATTAAAGGTTCACCTTGGTTAAAATTTCTTAAGGATTAAACTGGGAAAGGCCACGAGGAAATCAGTTTCCCATTATTGGCTTAGCCTGGATTTATAATGGAAGAAATGAAGGAGGTCACACTTTCTCTGGCAGCCTTTCATCTTCTGTTGCAGCTTTTGCCAAAGTGAACCATAGAGGAACCGATGAAGTCTGTCCAAATTTGTGCCTAGTATTGTTGGTTGAGTTGATCCCTCAAAAACCTCCCTATATTTATTCACAACCAGAAATTCAACAAGCATTTACTGAAAGCACAGTAGCTATCCAGAACCATGCTAGGTGTTATAGACATAAAGGCAAATATTTAACACATGGTCCCATCTAAGGACCTAACATTCTGTAACATGTGGAAACACAGTGACTGAATAGAGAAAATTTGATAAAAGTGCAGGGTAAAGTTGGAGTATCAAGGACTGATTAATAATTTTATGGCACTTAAGGGTTTCAAAATAATTTTACATACATTTTTCTCATGAGGGTTAAAGACAGCTTTCAATATAGGTAACATTTTGAAATAGTACATATGACTATTTTAAAAAGAAAGTTAGATACCATTTTAAGAGCTTCAAAATGCATCTATCCCTATCCAAGTGTCTCACGAGGAAAAAGCAAAATGAATTAAATTATTTAATGAATGCAATAAATAGGTTGAATTTACATTGAAAGAGGCTCTTTACTAAGAAGACTATTAGTCACCAGAAAAAGAAAGACTCCTGGTATAGCCATGGCAGGGATGGCGTCACACCTTAAATCAGGGAAGTGACTTGAGGTTTTGCTTACAAAACAAGCTTTTGGTTTACTCATCTACAAGTCTTTCTAAGTGACCCATGACATACAATAGGTTTTTCTGAGTTTTTTTTAATTTTAATGTTCTGGTACCATTAAAAATGTAACCACTCATACACATACCCAGCCTTACACACACATACTTTTCTCAAGTGTCTGAGATAAGGTGACTAGATTTTTACAGGCAGTTAAAAGCACAGGGCAAATTTTCAGGATTTTTAGAGATGTGTTTAATTATAGTTATAGAACAATACTTTTAAAATATAGGTACTATCATATTTGGATGAAACTTCTTAACATATAACTCGAAAAATTATATAGTACTGAAATAAACAGGGCCAGAGACAATAAAAGACAATGACTCACTGAATGTCTGTGAAGAAAAAAAAAAAATTAGAAGGCATCTAGCCCAGTGTTTTACAAACTATATTATGTTAATTAATTAAAAGAGATTTTAAAGTATATTATAAAAATATAACTAGTTACTTAAACCTTTAATGTGATATAGGCCATCATTTTAAAATTCATTTAATAAAAATATTTAGACATGTATTATCCCAGCAGCAAGTAAATACAGCAAAAATAATGTGATATATGAAAAAAATGAAGTTTGGGAAACATTTATTGCTCTTACAGGGATAAACCCAAATAAGTATGAGACCTGCTTGTGTTCAAATAGGAGTAAGCATTTGTTCAAGCAAATGATTGGCAAAAACATTTTCTAATACTACAGAATCTAATCACTCACCTATTATATTATTCATCCAATTCAAAATGTATGATTTAAATGATAAATTTAAATTATAGGTGTCTCCTTGAACTACTTGCAACTGGAATATTGATCACTGGTGGCTACTGAAAGTTTGGGTTTTTTAATAGAGCGCTCTCAACTTTACAAATAGCAGCATAACCTAAATTTCATGGGAGGAATAAAGAAATTTTTAGGTTTATCCCAGATTCTTTTGGAATGAGGAAGATTATTGAAATTTTTAATGGGAGCAGTCAAGAAAGAATGAGGATTTGTGGTTTTTGTTTGTTTGTTTTTGTTTTTCACAGATGTATGACTAGGGGAACTACCACCACGGCAGGTGTGGCCTGTACTGGCACAGCAAATACTCCACAAACACAAGGGCTGTATCCATCTTCTTTATTACTACTCTTAACTTATCCTACTTCCTACAATAGATCAGTTTTTAATAAATATCTTCTAGTTTAATAGCTGGAAAACAGAATCATTTAAGAAAAAATATTTCAACAATTAGAACACTCTAAAAACGGACTGAGCTACTTGTAACGGGAAGTAATGATCTCCATGCCAGGAGGACTTCTCATGACGGGATGCCATGGTGGGGCGGGGATCCAAGCACCTAGTAGATATTTGTCTAGATTCTCTCTGGTCCCTTTCAGCTATGAGACTCCATCATTCTCTTCCTATGAAAACATGGAGCATGCTTATTACCTCTTGCAAATCATAAAGGCACAATGATTTACTACATCCATGCATTAAACTATAGTTTTGTAACTTCAAAGAACCGCTTCTAAAGCATGATTAACATATTTTGCTGGCAGTACACAAGCAGTTTCTTAGTAAAGCTCCATCAATCACCGTATCGTGGTTATACTCATTTTATAGGTAGCAAAACAAAGGTAGGAAGGAATTGCAAAGGCTCTCACTTCTTGGTCTTAGTCATAATGATTTCCAGATTTCACAGTATATCCCTCAGGACTCAGATATTATCAATGAAGTTTCTGTCCATACTGAGTATAGAAATTCACTGTTTTCTTAGTACCAACAGCATACACAAAAAGAGAAAAAGATATCACCTACTCAAATGATGTTTAGCTGAAAGGGAAGGACTCCAAAGAAATCAGCTGCTGCACACCATCTTTACCAGAAGAAAAGATTCCAGAGTACAGAGAATGGCTACATTAGAAGTCACTGTTTATTCCATTCCCTCTACGTATGTATGTACCTAAAGGCCTAGTCATGAGTACTTATGACTGAGTTTATACATGAAATATTAGAACTGTTCCCAATGTATCCATCCTCAAAAGCTATGGTAGAAAAATGAAAAATTCCAAAGCTAAAGTATTTTATTTTGGAACTCAAATTCATTTACATGAATGCCCTACTGACTGACGCAATTTTAGATTATAACGGGGAGAACAAAGCACACCCTGTCTGAGGAAGCAATATGTAAGGAACATTCTGAAACAGAAGCCCTGGAGACAGGAACGATAGGTAAAGGTTTCTGTGTATGTGCCGAAGTATCCATAAGTAAAATGAGCCAGCGTGTTGAAATGTAATTTTGTAAATCCCAGGGCAAAATCTTGAGGAACTAAGTTTGCAAGCAATATATTGGTGTTACATGTTGGTGTGAGTTTCCAGAAAAACCCAGATCAGTCCCCAGAGATGCTTTTTGTGGTGTAGTCGTGAAATTATGTAGGTTATTAATCATGAGTAGGTACGTTTCTCCGAAAGCAGTAGCATTCTGAGTATCAACCAGAAACAAAACTATCTTGTACCTATCTATAGATAGGTCAATTTTCCCTTCCATGGATACCATCTTATTTACTCTTCCTATTTCTAAATAGAGCTGTAAACAATCTCTGCACCAACTATCCCAGTACAAGCAGAACAGATTCAGAGAATAATAACTCATTGAAATTGAGGCAGTTACAGTCACATTTGCACTCTCCGAAGCTGGCAGTTTCATTCTCTAGAGACAGGTGCATTTATCACATTCACAGCCATAGTAAAACGAAATCATCAACTAAAGGGACTCTGGCTCACTCATTTTCCTCCAGGAGAGCCAACAACATTTCGAATATTTAAGAAGAGGATCTCCAGTCTCCATTTGCTTGAGAGAAAGTAGAAAGATCAGGGAAGTTGATGAGCAGTGTCAAGATAGCCCATGATCCATGCAGAGCTAAGAACATTCTGCGCCTTTAAAGACCGAGTTAACATGGCACATATGAACTGATAAATGAAAACCTGGGGGTGGAGGGTGAGAAAGTACACCAGAATAAAATAAACCTTTGGAAAGCTCTTACATTTCAACTGCGGTCTCACATGGTATTTGCCTCTTTCCAAGTTTTGGTCTCTATGCATGCTTCTTTCCCTACCAAAAACTAAACTAAACTAAGCAATAACTTTTGTGTTGGTTTTAACAGTTCTATACATGAGGTTTTTCAGTACATGTTTTGTTGTTTTGTTTCCACATATAATGCACACCTTATCTTCACCATCTCTTCTGTATGAACCTATAAGTTGCCTTTGCTGGACAAGCAATTAGAATTAGAATTTGAAATGGGATTAAATTTAGTCATTTTCTGCTTCTACAATTTGTTACTGTTACTTACTTTAGTGTATTCATAATCTCATGGGAAAAATGAATCAGATTTTATAATAGGTTTTGCTTCTTTTCCTCTATTGTTTCCATTCAGAAATAGGAAACATTGTACTTTGTCACCAAATTCCATTGGTCACATGCAATAGCGTTAAAGGTATTTTGTCTAGGAGTCCTCAATCACTTTCCACAATCAGAAATGTCAAAATTAAAAAATTTACTATTTCTAGGCACTAATTTAGACTTACTTTTTATATGACATGCACATGAACAGTTTTTGAAGGTGAAGTCAATTATATCACAAGGATGTACCAGGGATAGACCTGACCATTTTTCCTGCATTAGACAATGAACACTGCAAACTGTCACTGATGAATTACAAAGGCGATTTCTTGGATGTAACTAAACCACACTTTGTAGAGCCCTAATGACCTTATAATAGAAACATAAAAATGCATGTTCTCTGCATAATGTGATTTACTTAATAAATATTTTTATCCTTATACCTACATTTCAGGGTATTCTGTCATGGACTAAGGAGTATCAGTGTTTTGAAATTAATTTAATGTCTGTGAATGATATGCCAAATATGTCAGGGCAAACCTGGGTTTCCTCCCACTAAGAGTCTTCCTACAATCTACTCCATAGTTTCTGCCAACTAATGTTCAGACGCTTTGAAAGACATAAAAATAAATAGGAACCTCAAGAGCAGTACACTACCTGAGCAAACCAAAGTAAGTTTCTCTATTAAAAATTTTCTAAACATCAAGTCAACCTTGAACACAACAGACTACACAAAGCACAAAACCTCACTGACAAACACCTTTGAGTTTTGAAAATAAGACATTTGTTGTTCACACTAAAGTAACTGAAGCTTCACAGATAAAGAGAAAGAATTGCTCTCCAGATCTCAGTGATACTTATCAAAATGGGAGAAGCCAGTGACTACACATTGAAATGTACAAAGATTAGCTTTTGGGCTCCCAAAGCATGTATGAACTCATCAGCAATGAGTGCTTATTGGTTATTGGGATGCTTCTAGTCAAATGCTAACATGCCTCCTCTAAAATACACCAGGTATTCTAACAAATGTACACATGTCACATGAAACTGTTTGGGAACTGGTAATGGTCACGGAACACACACCATTCAGGGTCTCCAACATACATCCTATGCAAATACGGCTTTTTATTTTCCAGGTTGAAGCTCTTTCTACAAACTTGCACAAACCTTCATTTTCCTCTCTCCACTGAAACCTCTCAGTTATCTCCCTAATAATGCTTCTGATAATGGAAAAGATTTCTCATGCTTAGTATCATCTTCGATCTCTAGTTCATCTATTTCCACGTGAGAATTGTTTGAAAACAACTTTACCCTATCTAATCCGCTTTCAGCTCTCCACGCAGCTCTCTCCATCTCATTTCTTGGCTTGTAGTATACTTTTCTGATACATGCAGATATTGATTCCTTGATATTTTTCACATCAAAATACCTATCTGAGTGAGTGGATGGGTTAACCTTTAAAATAATGACCAAGAAAACTATTTTCAAAGGAGAGTGAAAGCAAATAACTACATTTTCACATTCAATCAAATAGCGAACAATTTAAAATAGCTTTCTCTAAGACATGAAGTATTTCTTTAAAAATAATCTCTTTATACAAACAGTTGGGTCTGAAAAATTGCCTTCTTCTTCAACACTAGGTTATATATAATTACAGTGCTTCACATCTCCAAGGAGTCTCTAGTCTTTAATTCATATGCTTGGCATATCATGTCTTTATAATGACATTCAGAGACACTAAGTTCAGCAGTTTTTCCCTTTCCTTTGTCATTCATTACATTCCAAACATTTGTGTCCTACAATCTATGTAGGGCAACTACTGGCTTTATAACTATTTTTAGCTCTGTAAAGCCAAATATGATGATTCTATAGCAACTGGTTTTACATTTTAAATATTTCATCACTTGATTTGATAGCAAAAATGTTACCAAAAGGATGGTTCGAGATACACAAATGGCATGGAAAAAAATGCATTAAAGTCATTGTCATAAAGTTTCTGATTTAAAAGAGCAATGTTAAACATGCGAACTACGTTTATTCTTCAACATTTCTTTCCCCAAAGAGAAATCTCGGAATTAAAATATGTTCTGGCTTGAAAGCTGAGATTTCCTCGTAGACTCATTTCCGGAGTTATCACAGTAAGCTTTCCAAAGTGGCCTTTATCTAAGAAGTTAGGTTATATTCCTGTCCTCTTTGGTTTCATTCCCCAGGCCTCAGTATACTTATCAGTGGAGGCAATTGGTAGGGCCTTTGTATTCAAGCATCAACTTAAAGTAACCACAAAGAAAACAAATGAACCACAGTGTGGCTGCTGATCTTTGTGCTGTCCCTGTGGGTGATGTTGCATGGCATGTCTGCTGTGATGGTGTAGCATGGCTGTGGTGCTTCTGTGGTGGTGTGACTTGGCCATCTCCTGTCTAGTAGAGTAGATGGTGTGTAAAGATTGCTAATTGGTACTTGCAAGGAAATGTGCCAGTTTTACCAGACAGAAAATTAGAAATAACTAACTCTCAGCAAGAAAGTAGGTACCTAGTTGGGTTCTGAAATCTTATCATCATGAACACGGTATATAAAGTTTTTGTTTTCTGTGAATTTTATTTTGGGAAGGTTTTCAAGGACAAAATATACCCTATGTGTTAAAGAACTGCAAAAAATCATTTAAATCAAATCCAATTGCTCAGCAAGGGAGTAAGAAATTAAGCAAAAATTTAGCAAACCATTTTCAGAAAAAAAATTAGTTTCAGGATTCTGACCTACAGTAGTATCTGAAATCTTGATCATAATCTGTTAACAATAAATAATCATTTTTTAAAATTCCAGTGAAGTGAATTTCTAATGCCAGATAGTTTGGAGGAAAAAAAGAAGACTTATTTTTAATTTAAGAATTATACGGAAATCTGAAATAGGTAGTAAGCTGAATACAAGTGAATGCAGCAAATGATAACAGGCTGGTAAATACTGCAAGTACCCATAGGGAGAGAGAAAAGTCGTAACCATAGACCCAGGGGGCTTCACACACAGTGCTACTGAACACAGAATGGGACAGCAAAAACACAAGAGGTTTTTGCTCCTGGCTAAACAAATGAAATACCAGTATTACATTGATGGAAGAAACAGAAAACAAAGAAATAATGAGAGACCTAAGAGGACTAGCATTTAAAAAAAATATATTAGTAGAGTTTTTAAAGAATGAGACAGAAATAAAAGTTGTTATAAATGCAGTTGACTCTGATAAATCCTTACCTAAAAATACTGTTTTCCTTTTTATATCCGATGAATATAGACAAATATAAATCAATGAAATCGTTTTCAAATTACACCTAAGAAAAATTGTGAGGTTAAGGCTTTCTGAACAGGTTAAAGTCACCACAGAAAATCTTTGTGCCTACAGATGAGGATAAAGTTGGGATGGATTAACCGAGTGATTATATAAAACAAAAGTGAGATGGCAATTTCTCCTTAATGTTTCTTACAGAGCAGGGTGAGACCAGATTTGGTAAGTGATTCAAGTTAGACAAAGGACCAACAATGTTGAAAATTAATAAAACTAATTTATACAGAGAACACAATCTTTTCCCACTTTATCTACAAGGAATATTTCAGAACTTAGAGGGGGAAATTCTCTGAAGTGTTCACAACATTTAATATTATATGAGTATTTTAATAAATGGAAAGTTTTATAATCCAAATTACTAACATCTAAATGTATAGCATGCACACACACTCGCGTGCACACACACAACTGCTATGGCCTATGTAACAAGATATAAGGCAAGTCAGATGACTTAAGTTCCATTAATGTTAAAACTGGGCACCACTGTACAACACGGGTGAACTTGAGGACATCATGCGAAGTGAAATAAGCCAGTCACAAAGAGACAAATACTTTATGAGTCTGCTTACCCAAGGTACCTACAGTAGTCAAACTAATAAAAATGAAAAGTAAAACAGTGGTTATTGGGGACCTAGGTAGATGGGGTTGGGGAGGAAAAGGGAAGTTGTTGTTTAATGGGTTTAGAGTTTCAGCTGTAATATGAAAAAGTCCTGGAGACCCATTTCACAATGTGAATATACTTACCACCAAACTGTATACACTTAAAAATGGTTAAGATGGTAAATTCACATATGTTTCTTAATCACCTTTTTTTTTAAAGGTGGAAAAAAAATTTAGGCCAAATTATGAAATTAGTGAAACATCTCAGATGTGTCTTCTGTCTTTCCCACACACAGACTCCCTGAAACAGGCACCTGAGATTCCTAGTTCCCGAATTCATCCCTTTGCTCACAGTCTCTCTGGTTCTACCAAGACTTCCTCTCTCTCTGGGGAGTCCCTTGGGGTAAATCTCTCTCCAGTTTCCCACTCCAAAACCTCTTTACCTTGAGTACAATTCTCTTACCAACTGATAACCCAATGATTATTAAGGTGTTCATTATAACATATGTTCCTATACTATTTATGCTAAAATAAATTCTAAATTTGCTTCTCTGTAATTGACTACATCTGCCACAAAGGATTCTCGTGGACGAAACACTTACCCAATGCAAAACAAGTCCTACTGACAGAAGACGACAGGGGGACATGCTTGTGAGTCTCCCTCAATACTGAGCATGTGTGTGCATGATGGGGTGAGGCTGGGGGAAGGCGGTTCAATGTATTTAGAGGAGAATATGTTTTAAATTAGAAACCCCATTTTGTAGGGGTTAAGAGTTGAAAACATGCTATCCTTATAAGATTTTACCTTCTAAATATGTCTGTATGTGTGACCTTCCTGGATGGCCCAGAGAAGCTACTCTTTTTTATTTAATGTGACCTTAATTTTAATAATAAATTACTTTTCCTATATTAAATTCACAAAAGCCTCAAAGTCAGAACCACATTTAAATTTAGGCAATGAGAAATTCAGAGAAGCTACTCTTAACAACTAATTCTGAAGTTACGATAAAATAATTTAACTCTAATATCAGAAACCTCTTTCAAAACTAGCAGATAAATATTAAGATATTTTAAAACGAATGTTGTCCAGTTCATTATTTCCAACAAATAACTTTAAAATGGGCTTTGATACAACATAAAATGTATCTATGGAAGAAATCATACCCTGAACATAGAATAGTCTGGTTAAATCCTTAAACCGTTTCAATTCATAGTGTAGTTTTTTTCTTTTATGTTCTTTCTTTTAAATGAGATGGATGTGAATACAAATGAATGGCATAGATGCTTTTAGTTTTTCAAGATCCCTTTATTTTTGCATCATAAACATACCTAAACCATATAGAATTTAAAAGGTTAAAAGTCTTGAAAACCAATACCGCTGACACTTTTGGATAAATATTTGATATCAGCTGTAGTCTTACTGAAATATCCAAATCTTTCCTTATCATATTGTTTAGCTTTTTTATTTTGTAAAAATATGGAGGGATTATGAAAATAAAATGAAAGGCTGGACTCCATTAGACTAGAGTTAGGTTTGGTCTAGCACAAGCTGTGCCTTGAAATAAATCTAAAGCATTTTATGGTTAAACCTGCAAGAAAGCAGTTTAATTTCCCATTAAATCATAGTTTAGTGCACTCTAGAACAAATGAAGTGATTGAAAATTTTAGCTATATGATGATATTCATATTCACATTCCACAAACACACGAACTCAAATGCCACTGACCAACTCCAAGCACATATTAAAGACAGAAAGGGAGAAGAAATGGTCCTGCTAGGTAGACTACATAAAAACTCACTATTTATAAAAACAGTATGTAAAGAAACTCATAATGAACACACACTTCCAAATGTTGGTACTTTGGAAAGAAATAAAGATAAATGCATAATTAGTAACAAATATGCAACAAGCTTGAGCTACACAGCAAAGAAAATACATGATTTTTGCCTTATTGTCAAAAAGTATCTGTCATCTAATTTCTTTCCCTGAATTTAAATTATTCTAGTCAATAATCTACCACATAGGACAATTAACAATTAATGCCAGAAGACAGCATCATATAACTGAAAAAGCACCTGCTTTGGGGATAGACATGGCCTTATATCCTAAGTGTTCTACTTTCTATAAATAGAGATTTTGAGTCTTTTTTAAAGCCGAATAATGTCTGTCTCAAATAACTGTTATGATGAAAACATTAAATAGCCTCTATAAACCAACTAAAGAGAATCTGGCACATATCACTTTCTCAATAAATATTAATACCCTTTCCTTCTCAAATTAAGTTATTCTGTGACTAATATGTGAAATTTATCTCCCGTTAAACACGGTATAACCAGAATGCACACTAAAATGTCTACAACCTTCTCCTCATCTCCTGGTAATTTGTTTCTAAAAACCTAGGGGCAATTATTGGTAAAAACACAGTTATATAGTGTCCTTCTTTATCTTTTTTATGGCCTTTGTTTTAAAGTCTATTTTGTCTGATATGAGTATTGCTACTCCTGTTTTTTTTTTTTTTTTTGTCATTTCCATTTGCATGAAATACCTTTTTCGGTTACCTGGGGGAAAGGGAGTGGGAAGGAATAAATTGAGAGTTCGAGATTTGCAAATATTAACTACTATATATAAAACAGATAAAAAACAAATCTCTTCTGTATAGTACAGGGAACTTTATTCTGTATCTTGTAATAACCTATAATGAAAAAGAATATGAAAATGAATATATGTATGTATGTACATGACTGAAACATTATGCTGTATACCTGAAATTGACACATTGTAACTGACTATACTTCAGTTTTAAAAATTGCCACTGAAATTAATGACACATAATTACTTCAATAGTTAAAACCCATGTGGGGTACTTAATGCTCCTGTAATTAAAATACTCAACGAAAACAACAAAAATATAAAGACAGAAATTAATAAAAGTAAGTGATGAGTTATCACTATTATAAACTAGGTAACCAATAGTATTTGATAACAAAGTTTAAATCACAATATAATAAATATATACCAAGATTTCTTTCTTCTCTCTATGCTCAGTCATTTAAAAAAATGTGAGAAATCCAATTGGTCCTCTAAATGTTAGTATCTTGGTAAACCAAGAACTCTTCAACAAGTTTAGTTATCTGAGAACGTGACTCTAAGTATCTGTAAGTCTCTCTCTTTTCTAAAGAATGTCTTTCTTTCTTTATGGAGAATCAAAAATATAATTTCTCTCAGGATGTACATTCTTGTCCAAATGTGTCCACAATATCCCAAGGAACAAAAGCTGCGGTTATTTTTCTGGAGGCAGAGAGGGGTTTAATTTTTTTGTGCCATTTTAGGGATCAACAGAGGCACAAGATAAGGACATCAGACCCATAAGGGAATTGCACCTGCAACCTCAGTCATATCCCAAAATTTTTTCAACACATTTAGCCACCTAAACACAAGAAGCCATGTTAAAACCTCCACTGACTTTAAATGATTTTGAAGCTTGGACAGTCTCATTACCAAATATATTCTTATACTGCTTGCTTAATTTTGTAAGTGGGATGGGACTCACTTGTAATACTGGATAATGAATTTGCAAAATGGACCAAAAAAAAGCATGATGGCTAAAGGTTTAGGCTTCCAAACCTCTTTTTATTTTTAAAGATGGGTGTTTTAGATGAAAATCTTTCATAAACAAATTATGCACTTTTTAAAATTTTCTTAAGAATGATCAAACTACTGGACCTAATGTCACATTTTCTTAATGACCAATGGCCATGATTAGGAGTACCAATTAGTGTATGGTGATGCTCTGAGGGATTATAAAAGTTTGTAGGTCTGTTTACCCTTACTAAATAGCTCAGTTCTTGTGCTTTGAGTTTCTGTGTGGGCTTTTAATAGATTTTCTGTCAGCTACCTTGTTGTCACTTTTCACTGCTATCATTGTGCTAGTCCTAGCAGCCCTACTCCCTTTTCTAATTGCTGCCTCCTAATAGGCAGTGGGTTTGGCAACCAGGTAACTAAGCTTGTTAAAATTGTCAGTAAAATAAGACTTTGTAGATTCTAAGGGTTCACTCGTAAGAAAAAAATGCATTTGCTTTGTGGCACGGACTTTGTGGGTGCAATGTTGATTGTGCATATTTTATTGTTTAAATATCACCTCTCAGCTCTGTCAAGAAAGGTAGGCTGTCAGATAGCTGGATCCCAAGAGGTGGGGCATTAACTGTCTACTAAATTAAGGAGACAGACCGCCACATCTACATCAGGCATGTTAATTACAGATGGGTTAGGTCATGTCTGGAAAAGTTGGGGTACATATCTGGAGATAGGCAATAAAGTTATTCAAAGTTAAACATTCTTATTAAAATAGAGTACTCTTTGAAATTTGACGTAAAAGCCACTAAATTGCACAAGTTGTTGAACCTGAAAAATATTGCCATATTCCGTGTTATTCTTAATTCATCAAAATGTCTGTTTTGGAATGGAATGGCTTATATTGGCAGGCTTATTCACTACAGCCTATCCTGTTTGCAAATGTAGAAAAAAACATGGTTATTTTTAGTTGATTCCATCCAGGCAGGAAAGTGCTCCACTCCTTCACAGCCTAAAACAAACAATTACTGGCGATGGTCTCATTATAAATTGCTTTCCATGGGGCATAATGAGTTTTCTTTTTTCTTTTTTTTTTTTAAAGAGACTTAGATACATAAGACATATGAACTAAATTGTGTTTGCCTGACATAAGTCGAATTTAAAGCTTTTGCAGAGATTACCACCCTTGTAATACCTTCCTATTCCTTTGTGACACAAAGGCTGAATTTTTAAAACTTTTGTACAGTAAAGGCAATTTATATATATAAAAACACTTGGAGTGCCCTGGGGTGGTTCGCGTTGTGGAGAGTCGGAAGATGAGTTTGATTTTAAGTTGAAGCTTCAAACATTTATGGCCTAAATGGGGATGTCATTCTGAATTAAGCCTCAAATGTTCTTTCTTTCTTTTTTTAATAGGCAAGCAAGGGTATCATTTCTAAGATAAGCTATAAAAGAGGGAAGCCAGACCCCAGTTCCTTGCACTCATCAGAGAATTTTTTCTCTCTAAAGAGAATGGATTTCAACTGATGATCCCCATCTCCTTCTAATTCGGGCACTTGTGCTCCTCTTCCACAAATCCCCTCACCACTTCAATCAGAGGAGAGATGTTATTTTTCCCTCCTGCTGCTACGGGATATGTCCGGGCTGCTGCTGTAAGAATCACCACCACAGGACAGCCACTGCTCAGGGCTGCACTCCCCTAGCTCATGAGTCAAGGACACCAACTGCATATTACAGGAGTCCTTTTCAGTGTTCCCTAACCCTCTGCCTCTCCCTTCACACCCTGTGTCCTCGCACAAAAACGTCCTTTTAAAAAGCCTTTCACATTTTTTTTCTTTCTTTACCTACTTGGCTGACTGTGAAGCCTGAACCACAGCGAACAGCTTGACGCACCCCACCTCCTGTACGTGGTAATTTGACAGTGATTCCAGTGATTCTCCAAAGCCAAGAATTCAGAGGGTTAACCTGAGGCAGCTCCAAGAAGTAGGTCTTCAGCATCTCCTCCTGCCCTTTGCTCACTTCTCCTCCCCCTTCTCATGCTTCCCAACCATTCAAATGTTCACAGAGCTTCCTGCTTTCCCTGGAGCCTCTAAAAACAGCATTCTGCCCAGGCTTCTCTCATCAGGAAAGACCTAAACGTCTGAAAAAACTCTACCTACTCTCAAAAAAGTTGGTTTTAGTTCTCATTCCTTCAGACCTGTGATGTGTGTCTACTAGCTGACAAAAAAAAGAAAAAAAGAAGAAAAGAAAAGAAAAAAAATCAACTCATAATTATATGTTAGAAGAGAAAATATATTTTTGCATCACTGCTTCCAGGAAACGCAGATGTGCTACAGCTGGGGCCATAGAGCCACTTATATTTTAATTAAGGTTCTGATCAAGGAGGAAGTTTTCAGGTCGCTGGCAGGTCACTGCAGACTGGTTTGTGTGTACAGCGTATATGTCTGTGGCGGGGGGAGCTGATGCCAGGCAACTTAGGCAGACAGATCTAAATGTAGTTCTCAATTCATGCAGCATAAATGTCTGTAGGCTTTATTTTAAAATCTAGATCATGGTTTTATGTGAATGATCAAGCCCATAAAAGATACTGACTACATAGTTTAGACTGTCCTTTTTGTAATTTTTCTATAAATGCATCTGGGATACAATAGCCATCTGTTGTTTAGCTGGCTCTGTATCACTACTGGTATTAGTGGCAATGATGTTTGAGAGTAAACACATAATCCACAATCTTATAGTGACCCAAGTTTTGAGGGCCTATGTAGACTTAGGAAAAATTCTCACTTTCAAACTGCAGGACCTAAACTCCACCATGACTCAGTTTCCCCGGAAGGACTTTCCTGATGTCCCACTCCTCACCTCAGCCTCACATCCTGCCCTCTTCCCACCAAGACCAGGGAGTCTCTGTTCTTCCAACCACTCATACACTTGTTTCACACTCATCTGTTTATGTGGTTTTCTTACATTTGACTAATAAGCTTCCTGACGACAGAGGTTCTATTTACTTTATCTTAAGGCATTGCAAGATATGTATGATACATTGTGTGTGTGTGTGTGTGTGTGTGTAATATTGTGCTTCAGGACTTCTAAAGTATAAACTGTCGAAGGAAGACTCATTAAAGATGAAGTAAGGGGTACTATTACTTTTAATACTTCTTTAGAAATGTCTTTATTCCTCCCATGCAGACCCAGTTTTGAGATCCCATATTAGGTTTTACACACAAAATTAGAAACTGATTTTGTAAGTAGAAAGGAATCCTTTGTCCTTTGGAGTATATTCTAGTGTTCAAAAAAAAATCTATTTAAATAAAACAACTTGTCTCATGGACCAGGTCATTTGATTTTCATGGTGTTTAACACGAAAACCTTTTAAAAATCCTCATAAGAGAGTCTCCCTTCCCCCTCGTGTATAGAAATGTTACAAAGTCAATTCAGGGCAAGTTTTCTTGAGTTAACTTCCGCCAAAATATGTGAAACAAGAAAATTTGCTGTTGTACCAACGAAACTCTAGAGAACAGACAACATAAGATCAGATAACAATATTTCTGCAAACGGATATTATGAGAGATTTCAGAGGGTGAAGGCAATTTTACCTTCTAGGGAATCAATGAAACCCTGAAGGGCCTTTTCAAAGAGAAAAAGCATAGAAGGTACCCGGACTAGTGCAAGATAAATAGCCCTCTGTGTATTCCTGCCAGGGGAACATTTCATTTCATTCTTCATGTAAATCTTTTTGTTTGTTTGTTTTTCTGATAAGAACTGGGATTGCTCTTCCCTTTAAAAAAAACCAAAAAAACAAAAAAACTCTGTCCCAAATGAGGTGTTTTGAATGCTTTTCTTAAGAAGTATATCTTTTTCTTAAACATGGAAATAGAAGAAAATGGTCGCCTTGGGTGGGAGATGGTGAGTAAGAACAGAGTAAGCCCTAGCAATCCTACAGAGAGAGACTAACTAGGTTAGTAAATCAAAAGCCCTGAGCAAAGCATTGAGAATATGCACATTTTTATAGATACAGAATTGAAGCTTCCATGATGTCCCAAGTCTAGCATTGACTTAAAACGTAGGAGTGCTAATCAGAAAAGAACTGTAATTTTCTTCTATATGTCTAACCAACATAAAGACTTATGATCAGACTAATCTGAGTTGAACATGACCAATTATGTAAAAAAACATAATTACAAAGTGATTTTGGAAAGAGCAGTTTTCAATTTAACAAAATTGACATTTGATTGACTATACTGATCAAATAGCCAGCCAAAAAAATTTCTGCTTTATAAATTTAAATAAATGCTACCTTAATTGGATAGAAGCCAAAAAGGGAAAAAAAATAATATTTAAATTAATTTCTAGATTGCTCATCATGTTGATATCACACAGGCAGCACACAATCTTAAATATGAATGAAAACAAATGTATATCAAGTCTATCTCTAGCTCTCAACACACTGTTTATGGAATTTCCAGTGGTTTCATGAATTATTGAAGATTATGAAGTAAAAAGACATTTTTCCTCATTATAATGAACTATGAATAAAATTTTAAAAAATATTTTGTGTTCTCTTTTAAAATAAAGTATTTTTAAAATCCTAATTCATGAAAGGTACAGTAATACAAACATCTTAAGCAAAATATGGAAAGCTAACAAAAGAACATACACTTACCTATGAATGTGCTTGCATTTTACACAAAATAGGATTATAAAGGTTAATTTTTAAAAAATAAAATTGGAAGACAAAATACAGGAGTACATTGTAACACTGCTTTGTGAAATTTTTCTTTTAGTTGCTGATATCTATCGAAAATATACTCTTGCATTGCCTGGATCACAATGTAAAATTTATTTCATACTGCGGGTTGTAATCAATGTTTAAGAGTCATATTAATTAAGTTACAATGTAACATGCTTCCAAGATGCTGATTTCTAGACATGTTTACATGAAATTCTATAATGAGATGGGAAAATAATCAAGTCGGCTTTATAAATTTGACATTTGTAAACAATGAGACAACACCCTATCAGCTTTTTAACTTAAGTGTTAACAGGATTTTGGCAGAAAAGAGATATTAAGCAGAAAAATATGACAGACTTTTGAAACGTAGAGTTTATTTTGTTACCCATAAACTATCATTCTTTAATGTAATGTTTTGACAAAATGGGAAAAAGAATTAGGAAATTTCTGCAGATAGTATGACTCACACCTTTCATCAATTTCTCTAAGCATCTGCTACTTAAGGGCCATATGGGTAAACAGAAGCCACAGTTCCTATTGCCATCACGGCATTGGAAAAGCATCAAATTCATGAAAGTATGTTATTTAAGTGCCCTGCATATATTAGAAACCTTAGCTCATGTCAGAATATCTAGCGTTGCATGGTGAGCACTAGAGGTACTTGAAGATTAAACTAAACACTGCAAGTTAATTAAAAATTTATCTGTATCCGTTTAGAATATAATTGGAGTGATAAATAAGTTATAATTCAGACATAGCATGAATCCAACTATAGGCAATCTATATTTACTGGGAAAGCGATCAGAAAAAAAATACACCACATATACTATGATATGATTTACAGGGTTATATTATTTTTTAAGTGAACATCGGTATTCTAATATTTCTAAGAGGTTAATTGTTAACAAGCACGTGCAGAACGAGATGCATTGCTTTTATATACATAAAAAATGACTGTATTTTCCTGACTTCCCCAATCACAGAGAAGAGAAACTTATATAGTGAGCTATGACAAACATTTGTTTATCTCGTCTAAGTTTTATTATATATATATACGTATATATATGTAAAATGTCTAATATTGATGTTGGCTACTCCAACTCTTCTCCAGGGTATCTGTATTTTTTTCAATTTTGCCTAAGAGAAAATAATGACAGTTGATTTTATTCAATCAATGATTATAAATTACAGGCATTTTAATTTTATTATTGCAATTAAGAATGAAAAAAAAAAAAAAGAGTTTAGAGATGGAGGGAAAACTCAAACAAGGCCCAGAACTGCATTTCCAGAAAAAGATAAATTGATACAAACGTGAAAATTTATATTCTTCATAAATAATGAGAAAAGAGTGCCCTTTTCAATTTAAAAAAAACAACAACTTATTTTGTTTTTATTTTGGGGGGAAGTAATTAGGTTTTTATTTATCTTTAATGGAGGTACTGGGGAGTGAATCTAGGACCCCCCGCATGGCAGGCATGCACTCTACCACTGAGCTATACCGTCCCTCTGCCCTTTTTAAATTAGTGTAGTTTTTGTTGTTGTTGTTGTTCCAGTTTTTTTTTACCCTGAGAAGCCCAAACAAATCTGATTTGGTTAAAAGATGAGGTGAATTAGGACAGAAGTATGGATGGATGCAAACACACATTTGTAATGACCTTCTTTCTCTACTAGGTAATACACAGAATTAATAATAATAATGGCACAACACATTCCTAAAACACATTCAGCATAATCACAGATGAACTATTGATCTGAAGTAATTGTGATGAACTTAATTACATTCTAGATTTAAAAGGCTCACTAACAAATTTCATCACTTAAAAAGGATTATAAGCCCCTCTGTTAGGATTTTAACTTCAAGACAGAGGCTGCAATGCAAACCACATAAAATTACACATTTAATCTAGATACAACATAGAGACATAAGTACTCAGGTAATGCCACATGAGATGCTCATAATACGGCAAAAGGAATGTATCACATGCCACTAAGGAATAAACATTTGGAACATTACTTAATCGATGCTTTAAATCAATCCTGGGTAAATGGAAAAATACTATGAAGAAGGGTTATTTTATAAGCATTACCAGGTTTAGTAGTTATTATCTGTGTGTGTGTATTATACACTATATACTGTATACATCCAACCAAAGAACTGTCTACCATTACTCTAGAAACTTTAGTTGACCCAAAGTCATCAGATGCAGATCTTTTTCTCCCTTCATCAGTGTCAATCACATCAGTATGAGACAAAATCCACACATTTCTTGAGTCTTTCCTCTATTGTTTCCAATACTACTCTCCCAGTCCCAGCTTTCCTACTTTCCATCATAATCCAACACAATCTACTTGTGTTTCAAGTCTTCCTAGTTTTTTATGAGAACTCAGCTGACTAATAGGAGTTGTAAAATAAAACTAAGGCCTTCTCCTCCCAGTGGCCTTTCCAGATAAGTGTAACCCTCTCTCCCTTGTAAAAAGGGCCAATTTGCCTTTCTGGACATAATCTAATCACCTCATAATGTCCACCTCATACTCAAACTTCTGATAGAAAGGACTGCTTACAATGCATTTAAACATATTTTGGCTTTTTTTTTCCTCAAGCTGTATGCTTTGCCCAGACTGGGAACACTCTTAGTTTGTCAAATCAAATCTGTTCTTAAAACCTTAAATTCAATTTTCTTTATGAAGTTTCTTTCTGAATGCTTTATTATGGCATGAGCTTTTTCTCCTTTAAACCCCACACAGCCCTTTGTTTGTACTTCTCCTAAGGTGCTCCTTACAGTATTTTAACACAGTGGAGATACATCATATGGCATTTCATTTTTTATTAATATTTCACTAAACATATCAGGCCTAACACAGAAACACGGTTTTGTGTGTGTGTGTGTGTGTGTGTGTGTGTGTGTGCGTGTGTTTAATTAGTATCTTATTTTGTATTTTGCTTAATTTTGTTGTTTGCCTTTTGCATTAGAAGACCTTATAAACAAGCCAATGACCTTATCTGGGACCCAACCAAACATACACCACCCTGTTCAGAACAAAATGGACTGCACTGGACTTGCTGAAAGACAGTGCAACACACACAAAGCCATGCACACAGAAATTCAGGAAATATTTATGAAATTTAAAAAAATAAAATTTATGATTCATGACTTTCACAGTTCATCACTGACTCTGGGGCCCTTATTTACAGTTATATGTATTTCTATTTCATTACTTTAATGGGAGTATCATCAGGAGGGTGCACGACCATCTCTGAATGCCACCGTGTCCTTGGCAGTACTATATGCTTAGTTGGCACTTAACATATTTTTGTTACTTTGAATAAAAGTGAGTCTGTCTAAAAAGACCATGAAATCTCCAATGGAAAACACCCATGGAGAACAAATAATTTATTAATTCTACTTTTAAAAAACAGTACAGACAGATCATTTTAGGACTTGATTACAGAGCATGTAGGTCTTTGAAAAGCTTATGTAGTTTAAGAAGCTCTTCACCTTCTGCCTTACTTCAATTTCTAAATTGAAAACTCCTTAAGCACAATAATAATATCACTGCACCTTGTTATCTGCTGAACTGCTGTAGTATGTTTTGGATTAATCTTACAAAGGTTAGCTTAGCTGTATGACATGCTTCCAGAAAAATCTCAACAATCAGGACTAGGCAAATACCCCAAAAAGGATTGCAGAAATAATTGGCTATGTAACTAAACCTTTAAAACCTGAGACTAGTATAGTGGTCTGGCACACATGCCAATAGGGAGCTCAATTTAAATAGGGCCGATTAAGTGAAAGAAAGATGAAATGAGACACTGTGCCATACAGGGGTGTATAGCGGACAGAGAAAACTCCAACACACAATTTCTTTAAAGCAGCAAAGGTACCACGTGCCCCAGAGGGTGAAGAGCACTAGGAAGTCCAGAGGCAGAACTCAGCTAAAAGACAGCTGATCAGACAAGATCAGGTGTGAAAGCCACGCTGGCAGCAACAGCCCTTCGGTCTGTGGCGCTCTCAAACACAAAGGGAAACCAGATCCACAAAAAAACCCACTTGCTTTTATTTTGCTCAATTTCCCCCCGTTTCTAACTTTCCCATCAAGCGTTCTAATTTTGGAAAGTCACTATTTCAGACTGACTATAGAGGGCTGAGTTTTGTCACTTTGCAATCACCAACTCAAGCAGTCATATCACTTTTGTTCATAGCTACTATGTGACTTCCAAATTGGTCTCGGATATTGAAAAACAGAATTGGAAGTAACACTCAAGGAAAAAAAATACCCAATTTCCCTCTTCGGCTTTTTTTTTTTATCTCCCTCTACAACATTTTGATAATCTATTTCATTTCAGATCTATAGCTTGTTTTTTTGCCTCAGAAAAAGATTTCCCTATTGGTTATGTTGATAAGGCAAATTTTAGGAGGTGTAGGTCCAAAAGCTCCCCTCTGAGTGATAAAATCTAACCCTTGGCCACTGCAGGAAGTTTTACACTTGAACATTAAATTTTATTTCAGTTGAATTCTCATTTAAACCTTGAGGATAACTACAGCTGGAGCTTGCAACTATTAAAATCAGAATGCTTGGACAGATGGAAGTTTTTCAGCATTTAATTTGAATCTCCTATTTTACGCTTTGCACAATCTGATATAAGCTTTATAAAGGTGAACTACATCATGACTCCATGTCAGGTCTGTGTCACATTTAAAGAAACATTAGACTAGCAATTTCATTTTTTCTTAGTCCCCCAAAGAACAAAATAGAGAATTTCTATTCATAAAACAAGGCAAACCTTCTTGAAATCTGACTTCCTGAATTGTTTGTAATATGCCTAGAGATGTCCCAAATTCTCTCTTTATCTAAACTTCTCCTAGCTTTCCAGCCTGAAATACTTGAGTAATGGCATTTTCTGCCTTGCCTGCCTACCCACCAACCTTTTAATCTACTCATTATTGCTTCTCCATCCTAGGTTTCTCATTCCAGGGTAAATCAGTCTCGCCCTTCTAACAACTCTAATTTCCTACATCACAGAACTTTGATCACTATCACAGAAAAGGCAAAAGCCAAGTAGTTAGTAGGCAGGGGAGGCTGAAAGGGGGCAAACACTCAATGATCAACTCCTCCCCGACCCCACTCCCCTTCCCACTTATGCCTAGGAATCACCTGGAAAACTTTTTTTAAAAAATCCAATGCCCAAGGCCCTCCCACCCCCCACTCTCAATTAGTTCTTCTCTGGAGTGGAGCCCAGACAATTTTTAAAAACATATTAACATATTACAAGTGAATCTAATGCACCGCCAAAGTTGAGAGACACTGGACTGGTTTGGAGATTTGTTGTGTTCCACAAAGGAGGGCACCAGATTTTTTTCTCAAGGATTTGGTCATAGAGGAATTGGGGAGTGGAGGGGATGGATGGTGAGTAACTGTCCATGGCTCGGCATCTGCTAGCAGCAGGATTTAAGGTGAACGGATAAATTAGATAAATCTGTAATCTGAGTCCCCTGCACACTTTAGCTACTATTAGACTCAAGGTCAAACCCCATGTGTCTGACTAGCACACTCTGAGCAGTTAATTAAGTATGCTACCTACCACCACACCCAATTCCAGGGTCTTTACTACAAAATAAGAAAATTTTGTTATTCACTGGATTCTTTTCCTCAAAGATTCAGGTTGCACCTAGATGTTCCTCTAACAAAAATCTAAACATATAAATATTCTCACATTGTGTTTTTACTTTCAAAGTGTTAGGCAGTTAGACAGAAATGAGCACTGGGCAAAGGGAGAGGAAGGGGGAAGGATCAACCCAGAAGGTAACAGTACGCCTGCACTAAGGATAAGGGGCTCCAAAAACTCTTACTTTCTCTAAATGAGGGCCAGCAAGGAAGTCTGCTAGAATCAAACGCTGCAGCTGCTCAGTAGACTCAGACCTAGCTTCATTTGACCCAATGCTCATTATAATGTAATTAACATATAGGAGTTTGAGCCCCCTCCCGTAGGTTTCTCTGTGCGCATCATGGGTAAGAGCATGCGCAAAAGAGATGTGCGTGCCTGAGCACAAGGAACGTGAGCCACCAATCAATCAATCACGAAAATACCCCCTAAGCCAGGATGTAAGACAGCAGAAACAAAGGAGCGGAGCCATTTTTCCTCTCTTGGCTTGGGCCCCTCCCAGTTCTCGGGGGTGTACTAAGTTTTACTACCGTTTTATTTTACTAATAAAATCTTCTGTTTATATTACTCTCTCATTAAAAATTCATTTTTTGGGGGGGGTGACTAAGAACCAAGCTTTTTTCCTCTCCTCCCATTAACAAAAAGGTCACCATTGATTCTAATCTACAGGTGACACACCCGAGTACAGATTCAAGTGATGTTTGACAGACCTCACGCTAATTGGTTGGTGTCAGTATGTTACCTATCTTAGCATAGATTAAAATGTCAATAAATCAGCTGAGAAATGACTATGTACCAAGTACTGAATATAGATTATCTTATTGATTTTCATATATTTTGGAACGCATTGTTGAGAAAACCAACTATCCTACATAATTTTCAGAAAAGTACTATTACTTTTCTTAATAAATATGGAATAATCTGGATTCAATGCTGTGGTTTGTGATTCTTCTGTAATAAACTTAAGCACAGTTGTCACAGTTGTGTGACTTTCAGATATCTAGAAGCAAGACCCATACTTGACTCAATCCAATAAATTAAGTGATTACAACCCAAGGATATTTTTCAAGCACTTCCCATTAGAAAGCAAGAAAAAGGTACCTATCATTTCACAGAAAAGTTGTTGATGAACTTTGGAAAAAATTGTGATAGTGCCAATAAACTCAGTTGAGCATGTATGTGTGTGTGTGTGTGTGTGTGTGTGTGTAAAAGATTAAAATAGTTACACACACTTTTAATCTTTAAGTTAATTCTAAATTCTACTTTAAGTGTGCTTTCTCCTTAGTTTTATGCTTGATGGGGCCGTTCATATTTCCATAATTCCATTTGCCTATATCTTACATCAAAGAAAACACATAACAGGAAAATTTCCTGTCTCAAAAAACTAAAATAGACCCATTCAGAATTTTAGTTCACTTACATCTTTTCCACGTCTAGTATGTACAATAGCTCAATAGCTAATGCATTCATGTTACAATATCATAACTGACCAGTGAATAATGCAGTCTATTCAAAAGTTCTTAAAATTTGATGCTTAAGCAAAATAGTTAAGCAACCTCTTACATTATCGTTAAATCTAACTGCGTATATCGTATTCATTTAAAAAATAGGTATTTCTATTGGTCCACATCAAGTAAATGTCTTCTCTCAAAATCCATCTAAAAATGCAATCATAAAACATGTTTTGAAAAAAATTCCTTGAGGATCATTCTCCAATTAAAAATATTTTCTTTAGGAGGAGACGGAGAAGATGGCGGAGTAGAAGGACGCTCGCAGGTCACCCTCTCCCACAAATACACCAAGACCCACATCTACAGACCCACTCAGCCAACCAGAGCACCTGTGGAACTCCGACAGAACATCGCCCTCTTCAAAAGATAAAGACGCCAAAAATCTGGTAGGAGAAAAGGAAAAAAGAAAGAACAAAAGGCAAAGCAGCACGGGAAGGGTCCCGCGGGGAGGGAGCGGCAAAGGAGGACTGGTGCTCGCTCGCTGGGTCTCCCCTCTCCAACTGAGAGGCCAGCAGGATGGAGGGGGAGCCTCCGAGGCTCGGATCTGTACAGAGCAGCCCTTGACTAACAGAACTAAGTTAAACGGGCACAGAGCGTCCCCCCCCCGACACCCAGCCTGAGACGCGGACCGGCAGCCGCGGGCAGGGCCAGGCTGCACAAGCCCGGCGGAGGGCGGAAATGGCTGCACGGAGGCAGCCCCAGGGGAACGCAAGGGGCTGCGCGCCGTGGCTGTGGGTGCACAGGGCAGAACAACCTGAGCCCTCCATAAAACAGCAAGGTTGATGTGCTCTCGGGGGAAGGGTGCACACCCCCATCTCTGAAAACCCGCGGAAAGTTTTCGGGGGAAGAGAGGCGGGGCTCAGGCACAGCCGCCATATCCTCCGCGCTGAGCACTCAGGCGGGGGCGGGGACGAAACCTGCATCCGCACCGAAGGGCTTAGCAGCCTCAAAGGCCAGACTGAGACTGGCCTGCAGCCCAGGGCAGATAGGATCCTTCCATCCTGGTCCCTCAGAGAACTTGCTCCACAAAGACAAACAAGGAGCTGGGTTTTGGCTCGGAGCAGGGACAGGGCTGTCCCTCGGTCTTCCCCGAGCCCACCCTCGGAGCGCCGACCAGGGCGGGGCGCCGACCAGGGGGCGCCGACCAGGGGCGGGCAGCCGCACAGAGCAGCGGAACTACCGGCGGCGCAGGGAGAGGGAGAGCGGCCCCCCCGCCTTTCGGGCAGGAACACAGCCCCTGACCGAGGTGCTGGGAGGGGGCACGACCCGCCCCCCTACCCGGCCAGTCTGCAACATCTGACTGCGGCATCTGGAGGGGCAGCGACCCGCCCGCCCACAGCAGAGAGCTGCACCTGACCCAGTGTTAGGAGGAGGCGCGATCTGCTTGCCAACAGGTGCTGGGAGCAGCACAGAAGAGGGCGCCAATGGAGGGCCTCTGAAAACAGCAAGCTGAGCTTCCAAAACAGGACGAAGACAGAAAGACTTCACGTTAAAAGCACACAGACTCCAGGAGAACACCGACAAACCACCACCCCCCCCTTTTTTTTTTAAATCTGTTTTTACCTGTTCTATTTTCTATTACTCTCTTAATCTTTACTTCTTAATTCATTTCTGTTTCTCTTCGGTTTTGATGTCCTGTTATTGATTAGACACAGGTTTCAAATACATCTATTCATCTCCCCCCCCCCTTTTTTGTAAAGGTTTCAAAAGGACAGTCTCAACCTGATTAATACTCTGCTTCAACTCACTCTTCTATTATTCATTATACACTGTTTTCAAACCCTCTTTCTCCCTTCTTTTAAAATTCTTTCTCTCTCTTTTTTTCTTTTTTTTCCTAAGTTCTATTCCTAAATAGGCATCAGATAGATAAAATCCTTAAGGACCAAAATAAACAACTGATACTCCATAACCACAGTGCCAAAGAGGTATGAGCAAGATGAAGAAGCAGAAAAACCTTTCCCAATTAAAAGAACAAGAGAAATCCCCTGAAAGAAAGATCAACGAAATAGACATCAATAGCCTACTAGATCAAGATTTCAAAAAAGGAGTGATCGAATTGCTGAAGGAATTAAAAGAGATAGTGTTTAGAGATATAAAATATGTCAAAAATGAAATTGAAGCTATAAAGAAGAGCCAAGTACAATGGGTAAACTCATTGACAGAGATGAGGAATGATCTAATAGCTGTGAAAAGCTGACTAGATAATGCAGAGGAACGAATTAGTGATCTAGAAGACAGGGCAATAGAAAGCACCCATTCAGAAGAACTACAAGAGAAGCAAATAAAAAATAATGAAAATAGCATAAGGGACCTATGGGATAATATAAAGCGTCCCAATCTTCGCATAATAGGGGTCCCAGAAGGAGAAGAAAGATCAAAGGGGACTGAAAAGGTTTTTGAAGAAATCATGACTGAAAACTTCCCAAACTTAAAGAAGGAATCAGATATCCAAGTACAGGAAGCTCAGAGGGTCCCAACAGGAAGAACCCAAATAGAACCACACCAAGACATATCATAATCAAGATGGCCAGAGTCAAGGATAAAGAAATGATTCTAAAGGCAGCAAGAGAAAAGCAAAGAGTAAATTACAAGGGAACCCCCATAAGGCTCTCAGCTGATTTCTCTACACAAACACTACAGGCCAGAAGGGAGTGGCAAGATATATTCAAAGCCCTGAATGAAAAAAAGATGCAGCCTAGGATCCTTTATCCAGCAAGGCTATCCTTGAGGATAGAAGGAGAAATAAAGAGTTTCACAGACAAAAAAAAGCTGCAGGAGTTTGGCAACACTAAACCCATGCTAAAAGAAATATTGAAAGGGCTATTCTAAATAGAAAAGCAGCAGGATGCTACAGAAATGAGAAACACACAACTGGAAAGGTGATAACTCATGAATTACAAATAAAGTAAACATGAAATTATAAAAGAAGACATACAAATCACTGAGAGTGGGAGAGGGAGGCAGGGAAATATAGAATTTTTTTTTCTTTCTTTTTTAAATTTTTTTAACAGTAGGATGGGTTTGAGATCATGTTACTATCAGTTTAATAAAAACAGTTATAGTAATGGGTTGATAGATTTACAAAAAAGGGTAACCACAAGCCAAAAATTTACAAAGGAGTCACAAAAATTAAATAAAATCCATGATAATACAAAGGAAAATTACCAAACCACAAAAGGAAGAAGAAAGGAACAAAGAGGATATACCAATTCAACTGCAAAGATAAGTTCAAAATGGCAATAAACATACATCTATCATTAATTACTGTAAATGTTAATGGACTAAATGCTCCAGTCAAAAGACACAGAGTGGCAGACTGGATAATAAAGCAAGAACCTTCAATATGCTGCATACAAGAGACCCACTTTAGGGAGAAGGACACATAGATTGAGAGTGAAAGGATGGAAAAGGATATTCCATGCAAATGGAAAAGCCAAAAAAACAGGTGTTGCAGTACTGATTTCAGACAAAATAGACTTTAAAACAAAGGCCATAAAGAAAGATAAAGAAGGACATTTTATAATGATTAAAGGAGTGATACAAGATGAGGATATTACACTCGTTAATATATATGCACCCAATATAGGAGCACCTAAGTACATACAAGAATTACTAACAGAGATAAAGGGGGATATTGATGGGAATACAATCATAGTTGGAGATTTTAACACTGCATTAACATCACTAGACAGATCTTCCAGACAGAAAATAAACAAGGCAACAGAGAAATTAAATACTACAACAGAAAAACTAGATTTGGTGGATATTTTCAGAGCATTACACCCCCCAAAAATAGGATATACATTCTTTTCAAGTGCACATGGAACATTTTCCAGGATCGATCATGTACTTGGGCACAAAAGAAACCTCAACAATTTTAAGAAGATAGAAATTATCTCAAGCATCTTTACTGACCACAATGCCATGAAACTGGAAATCAACAACAGAGAAACAAAGGAGAAAAAAAGGAAAGCATGGAGATTAAACAATATGTTATTGAAAAAACAATGGATCAATGAGGAAATCAAAGCTGAAATTAAAAAATACCTTGAGACAAATGATAATGAAAGCACAACCACTCAAAACCTATGGGACACAGCAAAGGCAGTGCTAAGAGGGAAGTTTATAGCGATACAGGCCTTCCTCAAAAAAGAACAATCTCAAAGAAACAATTTAACCCACCACCTGAATGAATTAGAAAAAGAAGAACAAAAAGCCCCAAAAAGCAGCAGAAGGAAGGAAATAATAAAGATTAGAGAGGAATTAAATACAATAGAGATTAACAAGACCATAGAAAAAATCAACCAAACCAAAAGCTGGTTTTTTGAAAAAGTAAATAAAATTGACAAACCTCTGGCAAAACTCACAAAGAAGAAAAAAGAGAGCACAAATAAGCAAAATAAGAAAGGAAAATGGAGAAATTACAACAAACAAAATAGAAATACAGAATATCATACGAGAATATTATGAAAAACTATATGGAACCAAACTGGATAACCTAGAGGAGATGGACAAGTTTCTGGAAACATACTGTCCACCAAAACTGAATCAAGAAGAATCTGAACACTTGAACAATCCGATCACTAGAAAGGAAATAGAAATAGCAATTAAAAACCTCCCTACAAATAAAAGTCCAGGACCGGACGGCTTCACCAGGGAATTCTACCAAACATACAAAGAAGAACTCATACCAGTCCTTCTCAAACTCTTCCAGACGATTGAAAAGGAGGGAATACTCCCAAACTCATTCTATGAAGCCACCATCACCCTGATACCAAAACCAGGCAAAGACACTACAAAAAAAGAGACTTATAGGCCAATATCACTGATGAACATAGATGCCAAAATCCTCACCAAAATTTTAGCAAATAGAATCCAACAACACATAAAAAAGATTATACATCATGACCAAGTGGGGTTCATCCCAGGGACACAAGGCTGGTTCAACATACGCAAATCAATCAGTGTAATACATCACATCAACAAGAGAAAGGACAAAAACCACATGATCATCTCAATCGATGCAGAAAAAGCATTTGATAAAATTCAACACCCATTTATGATAAAAACTCTCGCCAAAGTGGGTATAGAGGGAACATATCTCAACATAATAAAAGCTATATATGACAAACCTACAGCCAGCATAGTACTCAACGGTGAAAAACTCAAAAGCTTCCCACTAAAATCTGGGACAAGACAAGGATGCCCACTATCACCACTCCTATTCAACATAGTTCTGGAAGTCCTAGCCACAGCAGTCAGGCAAGAGAAAGAAATAAAAGGGATCCAAATTGGAAAAGAAGAGGTAAAAGTGTCATTATATGCTGATGACATGTTACTATATATAGAAAACCCTAAAAGGTCCACACAAAAGCTACTAGAGCTGATTGAAGAATTCAGCAAGGTAGCAGGTTACAAAATTAACGTTCAAAAATCAGTTGCATTTCTTTACACTAACGATAAATCAACAGAAGAAGAAAGTAAAGAAACAATCCCCTTTAAAATAGCACCCAAAGTAATAAAATATCTGGGAATAAATCTAACCAAGGAGGTGAAAGAATTATACACAGAAAACTATAAACCATTGATGAAGGAAATTAAAGAAGACTTTAAAAAATGGAAAGATATTCCATGCTCTTGGATTGGAAGAATCAATATTGTTAAAATGGTCACACTGCCCAAGGCAATCTACAGATTTAATGCAATCCCTATCCAATTACCCAGGACATATTTCACAGAACTAGAAAAAATCATAATAAAATTCATATGGAACCATCAAAGACCTAGAATTGCCAAAGCATTACTGAAGAGAAAGAAAGAGGCTGGAGGAATAACTCTCCCAGACTTCAGACAATACTATAGAGCTACAGTCATCAAGACAGCATGGTATTGGTACCAAAACAGACATATAGACCAATGGAACAGAATAGAGAGCTCAGAAATGAACCCACAAACTTTTGGTCAACTCATCTTCGACAAAGGAGGCAAGAATATACAATGGAATAAAGACAGTCTCTTCAGCAAATGGTGTTGGGAAAACTGGACAGCAGCATGTAAAACAATGAAGCTAGAACACTCCCTTACACCATATACAAAAATCAACTCAAAATGGATTAAAGACTTAAACATAAGACAAGATACAATAAACCTCCTAGAGGAAAACATAGGCAAAACATTATCTGACATACATCTCAAAAATTTTCTCCTAGAAGAAATAAAAGCAAGAATAAACAAATGGGACCTAATGAAACTTACAAGCTTCTGCACAGCAAAGGAAACCAGAAGTAAAACAAGAAGAAAACCTATGGAATGGGAGAAAATTTTTGCAAGTGAAACCAACAAAGGCTTGATCTCCAGAATATATAAGCAGCTCATATGACTCAATAAGAAAAAAATAAACAACCCAATCCAAAAATGGGCAGAAGACCTAAACAAGCAATTCTCCAAGGAAGACATACAAATGATCAAAAAGCACATGAAAAAATGCTCAATATCACTAATTATCAGAGAAATGCAAATCAAAATTACAATGAGGTATCACCTCACACCAGTCAGAATGGCCGTCATTCAAAAGTCCACAACTGACAAATGCTGGAGAGGCTGTGGAGAAAGGGGAACCCTCCTACACTGCTGGTGGGAATGCAGTTTGGTGCAGCCACTATGGAAAACAGTGTGGAGATTCCTCTAAAGACTAGGAATAGACTTACCATATGACCCAGGAATCCCACTCCTGGGCTTGTATCCAGAAGGAAATCTACTTCAGGATGACACCTGCACCCCAATGTTCATAGCAGCACTATTTACAATAGCCAAAACATGGGAACAGCCTAAATGTCCATCAACAGGTGACTGGATAAAGAAGAGGTGGTATATTTATACAATGGAATACTACTCAGCCATAAAAACCGACAACATAATGCCATTTGCAGCAACGTGGATGCTCCTGGAGAATGTCATTCTAAGTGAAGTAAGCCAGAAAGACAAAGAAAAATACCATATGAGATCGCTCATATGTGGAATCTAAAAAACAAAAACAAAACAAACAAACAAAAACAAAGCGTAAATAAAGGACAGAATAGACTCACAGACAGAGAATACAGACTTGTGGTTACCAGGGGGGTGGAGGGTGGGAAGGGATAGACTGGGATTTCAAAATTGTAGAATAGACTACACTGTATAGCACAGGGAAATATACACAAAATGTTATGATAACTCACAGAGAAAAAAATGTGACAATGAGTGTGTATATGTCCATGAATAACTGAAAAATTGTGCTGAACACTGGAATTTGACACAACATTGTAAAATGATTATAAATCAATAAAAAAATGTTAAAAAAAAAAAAACATCCATTATTTAAAAATTAAGCGTACCTGGTGGCGTATTTTAAAAAAAAAAAAAATCTTCTTTAGGATGAGGCCGAAAATTGAAGTTCTGACCAACAATTGTCATTATAGATTCTAAGATCCAGTTTTGTAATGAAATTGCCTTAGGAGTTTGACTAGATTCCAGTGAGGTAATTGCATTACACCTTTGTAATTTTTCACAGAATTTCAAATGAATACAGTTTTCTTCCTTATATTCTAAGTAGGAAATGCTACCAAAAAGCAAGCAAACAAAAACTACATAGATGTGAGTATAGAGGACAGGTAACTGGAAACTGTTGGAAACACCACTAGCTCTCATGTGAGAGAGGAGAGCTTACAGTAGAGAATATGACATGGAAAAAACATTGTTTCTGGGCCTCAGCCTTCTGACCAGTCTGCAATTTTTCATTACCCCAGTGCCCATAAGGGGACTGAAAATGATTAACACTTCAATACAAATGGCTGATATTAGCTTTCCATGGAAATGTAATCTTCAAAAAAGGGGAGGAAGAGCTTACACTAAGGCAGCAGTATTTTATATAATAAAATTACAGAAATTATGTGAATTTTACAAATCATAAGATACTTGATCAGATAAAAGTCTCAAAACTTCTGGAATGTTATGCCAGAGGGCTCCCTAATTTGGTCTTCTCATGAGGTAGGCTCTGTACAGAGAGGACATGGAATAGGAATTTTAAAGCTGGTGCTACTATGGAGCACATTCAGATTTGCCACGTCTATGTGTGCAACTTGGAGGAAACGATGGCCCACAGGTCAAATCGAGCCCATGGCCTGTTCTCTGTGACCTTTGAAGAAAAGAACCATTTTGCATGTTTAAAGGGTTTAAGAAAGAAAAAATGTTAAATGGTGACACATGGCCTACAAAGTCTAAAATATTTATCATCAAGCCCTTTACAGAAAAAAAAAAAATTGCTGACACCCGATTTAAGCTTTAAAAAAAGGCCCCTTCAGTAATCTGAATGGATTCCTCATGCTTCATTTGCTGCAGAATTATGTAAATTCTATGTGAGTTTCCTCTGTATTCTCGGGTTTATGGACTCATCAAAGGCCTGAGACCTCTTTGCTGAGTCAGGTAAGACCACCTGGAACTCTCGGCCACAGGCCAGGCCCCAGTAAGCAGAGTGGCCGAGAGCAGCCTAGCCAGGCCTGGCAGCAGAACGCTGAGCCCCTCCACGATCCAGGGGGTTCTGCCACCATAAACACACAGGTAAAGGCCGAACCATTTGCAGCAGCTGTTGCGCTAAATAGGAAAATGCCTGGCATATGGAAAGTGTAAGGCTTTGGAAAAGGTTGCCTCAGCCACAAGCTCAGAAATGACTTTTTTTTTTTTTTTTTGAGCATCAAAAAGGGTATACATCCTGCCCTTGCTATTCCCGTATTCAATGTCAGAAGACAGTCTCTTATGTTGTTTTCTTCTTTTTTTTAAGCTGTTACATCATTCAGCTACTTTCATTTTTTATTATAATAATGAAGATCAATTTCAGTGTGGTGAAATGTTAAAGGAAAAAAAAAAACCAGTAAGCCCAAATAAATAACTTTCAGCCTGATATTATCTCATCAAAAGCCTGTGAATGCCTCTTTGTACATGTCTGAAGCAATTTGTCACACCCACATCCATGTTAGAGAGCAATCTGTCTACATTTCAGCTCTATTAAGCCCATCGTGACATTCTTCCATGAGAAATATAATTGACCACATCACTTTAACTCCAAGAACCCCTCACAGCAGCATCAAGAAACTTAAACAATATGAAGTTTCAAATATCGATATACACTGCACTATTGTTTACAGGAATCAAAGGTAAACGACCTGTATGACCAAATGTTTTTACTTGAGTACATTAAGGGATTCCTGCATTTATTTAAGTTGATGCATTACTGTTTCCAAAGCTTCTAGTGGTATGGTAAAATATCTAAAAATGAAAATATCAACTAAAAATACAGTTTAAAAATGACATGTCAACTATATAATGAAAAAAAAAAACCTCAGAAACTAGACTAGAGGAATGTCAGGGGCTGAACTGTGCCTCCACCCCCACATTCATATGTTGAAGCCCTTACTCCCAATAAGCCAGAATGTGACTGTTTCTAAAGACAGGGACTTAAAGAGGTGGTTCAATTACAATGAGCCCTGTAGCGGGGGCCCTAATCCAGTATGACTCAGAGGAGGAAATTTAGATGAAGACACTTGGGGTTCTCCCACAGAGAAAAGGCCATGTGAAGATGCAGAGAGAAGGCAGACATGTGTAAGGCAAAGGCCTGAGGAGAAACTCAACCTGCCAACACCTTGATCTTGGATTCGTAGATTCCAGAACTATAATTAAACATTTTTGTTGTTTAAGCCACCCAATCTATGCTATTTTGTTATGGCAGCGCTACCCAACTAATACATCAACAAAGAATATCATAAAATTTTGTTACCATTACATTTTGTTGGGGAGATTATGTCTAAGTAGAATTCCCTTTTTACTTACTCTATTGAGTATGACTTTCTCTTATGTCCTCCCTTCCTGTTTTCTCCCCTGGTCCCCAACTTCTTCTTTCTTTTCTTCCAAAAAGTAGTTTCTGAGTACCTACAGTGTGGCCAGCCTTGTCAATAACTAAGCACTAAGTATTTAAAGTATGATTTGATTCCTGTCTTCACAAAATTTAATCTGGTAGATTTTAACTTACTTCAACAACAACAACAAAAAAACCACAATGGTCCATCTCAACATGTCCCAACACACAGACATTCCTACCAAAGTACAGTCCCAAAGTCATCTGTAACCAAAGCAAATCATCTCAAGTGGCTTTGTGACACCTGCCCATAGCATCAGTGTACATGAACAATACTTAGAGAAATTACCGATCATCAGTAGGTAGAGGCCACGTATCATTTCTAGGGATGGATTTCTATTTTCTTTAGAGATCACCCACCACTTCTTCGCCATCCTGCTTTCACTGCAAATTAGACCTCACACCTAAAAACATTTCCTCTAGCTTCAATATATTGTCCCCAAGGGTTGATGAAGCAGAGACACAGTAGTCAATTAGAAACCATTTGTTTGATAAAACCCACTGCCACAGCTTGAATGATGTTTGGCAGAGTTTTGGCAGATGTTTCAAGAGCTAAGGCATGTATGGATGCTCCAAATGGCACAAACCAAAGAAATGGGTGGTGATAATGGAGAAATGGTACAGAATTCCTAGTTAAATGAATGATTTCTCTTCCTGAGCCCATCACATGTACAACTTCTTGTCTTAGTCTTCAGCCTCTGCTATGGTGGCCAGAGTAGTATTGGGAGCTCTGGACCACCGCTAGACAGTGGCATTAAGTTAAAAGACTAAAGATGTTAGTATGTTCAAAGGAATGATATGTGTAGAGGCCTTCATGCAAGGCCAGACATGGGCAAAATTGTGAAGCAGGTAATTTTTTTTTGGTCTATCACCCACTGGTGACGATAAATGTTTAACAAACAACTTAATGAAAAAATATAAGTACTTAGGTTATGATAACTAATACTTATATAAAGGATGTGCCTCACTCAAATACTGATATAAAATACATAATACTTTTCATTGTAAATTCTCTAAATTCTGTGTAAATTCAATTGATTTACACAAAATGCTTTAGTTGATTTTACCGAACTGTTGTATTTTTAACACAGGACTACAACTGATGAGCAGCATGGTTTCTGAAAGCTGGAAGAGTATTTCCTCAATTTCTTGTGCTATTCACAACGTAGCAGCTACAGCCATGACAGCCTTTTAAGTTCAATCTACATTTTAAACATTTTCTATTTGTTACTTTAAGTCTACAGTAGATAATCAGCAAATCAATGACTCAAACCCTGATTTTTTTTGTTTGCCAATTTTTATGGTATAAATACTCCTACTATAGCCAACATCATGTTACCAGTGTGATGTCACCAAACAAGGAGCCATGGCAAGATGCACAGGAGAACACTATTACATTCTTTTCCCACCAATGCAATTACAATGGGTTTATGATATTGGCAAGAGCAAAGATAACAATTAAATGTAATAAAGCGATTAGAAACTAATGAGCTTTATTTCTTTTAAAGTATAATTATACATTTATACTATTTATTTTTTAACTGTGACTGTGCTTAACATCCAGCTTTCAAAATTTATGAAAATTTAAACAACTGGCTCTCCTGAGTGGTACAAGCCAGCTCCAACACTTCACTCCCCTCAGCCAATCCTTTTTCTTTCAAACCCCTTCTCCCTTTCTCATGACTTTCTTCCAGATGCTCACAAAACTCTGCCCTTCTCTTGAGCAATTCCTCTAACAGGTCTTCTACTCAAATATTCCTCTCTGCCTGCTTTTCACAGCCTTCCCACAATCTGATCTTAATATTATACCATTTTAAAAAGAATATGATAAAAGTATTTCACCCTAACATGGTTTGTGTCAAAAAATAGCTAAGGTATGTCCTGTTCAGTAACAGTACAGTACTGAAGTTACAAATAAATGAATCTCTAATGGTGGAATTAAGCATGTTTAATGGTACACCAGGGAACAAAGATACTTTGGTTCAGATCCTTGGAATTATATCATGTAATTGATATGAATATTTCTGGAATCAGTAAATTCTGGTCTAGATATTGCACTTCTCTAACAACCTTGGAATTAACTACCCTACTAAGTCATTAATCTCTTTACCAACACAGTGTAATGCTCCATTTCTGCCATTTGCTTTGTTCTCTGTGGTCTCACCACTGCACACTCCATTTCCCTAACAGTGCCATGCTCCCTTTAGCCTCCAGGTGTTCACTCCAGGTTCCCTCTACCTAGAGCACCCTCCCCCACTCTCCATCCTCACTCCCGGAGCTGAGCTTCAGATCGTCCTATGTCAGGTGAGCCAGAAGTTTCCCTGATGAACCTTTGCTCCCCTTTCTGAGTTAGGTAAGCCCCTCACAGGACCCAAGCCTCCTGTGCTCATCCTTGCAGTAAGACTCAGCTCATTTGCTTCTAAGTGCCTTGTAGCAATTCTTCACCACTTGGCTAGGGATTTTATGATGTAGGGGGTGGGAGGGACAAGTCTGCCTTGTTCATCAGTATTTTCCAACACCAGAATGATGCTGGCAGCTTGGTGGGCAAACACAGCTTGAATGCAACGTTGATGATTCTGAGGAAGAAAAACTAGAACATGGAGATTATGAACACGCTGCCTACTTGCCTCTCCTTCAGGTTATAATTGCCTTATTTTGAAGTTTTTTTTTAAAAATTGAATTTGATTAGATGAGCAACTGGTTAGCAATAAACTGCAGCAGCAGCACCAACTTATAGGAACACCTCCTTCTACACTCCTGAAAGCCCCCAGGGATACAGAAAGTTGTTAGAAGCCACGCCTAATTATACAAGCTAGCAAAGAGGGATCTCTCCTCACTGGAATCCAGTTGCACATTTGTCAACCTTATTCCATCAATTTGAGAAACTCAGACACTCCACCTAAGGTAATGACAAATCCTTGAACCATGGTTTGCCACAAGTAGAGAAGTGAATATGAGCCAATTAGGAAAATAAATGAAATCGTGACAAAACTTCCTGACTTTTCACCCCTAAGTACTTACTTTGCAGCTAAGTTAGAATTATGACACATGACATCATCTGTCAGATACAGGCTTAATTTGAGTTCCAATTCCAGTAATCATAATCAGAAAAGAGAAACATGATGCTTTTGATCAAAGCAAGTCAAAAAAGGTTGTGTCTTCTTCCCCACATTCTTTTGAAAAGCCATTCTATTCAAATTTAAAACTGAAGCCACTCTCCCACACGCCCCCCCTTGGGTATTGAAACCTAGGCAAAGAGCTGCACAGCACTAAATACTATTACGCTGCAGCTAGTACAAAAGGACAGGGATTTGCATTAGAACAAGTGCTAAAAGAGCCGAGCTCCAGGCAAGGAAACATCATTATTTATAACAAGCTGATCTGCCTCTATATGATTAACGGAAGAACAGTGAATTAATGTTGTTATCTTAATATTGTTTAAATGGCCTCTAGATGTGGTGCAAAGCCAAGCCAGGCAGAGCGGTTAACACAAAATAAATGTCAATCCAAGAGAGATTTCTGGGAAACATTTTCACCCGGAGTAGAATTTACTTAATTAATGGCCTCAGAATGATAAGCTCTGATAAGCCCCTGCTGTATGGTCTTATTTTATTTGGGGAAACGGGACACAGCCCGATTTAATGGGATTTTCTTCTGAGACTGGTACAACTTGTAGGCTTCTGGATAATTATCAGCCATTTTAATGATTTCTTCTTTTCAGAATGTGGTTCATGCCGCAGGTTACCTGGGGAAATGGATGAGGAAAGTAGGAAACTAAAATGATAGTATTTTATTACCTGTAGCTGAAACTGTCTGCTTGAACAGGAAAGTTAGATTTTTAAGATGCAAACAACAAGCTTTTGATTGCCCGTGAAATAAGGCTTCATTTAATGACTGCTTTAGAATTAGTTGTCCATGATAGGTAAAACCCAGTGTTAAAGCAAGTTAAGATGGAAATGTGTCCCTAATTGTCCTGAGACTACAAGGGCCTCTGTGAAGAGCGCTAAGTAGGAGCCGACAAGTCGGGAACCTTGTGCCAGCTCTCAGAGCAAGCTCTAGGTACAAGAAACCCTTATCACTGATCGCCCAGACCTTCCTCTCTGTCACTTAAAAGTTAAACTACATAAGATGAAGTTGTGGAAACAGGACAGGCTGAAGGCAGAGATGTATGAAAAATTAATATTTATAATACGTACAGTTTAAACTCAGACGAATATTCCAAACTAATTATCAGCAGTTGGGGTATTTATAAATGTTTTCAGGTATGTCTGGAATAGCTTATAGAAATATATCCAAAGATACAGCAGCTTCACATTAATAGGGGAAATGAGAGAGAAAGAGTTTTTCATTTTGTGAAAGATCCTTCACACGAACACAGCAGGGCACGACTGGAGATGCAATCAGCACATGCCATGTGTACAGCCTAGTAAATCTTCCCTTTACTTGGCTTTTCCCAGGTAGCAGTGGGAAGGCTGGCAGGTCGGAAAGCTCCTCTAGTGCATACTAGGCTTAATTTTTCCAGGGCAGCCTGCTGCCTTCCTGCCCTTCTCTTACCCTTTGGTGACAATCATGTAAGTGTCTCAGCCTTTGTTGTTATTCCCCTGCCTGCTTAGTTTCCTTTCTCTCCAGCAGTACTGAGCATGGAGGAGACCAGAGCTCTCTTAGATCCTGCATTCCTTGATACCAAAGTCAATGCTGCTGTGACCCCTGGAAACTAATCATGAAGTGACCCAAAAGTTGTACCACCTTTTAAAGAAAAAGAAAAACCCTGTAATAATCCTGGACTTCCTACTAATGGTTCCATATTTTCACACCACCACATGGACTTTCATATTCGCATTGTTTATTACATTTTTAATTATTCATCAGAATGGATTTCAGATGTAAATTTTGGTAATTCTGGATTCAACCCTGGTAGCTCTATAGCAAAGTATCTCTATACTCTTATTAATAAGAAGTCAATAGTAAGAAATCAATGTGTAAATCCTACATTGGAGTCATTCTGCTTTCCAATTTGGCTAACCTTACATATGCCCAGAACACATGAAGAGGGGGAAAAAAAAATCTGTGACTTCACTGTAGTATTTTCACCAAGTATTTTCCAAGTAATAGACTAGTTTCAAGGAAAATTTTAAATTAAAAGAGCCTCCTGATCAAATTTATTTGGAAAATGATTAAGTTCATCCTACTTACTGTAGAAATTCTTAGAATCCTTAATAGGTTAATGGACACTATGAAGCACAAAGAGTGGATACAGAATTTTCACTTAAAACTAATTTACTTGATTATGGAGTCTTTTTCTTGTAAGGTATACTGACAGACCAGTGCTTCACAGAACACAGTTTAGGAAATTCCATTTTAAGTTTTCTGGTAAAATGAATGTGACCTGGCTGTATGGGGTAGGGGGAAGAGAGCAAATACAAATTCACCACCTTCTAATATCCCTTCCAATTTACCAGTACATCATGTGTGATGGGTTGAATTGTGTCCCCCCAAAAGATACGCAGAAGTCCTATCCCTGGTACCTATGAATGTGACCTTTTTGGAAATAGGGTCTTTACAGACGTAATCAAGTTGCGATGCAATTATGAGCGAGAGCCTTAGTCTAATATGACAGATACCCTTAGAAGCAGAGGGAAACGTGGCTAGAGACAGGCACGCACAGAGGAAGACTGCATCAGGGCACACGTGTGGAACACCATGTGAAGACGGAAGCAGAGAGAGTGGAGCAATGCAGGTACAAGGAACACCAAGGGTTGCCAGCTTTCACAAGACGCTAGGAGAGATGGAGGGAACAGACTTTCCCTCAGAAGTCAACACTGCTGATAACCCTGAGCGGGACCTGTATCCTCTAGGACAGAGAAAATAAACTTCGTTTTTGTTTGTTTGTTTGTTTTCAAGCTGCCCAGTTTGTGGGACTTTGTTACGTCAGTCCTAGGAGATGTAACAACTGAGAAGTGGGGTGCTTCTCTAACAAACGTCTAAATACGTGGAAGTGGGCTTTGGAATTCAGTTACAGGTTGAGGCTGGAAGAGTTTTGAGGCACTTAATAAAAAGAACCTAGATTGCCTTGAAAACACTGTTGCTAGACATATGGATGTTAAAGGTGCTTTTGGTGAGGACTCAGAAATGAGGAACGTATTGGAAAGGGGAGAAAAGGCAATCCTTGTTACACAGTGGCAGAGGACTTGGCTGAATTATTTCTACTGCTGGAAGGCAAGTAGTACTTGTCAGTGATGGACTTAGATATTTAGCTGAGAAGATTCCCAAGCAAAGTGTCAAAGGCACAACCTGGTTTCTCCCTGCTGCTTATAGTACATACGAGAGGAAAGATAAATGGAAGATGGAATTCGGCCTCGAGACTGCCTCAAAACATAGTCTAATATACCGTATTTATCACTTACTGCATATCTCTTTCTCTCCACTAGAACATAACTGCACAAGGGCAGGTATCTTAGTCTGTTCTGTTCACTGTTTTTTCCCAACTGCCCAGATGCTCACAGTTCCTCAATGAGTATTGAAGAACAAATGAAATTAAGGCATGGGGCGTGCTACTGAAATTAGCCCCCCGGTTTCATATCTAAATTTTCCAACAGGTTTATAAAAGATTCATACTTCTTATAGTTTTTGTAATTAGAAAAATATTAATTTCTTCATCTCCAAATGAAAGCTATTTACATGACTATAAGTACATCGGGGTTTACAACAGAGACATTGACATAGAATAAGACATTAACATTTACCTAATAATGGGGCTCAAAATAGGAACTCGTACTTCTCTGAAGGAGAATTAAGGAGTCTCAGAAAAAGAATGGTTTAGTCTATAGAGATGCAATTTTGAGGCCACGTGTGAAACTGCTTCTCCAGTAATGTCTTAGCATTTAATTCTTAGAATGAGATTTGATAACAGCTGGATAGACTTTAACAGCAGAAATTCTATAAACAGGAATAGCAAAGATTCAAGCCTCCATAGAAGATATTAAGGCCACAAAAAATGATGGCTGTCTTTAAGTTCATCAAACTGCCACCTTAAATCCCTGTTGTTTTTAAAATGCTACATAAATGATACAGACTTTCTATTAACAACCCAATATGTTAGGCAATGAAAACAATACCCAAATGGACTCTGCCCTCCCCCATTCTCTTCTCAGTAGCTTTCATACATGGACATGCCAACTCCTAAGAAGAGCGAAGGGGCAGGGTGGGTATAGCTCACGTGCTTAGCATCCACGAGGTCCTGGGTTCAATCCCCAGTACTGCCAGCAAAAAAATAAATAAATAAATTTAAATAATAAATAATAAATAAATAAAATAAATAAAATAAAATAAAATAAAATAAAATAAAATAAAATAAAATAATTTTTAAAAAGGAGTATCTGATACTCTATCAATTAGTTAAATCTTTTATCTTCTTTGTTGCCATACTTGCATATATTCCATTTTCCAGCAACAGAGATCTCTAAATACACTATTTAGAAAGATATTTTTAGGTGTAAAAAGGCTAAATATTGTTCCTTTTGTTCCTTTTCATATAAAAACATGTACACTTAGAAAATATTTCTTTACATTCCTCAGTGTTATGACTATAGTTAGTTTTTTTTGCAAATACTAGGTATCTGATTAACAGCTACTGCACACATGTGCTTTCAATCATCTATTTGTTGCTTCCAATTTCATATCACTAAGATTTTTCAAGTTTATGTCTTTAAGTAGCTCCTGTATGCATCTTCTCTTTGGAATGCTGTTTTTGCTGCCTTACTCACTACCACTTACACGTACTGTTTTATTAAAGGCTCTCAAGTTGTCACTCTCTATAAACTCTCTGCCTTCTATTCCCAACTCAACTCCCAGTTGTCTCTCAAAGAGAGTCCTCTCCCCAGCTTTCTTCTTGGGCAATCAGATCCCTTCCTCAGGTTCCTGCAAAGTATTCGTACTCCTGCCATGCCTTCCCTCACTCCTACAGGTAGAGTTATTCCGTCACTCTCTTTATGCTGTTCATTTTATCATTTGGCGCATGTATCTGTAAAACAGCATATTGTACTGTACTTACTGTGGGGGGCCTGCCCCCGTGATGAGACTGCATCCTCTCCAAGGCGACAACTGTGTCTATTTACACCTCTACCTCTAGTGGTTTCAAAGTACCTGACACAACTTACAGCCTCAATAAATACTTATTGAACAAACATAAAAAAAGAGTTTAGGGAGCAGAAGAAACATCAAGTCAATAGTTATTTGTGCTATTGCTATACTAAGTCAAAGCATTATGGAAATAAATGGACTAACTTAGATGTCCATCTTTATTTCTCCTTGTGCAATTTAGGGGTCTAATTCAATATGGTAAGGTATCATTCAGCTGGACTGCAAAACAGAATTGTGCACATCAGCCTTTAAAGTAATTTTCAGACACCAATGTGTTTTTCTTTTTTTTTTTTTTCCAATTTCCCTGGCTTTCTCACCTTTGTCAATGCTTTTCTTACTTAGCAAGCCTTTTCTTAATCTTCTAAGATTATGGTAAAAGAATAGGAATTTTCCTCTTCTCATAGTACAAAGTTAACCAGTCAAAGGAGTCAAAGCAAATCCTCCTGTCATACTGACGGATTATCAAGATAGGGGAAGTAAATTTCTAATTTAAAAATTTTTAAATTGAATTAATCGCCATATTTATGTGTTTCATTTGTCTTTTACTTTTCTATTGTAAAAATTCAAACACGCAAAAGTAGAGAGAACAGTATTCAAAAAAACTATGTGCTCAAATAGATATTCAAATAATCTAATAATTATAAGTGTTTTAGTGTCCTACCCTGATACAAAGGTTAAGCAAAAACAAAATAAGAACTAAAAGGTAATTATTAGCAGTTTAACAGGGTGTCAAGGCTATGTTTTCAAGAAAGAAAATAAAGGCATGCTATGGTCTTGCTGCAGTGAGAATGAGAAAAAGAAAGCCAGCTTCCAGAAGGCCGGGTTTGAGTGAACACGCAGGCACTCATGGGCAGGCATCTTTGAGTCTACAGAGTAAAGAACAGAACTTGCCCTTAAATAGGAAATTCTTGTCCTCTCTCCCCATTCAGGCATTACTTGTCCCTGAATCACAGCCTTAAACAAATTGGTGGAAGCTTCTAGTGCCTTCTCCACCCCTCTAAAAGTGCAATGCCCCTCGGCCTCGGGTTCATTAACAACAAAATTTCTATTCATTTCAACTCTAAAAAAAAAAAGGTTTAATGTGTTTTATATATAAGATAAGCCATATCATTTTCATTATTCAGTTCTTCCCTCATTAATGGAACATTTGCTGGCTCCTTCTGTGTTCCCCTCAGACTACACATGTAAGGAAACAACGCTACAATAGAAATAAAAACTAAAGCGCCATGAGAACATCTGTAAAAACAAACGGACTCTGCATGTGCTGTTTGATGTCTACCTAGACAGTAAGTCAGGGTGCCATTAAGACTGTCTAAAATTAGGAATTAAACTAAGAGAAAGGCAGTGGGAGTGGAAAGGATGCTGGATTTGATTTGTTTTGGCCTGCTAAGCTTACCTGACCCCCTACACACAGCCTCTGCTGAAGGTAGGGAGCTGGGTGTCCCATGTCACTCTTCTGCACTCTGTCTGATGGGATTAAAGTGGGCAGCTGAATTCAGGGAACCCATCCAGGAGCTGAGCTATGCTAGTTTATTTTTTCCCCTTTTCTCCAGAATTTGAACTAAGAGGTGATACATTGGTAGCACAAGAAAAATAAACTTGTGCAGTGCAGGTAAGCGGCATTAAAGTGAAATATTACAGGGAAGATCTGGGGCTTTCATTGGCTGTGGCCCACAAGGCAGTCCTGAGCCCAGGATGGCCCTCCTTATTGGGGCCCTACTGATGCGCCCTGCTCGCTTCTCGCCAGTCTTGGCTGACTTCCCCACACTTAAAACCTTTACTCTATCCCTCATGTCAGTTTTTCTTGAGCTTTCTTAGGGCATTTCTCTGCTGTGAAATCGAAGAGCCTGGGCTTGAACAGACGATATCTGCTCAACTAATTATCTGCCTCTCCGACTGCTCTTCATTTTCATACTTGTTTCCCTTTGTAAACGGTGAGCTCTTTAACAGCTAGAGGATCCAACATTTAGTACTTTATTCTCACATACAGTTTATTCCTTGGGACATTATAGGCCTTACTAAATCTTTGTTAAAATAGTAAATAAATAATGCATACAAGAGACTTTGGGGAGACAGAATCTAGGGGAAATGGTATTTGATTGGGTGAAAAGAGAAGCCAAAAGTGATTCTGCAATTCAACTCATTTGCATTATAATCTGTCTGACTGGTTTCATTTAAATGCGTGCTGGAAATTTCCTGCTTTTTAAAAAGTATAATAATCAACTACATATTAAAAATATGAGTTATTAAGAAACTGAGAGGGTTTGTGAATTAATGAATTCAAATTATCTGGAGCTTAGTTCAACAAGAATGGCAAAACTGCAATTTCTCTTCACAAATTTAAGATAAGATTAGAGGACAGATGCTTGGATTCCTCTGGGACATGAGGTTAAATTGGCAGAACACAGAGATACAGCTTCTATTTCCCTTTCAGAGTTCTGGCGGTACCCTAAAGCGAGAGAACAAGTGACCACCCACTCTGAACCATCCTATTAGCAGATTAAGGGCTAATGTTGATGACTGCCTAGTATAATTATTTCATGGGACTTATAATTGGATATTTTTAAAGTCAAGATACTTTGTGTATCCATAGGATGATTGCAGTGAAGATTAGCAAGGAAATAATTTGTGACACATACCTTTCCCTTCCAGCAGCCTTTTACACAGCTGCTACGTAGCATTAATTATTCTAACGACCTAACTGATAAAGGCATGACTGGCTACATCTCTAAAAGATGATCATTTTCGTTTCTGTAAACCATAAAACAAATAAAAACTGCATGTGGGAGAAGCAATAGTTTCTTTTCTTTCTTGAAATTCATTCCAGACATTTAGATACTAGAAGGAAATGATACCGTAAACACTTTCTTTTTACCATGGTGTTCTTGTAGTGAGTTAAAAACAATTTTCTTATATTTCACAAATAATTACATTGAATATAGTAATACATATTTTACAGAACTATTTCCAGTTGGAATCACTGATAACTGGAATCATGGTATAATATAAAATTCAAATATACATAACCACTAGAAATTTAAAACCTTAGAATCTTTAAAATCAGTTAAAGATAACTGTTATCTTTTCCTCCTGCCCCATTTTTACACCCTCCCCCCTTTTTGACACATTTAAATAAAGACACCCTTTGAGAACCCATTCAGCTGAAGTCTTGGTTAGAGTATTTATTTTTAAAGTGGCTTGTATCATTCACGTTAGTTGGACATACTGGGAAAGTTTCCAGACCTTGGTCAAAACCCAACTGAACTTTACTCCAAAAAGTCAGAAAGAATTTCATTAACCTTTTAGTAAAAAAAAGGTGTATTTCTTATTTGTTCAACTCTAAGGCCATGTATTCCCAGAAGAACAAAACTGCCAGACCATAGCACAAAGATTTTTATTTACATCAGGATTTATATTTGAAAAAGTAAAATGCTAGGATTATCTCTATAGTCAATAATTGGTTAATTCCATCCTTCACACTTTCACATACATGTGAAAGGATCTATGTTTATAATACTCTGGAATGATCATCAGTGCTCACAATAATGTCACTGAGTATATACGTATTTTTCAGCATCTTTCTCAACTGGCAAATAAAGATTAAGGGAAAGGGGGAAACAAACATTGATGAGTTTAAAATAATTTTAATTATTTCTGATTACAAAATTAATGTTCATAATGTCAATTCTGGCCATTTCTTATTGTACTGGGGACACATGACTTGACAAGGTAGAAAATACCAAGGCAGCTAAGTTAGAATTAAATTAGCAGAGGAATTCAGGCAAAACATTTATCAGTGTGATGCTAAGGCTTATTCCATAAAATGAATTTTTCAGATATTGATGATCTCACAACATTTTCTCAAACAAGAAGTAGAATTAAACTAATCACAAAGCTGCTTCAGTTTGGACAATAATTAGTAAATATCAATACTTTCCTAGGCTAGGCAAAACTTTACAAATTTAAAGTATTTAGGTTTAGTCAGAACTGTATACTGGGGGAGGACAGAACATGGACCATCTGTGGGCAGTGTTCCTCTCACAATTCTGAGCTTGTGGATTTGATGTGAAAACAAAGGAATAAGGAAAATATTTAGGGGCGCAAGAAAGAAGAAATGAAGATAGGGGAGAAGCAATCGATTGAACAAAATAACTGAAATATTATCCATCTCTCTCATCTCATACCAAAGGATTTTATTATTAATGCATAATTTCTAGTATTCATTTCTGTTTAAGAGGAAAACATTGTAATTTCACACACTGTACTTTATACATTTAAGCTGCTCATCTCTGAGCATCAGAGCAAAGTGTTCAATTTTAATTTTTTTATAGAACGTAGAATGCTGTCTTTTTAAATGCAGAATAAAGATAAAATGGATTCTTTTTGATTTTTGTGACTTTCATGTCAATGACTGTACTTAACTTCCTTGTTAGAACTTGCACATCAGCAGGCAGTATGGGGTTCTGCTGCGTGTCTTTCAATATATCTGCTTAGAAACTGCCCTTTGAACTTCAACTTCTTGCTTTCACATCAGTAATGTGACTCCTATTACAAATGGCTGCATTAACTATTCTGGGACTAGGTTAGGATCCATTTTTATTGACATGCTAGGTATACATACAGTCTCTTTGGAAAATAAAGAGGAAGAGTTCATTGTCTCTGCAAATAATATTAGCCAAACAGAAAAAGCAGTACTAGTCGACATCCTATTTTTGCACTGCTCTGGCGACACTGTGAACTTCTGACGTTCTTTAGGTAGCTGCCCTGCTGTTCATTCCAAATCTGTCAGGTTATTTGGCACTGGTCTGACCTTAATGTCTAGAGTGAACTGCTGAGCTATGAAGTGTTCTGATTTTTGGAAGCTTTGCCAAATTCCTCCCCCTGTCCTTGCCACCTTTAAAATAACAAGGTCAATCACACAAAAGAAAGATGGCAGTGTTTCAGGTCCAATGATGCTGATTATCAGCATAACACACAGAGTTCAGCATGACATCAACCTGTCCTTGAAGACTGTGGCAAGTCCAACTGGAATTGGCTAAGATTACTCAAAAAAAAAAAAAAAAAAAAACCCATGAAAGTGCCCATTTTCCTAAAGATACTTTATTAAATAACTAAAAAGGTACATTTTAAAATATGTTTTTAAAGCTCTGGTCACTTAATTAAAAAAGAAATCTTGTCAAGAAAACACTAATATTGCATTAGTCATGTCCAAATAAATAAATTCTAAATTAATGAAGCAACCACATTCTTCAAAAGTTGACTTAATAAATTACATGGTTGATATGAAAAAGTTGTGAAGATGGTAAAAATAAGACATTATTCCTGAATACTGGTGAGCCAGACACCCTTTCTTATTATTTAGATCAAGGAGAAATCCAGAGAAAGAGATGCCTGGAAAAAGAAGTAATTCACACACACCTCCCACTCCTCATGCCTGAACACTGCCTGTGTTTCACCTTTCCTAATCTTGTGGTATTAAGACCCTCTCTTTTTACAAGCTTCTGCAATTCAGTCTTACGGACACTCTGCCAACTAAAAATTGGCACTTGCCATCTGCCTCTACAAGGATTAGGTCACAAGCCACTGCGGCTGCTGACTTTGAATGCACCCTGAAAGGAGTACAGGGTGGAGATCAGGACTGAGGCGCTCTGTGCTCTGGGAGAAACTGCAGAACAGGCCTTCAGACAGATATTTTTGAAAGACTTTGAGCCTAAACTTCTGTATCTTCTCATATCTAGAAAAGCACTAAATCATTCATGGAGAACCTGCTCCTTGTGCCCAGGAGTAACCTTCACAAGTCTAGCAGGAATCTTCTGCAAAAACATGTGCTTGACTGCATGTACCCTCCTTCCCTAAAATCATGTGCAATCCCGACCGTCCCCGCTAGCTCTTCCAACAGCTCCTCAGAGCTATCTGACACTGTCTCTGGCTACCTTCCTCATTTTGCCACAAATAAAACTTAACTCACACCTCCTACACTGTGCACATCTCACACCTCAACACTGAGATAGTCTCAATTTTACCAGAAAATATCACAGTTTTGCCTTTGACATTCCCACCTCAGTATTCAAAGTAAAATTATATCACAGTTCCGATTCCCTCTTCAGTAGGACTGGAGAGAGACATACTACAATGTCTGCTGCATAAGAAACAAGATTAGTACATAGTATATACACAGATGCAAGGAATAAAATTAGTATATAATCTATGTACAGGAAGCTATCTACATTATAGGTAAATCTTTGAGAACCCTTAAAGGCAGCTAGTATAGGTGTTAACTCATTTTTTTATTCATTCAAACATAATTTTTACTGAAAACCAACCATATGCATAATGCCATACATGCTGAGTAGATACTTTATCATAGAATTTAAAGAAGGAGAAATGTCAGCAATGAGCTAACATTTTGTACATGAGGAGAGTAATGCCCAGAGAGGTTAAATAACACATCTAAAAGTAACAACAGCTAGTTCATAAAAGAGGTCCAGAATACTGATGCTACGTTCTTTCCACAAACCATGGTTTCTCTTCATTTGGAATAACTAATGTATGCTTTTTATATCTACTCAGAAGATTCCTGCCTTTGGAATGAAACAATATTAAAAATACTGTTGGTGAACATATATATATAATGTGCATATATATATATATATATATATGCACCTGATAATATTGCCAAATTTACAATTTAAATATAATTACTATTTTCAAAATCAGACCTTATTTTAATATTATTCCTTTTCTCAACCTCATTTTCAAAGTGTAACTTATAGAAGGGGTAAAATGGTAATAATGTCTTCTGCTCCCAGTAGCAATTTTTTCTAGCACTTTTTACAGTAATTTAAATTTAAATGATGTTTATCGGTCCTTCCTTTCTCTCCTTTTAAGTCACAGAATTCATTCAACTGATGAAGTCTTCAAGGAGGCACCAATACAATGCCAACATGATTCAGCAGAAATGTACGTAATTATTCGAGCCTGGGATGGTATCTTGAGTGATGTAATTAATGTTATACTCAATGCTAGGATACTTCAGTTGCCTGAGATAATGGATTTTTTTAAAGTATGTTGGATCATATATCCAATTAGGGCTAAGGAAAAGTCAGAAGAAAGTTGGATTAAAAAGCAGACTAAGGATATTATGAAATTATTTACCCCGTGAAATCTTCTCTAATCTTTTCAGACACTCTTTCCTGTGTGCTTCTATTTTGCCCGCTTATTTTAACTTTTACCTGTCACTGTAATTTACCTTGTCTCCCTAGGCATAGTAACTGATATACTCAGAGCTCAGTACATGTTTGCTAAGTAAATGAATGAATAAACAGAATAAATGCAGAATGCATCTACATATGATGTTATGTATCATGAACTTCATAATTACTTTTCATGTACATCAGTGCTATCTAATTGGTAGCTGAGCCTAACAATCACTTGGAATTTTTATTACCACCCCCCCCAACCCCTGCTCCGCCAGAAGAGCTTTGGGGCTTGACTGGGAAACTGTAACATTAAGAGTGCCCCCAGAATAGTTATATAATCAGGTGATTTGGACTGATTCCATACATATGTTGCATATTATGACAGCATTAAGAGAACACATTTAATTTTATATTGTTTAATTACTCCATAGAAAATATAATCACGTATTCTAATTTTACAGGGAGTCACATAGCAAATATTTATCCAGTTCCTATATTTGAATACTAGGTATACATAGGTTTAATACATGGTATGCTCCTTTATAAAGTCCCAACACATGAGGAAAATAAACATCCAGAACTAAATTATGAAAGCCCAGAAACAGACACATAACTGTAGTCAACTGATCTTTGACAAAAGAAAAGACAATACAATGGAGCAAAATAATCTTTTCAACAACTGAACATCCACATGCCAAAATAAGAATCTATACCTAAACTTTACACTCATCACAAAAACAACTCAAAATGGATCACAGATCTAAATGTAAAATGCAAAATTATAAAACTCCTAGAAGATGATATAGGAGAAAATCTAAACGGCCTTGGGTATAACAATGACTTTTTAGATACAACACGTGAGATATAATCTATGAAATAATTGGTAAGCTGGACTTCATTAAAATCTTAAAAATCTGCTCTGTTAAAGATACTATCAAGAGAATGAGAAGATAAGCCACAGACTGGGAAATAATATTTACAAAAGACATATCTGATAAAGGATAAAAGAAAAAAAATGTACAAAGAACTCTTGAAACTCAACAGTAAGAAAACTGACAACCTGCTTACAAAATGGGCAAAAGATCTGAACAGACACTTTGTTAAATAAGATATACAGATAGCAAGTAAGCATATGAGATGATGGAATTGCTCACCATCTTATGTCTCTAGGGAACTGCAAATTAGAGCAACGAGATAGCACTCTACATATTAGAATGGCCAAAATCCAAAACGCTGACCACAGCAAATGCTGGAGAGGATGTGGAGCCGTCCTCCAGAACTCTCATTCATTGCTGGTGGGAATGCAAAATGGTACAGCAACTTTCTTACAAAACTAAACATCCTCTTACCATATGATCCAGCCATCATATTCCTTAGTACTGACCCAAATGCACTGAAAACCTACATCAACACAAAAGCCTGCACGTGGATGTCTTATACAGCTTTATCCATAACTGCCAAAACATGGAAGGAACCAAAATGTCTTTTAGTAAGTGAGCGGATAAATAAATTGTGATATAGCTAGATAATAAAGTACTATTCAGAGCTAAAAAGAAATAAACTATTAAGTCATGAAAAGACATGGAGAAAAATTTACTGAGTATCACTAAGTGAAAAAGCTAATCTTAAAAGGCTACATACAGCATAATTCCAACAAAAAACTCTAACGATCAGTGGTTGCCAGGGGTAAGGGGAAAGGGAGGAATGAATAGGTGAAGCACAGAGGACTTTTAAGGCAGTAAAACAATCCTGTATGATCATACAATGGTGGGTACACATTATTTCACACTGTTCAAAACCCATAGAACCATATTTTTTTTAAAAAAACATGTAATTTATAACAGCAAGAGTGAACCCTAAGGTAAAGTATGGATTTGGGGTGATGATGTGTCCAGTCAGGTTCACTGATTGTAACAAATGTGCCACTCTGGTGGAATGCTGATACTGGGGGAGGTATGTGTGTGTGGGAGCAGGGAAGATACTGAAAGTCTCTGTCACGTCCTCCTAATTTTGCTATCAACCTAAAACTGCTCTAAAAAATCCAGTCTATTTAAAAATAAATTAGAATACAACATGACAACACTCCATCATATTTTGAAGGTTTAGAGGTAGCCCACAGTAGGTGACTGGGATAAAAGAACAAGGGTCTCAAATCAGGCAAGAGGGTTCTAGGAATGGATAACTTGCGGAGTTACTTGACAATCTTCACGTGGATGCCTCTAGATTCCTGAGTCATAGTGCCACCACCCAATGCTGTCTGTCTAACGTTTTTGGTGATGTTGGTAAGAATAAAAAACAAATTGTACATGTAGCTTCCTTTTCTGCTTGATGTGATGGGTCAATGAAGATAAAGGCAAGCATTATAATGGATTCAGAAAGGAGGCACGTCTCAGAAAAGTCACTAGCACTCTCCTTGTGCCTAGTATCCTTACTGGTAGCTACAAGGTAAATTGCATTCACTTCCTTCATACTAGGTGTGGGATGATTGGAATTTAAGGAAACATGTTTCTTGGTGGAAGAGTTAATGCTTTAAACAGAACTCTGCAGCTGACTGGCCCATTAGAATTTAAGAAGCTGGCTTTTAAGGACAATAAATGTGTGAACAGGGTAAGATGAGTGTCCCTAAGTCCTCAAGAAAGGGTGAACCCAGTGGGGGAGGGAGGGCAGAAGTCACAATAATTATATATACAAGCATCTTATGAAGATGTTGCATACACCATCTCATTTAATTGGCCAACTAATCTATAAGACAGGTATTATTGCCATTGGCAGATGAGAAACATGATGTCCAAAGGTCACACATATTTTGGACTGCACTAAGCCGGATCTACAAGTGACATCTAAATTTTTTTCAAACTTACTACGAGCAATGACTTTTAAAGGTCTTTGGAAAAGCAAGATTCACACTTTCCTAATGTATTACATGCCCCATGGCATTTTTACCCTCCACTTACTGAAGTTACTTCTAGTGGGAACAAAATGGGAGGGAGGGTGGTAGGAGAGAAATGGAAAGAACACCAAAACTAAATGCAGTAAGCTAACTGAAATTCTGCCATATCCACACCTCCCAATTTGAACATCATTACTTACAGGGAGCTTTCTCTGCTAGGTTAGGGTGCCAGTGCTACTTTACACAATTTTAAATTAGTGATTTGACACCTATTTAACAAGCAGTCAGCTCTCGAGTTGAGGTATGTTTGCCCCATGAATGCACAAACCCACCACCCTGGCTCCATCCGTGGTGCCTGGAAAAAGTTATAAATACGTAGTGAAGACAATAAAAAAGATTTAAAATCCTAAGCATTGCTTCTACCTTAAGGATATGTTCTGGGCAAGATTCTGGCCTTGAAAACAGGTTCCAAATATCCTGCCTCCATTCTTTGTACCTTCTGCAAATCTTATGAGGTTGGCATTTTTAAGCATTTAACTCTAAGTGTAACTTGGGTTTGTTTACCCAACTGTTTGAGGAATTGGACTTCAAACTGAGAGAAATGAGTTGAAGGTTAATGTATCAAACCAAGGCTATGGCCCAATGCTCTTTCTTCGTATAGACAATCCACATCCTTCACAGGACCCTTGCAGAGAATGGATTCTCAGCCGGCTGTCTGCTTAAATCCTCTGTACCCACTAAGAGGGAAGTCACTAACCAGCTAAGGGGAAAACGGCATGAGAGAAGAGCAACCCCACCCCATGTCAAGGCATTCATGAGTCGGATCAATATCATCTTCAAAGCACCCACAAAAGTAAAAAATAATATCCTAACTTTATCTGAGGTTTCTTGCAGCCGGTAGCTAACAAAAGGCAATATTCCCCCACCCACAGCTGTAGCTTAAAGCTCCCTGCCGCTTTGGAGAATGTTATATTGGACAAATGGGCCATACTGTGGCTATCAGATTAAGAAAAAGCCACAGAATCTCAGACCAGCACATACAGGAAACTACAGGTGTTGAGCACAGAACAGAGAGTGCCTACTATATTGATTTCCACAGTGCTCAAGGCCAAGGTAAAAAGAATGAGGCTGTTGGAAAAAAACAATACTAAATCACTGGCATAAAGGAACAGAAAATCACTTAAGCAAACCTGCAGGGATAAAATCAAACTCCCACACAAAAATTCTCATGGTGGATTCTTTAACTGCCTTTTACTGTCACACTCAGATCTTCCCTACATCTCAAACTACCAGGTCCTATTTGAATTCCAACTTCGTCTTGTATGGAATTTTGTTGGTTTGTTTTTCATTTTAATTTAGCCAAGGCTGCCCCTGATGCCCTGCCCCAGACTAATCAAGTAAAATATAATCTAAAAGTTATCACAAATCATGTAGTCATGGTAAAAGCAGTGAAGTCACTAGTGAATTAGTGATTACCAGAAAACATGTGCAAAGGATGTTGCACTCAATGTCTGCAAGTCATGTTCTGAAATACCTGGCATTTCCCTCACCGTGTAGTCTACTACCGAACATGCATGCTGTACTACCCTCTAGGAGTGCTCTTTAATCTCTTAAGTTTTTCTTTCCAATGAGGCCTTACTCTCCCCCCATCTTTGCAGTTTTTTTCTCTTCTTTAAGATTCATATTAGAGGACTCAACTTCTCATAGATGGTCAATAATATATTGTGATCATCTATTTTTCCACATTATTGACATTACCTATAAAGGCTACAAATACTAAATTTTATGTATATTTTAGTGACATTTTACCTATATGTAACAAAATTTTAAAGACAAAAACCCATATAAATTATGTAGTATTTATAAATGAATAAAAACTCATGACACTTAAAACATTTAATAACTAGCAAATCAGTATTTCCAGTTCTCCACCCCTCAATTTAGACATCTGGCTTGTGTCATTGTCTTTACTCTTTGTCACTCTTTATCTAGATTCCATGCATTTCTTCTGGAAGTTTCTCCCACTGTGGCTGTCCCATTTTAATCTAGCAGTGAAGTCCTAATCTGACTAAGCAGAATTCATTCTATCAGTTCTGTATCTCAGATACTTCTTGAAGAAAACTGAGCTTATGAGAACTGTCAGTGCCCTATTGTTCTATCTTTCACATAAAATACAAATTTAATTTGGAATTATTCCAGAGTCTGGTTTAAAAACACAGTTTTTGTTTTTTAATTACAAAGAAACTGCTTGAGAGTAGGAAGAGTCTGAGTATTTAAACAAAATTTTTGTTTGTTTTTTATCGGACCTAAGACCAGAGTTGGGAATTCAGTGCAGCATGAAGACTAAATGAAGCTGAAGAGACAGCGTTCAACCATGACATAAAAATTGATTAGTGCTGCTCAAAGTTGGTCTTGCTCTGCATCAGTAAGTCTCAACAAGAAATTTATAGACAGTGTACTGAGAACGTATTTTGTACTGTGTTAAGTGCTGCATGACTTTAAAGCATAAAGCCTTTCTCTTGGGCATGACCACCCTTCTCCATACTGTCATAAAAGAGGACAACAGTGTCAGCTAGTAACTTCTAGATACGTTCTGAACTTAATATGGATCAAATCTGTTTATGATTTTGACATTTCACCCAATATCAAATTGACTTTCACCTTCAAATTTAGAATTTTTACCTGAACAGTATTTTAATTATTTCTCTTCACTCCATTTATATATTGCTTTGGTCACCCATGAGAATAAAGTGGTAATTAACCTCTTGTAAATACAGAAGAACTGTGTAAGTATGTAAGAATTCACAGGAGAAGGCTTTGTAGAACTGGGTGGGTGACCGTACTCTGAATTGGTCTGTTCTTGTTCTAACCTAGTTCCAGAAATTGTGTATTCCATTCACATTCATATCATCAAAATGACAGAGGCAAATATTCTGGTTATAAGGAAAGAACCATAAACATGTACATGGATATGGAATTAACAGACCCACAGAGGTCATCATACCCTTGAGACAGAGATATTACTTTCAGATTATTGCAGCAGACTTGCTCAGGGGATAGTTAGGTATCTAAAATCCAGCATAGAAAAAGCCTAAAATATTAAATATAAAGTACTTTCTGCTTCTTTCTCTTCCAGGGAAGTACTTTCCTTTGTATTCACCAATATAACTTCAGAAACAATTAATGTAATGATCTTGCTATGTTTTTATTGTAGTAAAATATGCTAACATAAAATATGCCGTTTTATCCACCTTTAAATATACAATTCAGTAGCATTAAGTATATTTGCAATGTTGTGCAACAATCACCACTATCCATTTCCAGAACTTTTTCACCATCCCAAACAGAAACTCTGTACCCATTAAACATGTACGTATTTATGAATATTCACATGCACACTCAAGCTACATTAAAGGACTGCTGAAGTTCTGAAGGAAAAACTATAAAAATTAAGCCATCTAAGTAAAATTAGCCACACGTGCTCAAGTTCGTGGGCTAGCACAGCAAATAGTAATACAGAATTCATGTTACACACTGTTTCACTTAACCATTTGTGCCAAAAGGGGGAAAATGGGGTGACAAGGATTTGAGACCCTTTTCTTGATTCTAAAGAAATTAATGATTTTAACTGAAGGTATATAGTTAAACATGAGTCATTATTTCCTACAGAGCAATACACACTTTTTCCCACACAGTCTCAAGATAAAGTGCATTCAGAAAGCAAACAAGCCCACTGGGAGAATTAGCTCTTAGAGAAACTGAAATACGCTTGCAGTCCGCATTTCTGATATAATGTGCTCACATAAATTCTATCAAAAAAAGGCACATCTTAAAACATATTGTTCTCTTTCCATAGAAACAATGTTATAATTGGAGAGCTATATTCCTGAGCAGGACTTCGCATTGAATAAATCACAAATATGCCCAACAAGATGTCATAAAAGCAAAGCTATAAAAACTATAAACCTTTGTAATCATTTAAAATGGTAAAACTACACTCCTTGATGGAATTCAACAGCTAAAAGGGATTTTAGAATATTGCCGAGTTCAGGCAGGCCTCTGTTTTATGGAATAAAAAAACCCTAGCTAGCAAAGATGAGGGACGTTCTTGCAATTCAAAGTATCTTGTATGAATTGGCACTAAAACTGAAGATTTCTTAATTTCAATCTATTGTTCCTTCCACATATTTCAATGTTTCTCTTATAATATTTCTACATTTATGGCTGCACATTAGTTATATATTTATGACAAATATTAGAGTATACTTGCCATATATAAAAAGCAGCTTTATATACTTAATATACATAAAAACTATACAATGAATATTCTTGCTATATTTACATTAAATTCACAGATTATTTACCTGTTTCTAATTTTGACTAGACGTTAGGTGGTATGACTGAAGTGGCCCATTTCAAGTAAGAGAAACACATGGAAGTTTGGCCAGACCACTGATTTTGCCTGTCAGTAAAATTTTCTGTTTTAGAGATATTCTGAAACATTCATTCACTGACTGCTACTTCTGTAAAATGACCATTTTAGTATCTAGATATGTGAGGATATCACAAAGGATTTTATTACCTGAACTCAATTGTGTAACATACTTAGCTCTTGCTAGCCAAAACCACAGTCACATACACACACCAAAGACAGCTTTGAGAGAAAAATTTACTTTGCATCTCCTAACCTCCTTCCCCTTAAAAATTAAAGAAAAAAAAAAAGGAAGAAGAGGAGAAAGCAATTAAGTAGTGTTGCTTTAGGATTGTACAGGATAGGTGAGGGAAAAAAAGATCATTTAGAGGAAATTGTATCCTTTCAAATCATAAACACAAACCATGCTTCCTTGACTAAGGATGGAACACACTGGATGTTACCTCAGAATCTGGCACGTAAGTGAATGAAGACTTTCAGAAGGGAAGTGTATATGCTAACTGGAAGTGAGAGAAGTGGTGAAATATGAAAAAGAGGCTGCTGTATTTTGCCTGAATCTTGAATACATTCTTTCTTCCTCAGAAAACTAGTGCCCTGTTCACTTAAAGATGTTTAGGTCTGTATGTAAAATCAGCATAGCTAAATGTGCGCTTATAAATATGTATGTGGATGAAGCTTTATTAAATAAAGCTGAATTTAAAATAAAAAATATGCAAAATGAGTGATTTGACAAACGAAACGTGTGCAAATGTTTCAGTTGGCTTTTGCAGGCAGCCTTATGGAGTAACATTTAGGACATGACTTCCTGACAGAAGCCTTTGAAAATATTTTGATTTAAGGCGCCTTTCCATGTGGATCATCATGGAAATAGCTAAACAAATGAGTAAAGATAAACTCATTGTTTGGTGAGTTGAACACACGATATAATTAACTCATAAGTGAACGAACAGACCAAAATGAGCGGTTGTATCTCTGGGTGTAAAGGCCCCTTTCATCCTCTGGTCTTACACACTCAGGACTGGTAACTCACCACGTAACCCAAAGCTGATCCAGAGCTGCCGGGGTCACTCCTGGTGTTGAACCAGCAGCACATTTCTGCTAACCAGGGTCTAATTTTGCCATTGTAGTCTCCATTATCAATTGACAATCAATTGGAAGGGCCTATTCACTGTGTCTATATTAGGTACTCAGTATGATAGAAAAGATGTAAGACAGGGATCTTAAACTAATGGAGCTTACTCTCGACTAGAATAAAGAGGAAATAAAAACATAAACAAGAAATACATACTGCTTAATGTAAGGAGTCACCGCTAAGTGGCATATGCAAATTATTAATATCTAGAATATGTAAACAGTTTTGTTAGATTAATAACTCCATAGAAAAAGCATGGATATAAGCTATTATCAGGGAATGCACAGCCAAGTAAATTAAATTCATAGTACAAAAACAAATGAAAAGACCTCAACCTCAGGAACAATAAGAAAAATACAAATTAAAGTAACAAGATACACATTTTCAGTCACAAGGTTGACAAAACCTGAAACAGATTAATGTCATCAAATGATAAAACCTGGGGTTGGTGTGTAAGTTGGTAGAGTCTATCTGGATGCCAAATGGCAGTGTCTATCAAAGTTAGAACTGCGGAATATTTCTTTGGCACAGCAATTCCAATTGTAGGAATTTAATCTTGAGAAGTTGTCACACAGAATATTAGCATAAGCTGAGAAGAAAGTTCACAGCTTGACCAACTGAATGGTTTAAAAAAAAAAAAAAAGTGAACCTGACTAAAGTCCCACAGCAGGAAAGTGGTTTAAAAAATGTATGGTTTCTATTATGGAATATTTTGAAGTTGTGAAAAAGAAAGAAACAGAAATGTATGTATTATCATATAATCACCTATCAGGCATATGGCTAAATGAATAAAATACATCACAGAAGAATACATATGTTTATGTAAATTAACATAACTGTGTCTATTCCATATAGCATACATATGTATATATGTAAATACACAGAAAGATGCATGGAAATTTATACTCCAAACTGTCAAAAATGGTTAGTTCAGCGAAGGGGAGTGAAGGTTGGGGAGGAAGTGAAGGGAAACAAGAATGTTTTGTTGTGTCTAATTCTGTATTGCTTGGAATTTTTGCCTTGTGAATACATTCACGTAAACTTGTATTTTTCTTACTGAAGGCAAAGATGTGTACAAGGACAGAAAACACGCGGGGCTGATAAAGCAGCCGCATGGCAGTATTGAAGCAAGACTGAGACAGAGTAGTGGATTGTTCGGTGTGAGGAAAAATAAAAATGCTTATCAAAGTCATTAGAAATAATATGTACATGACAGAAGTTTTTCAGAATGAAGTTAAAGCAACCAGAGTGTCAAGAAACGCACACATTTCTTGCATAAAATTATGTAAACCACTCAGATACTAGTTCTTTGGGTAAAGAAAAAGGATGTGAGAATGAAGATGAACTATTTGGAGTATGCGTATCAGTATGGGGGCAGGAACCAGGGTGGATGAAACTAAGCCAGCCAAGTATCTACTGCAACTCTTGTGCAAAACATATTTGACTGGGTCTGAGCAGGTCTGGGTCTCTACATTTTGAAAATCAAAGACATGCACAAATCGCTGATAATTAAAGCCTGGTGAATACATTCTCACTTTATTCACGTTTGGCAGGTTATCTGCTACTGGTTCCCACGGCCCTGGATCACTATGCAAGGCAGGTCTGATGCTCCCCAGTTCCTTTGGTGCTTACCAAACACTGGGCATTAAATAATGGAAAGAGAAACCCTGAGATTCTAATACCCAGTGCATGCTTCATGATTACACTCATACATGGCATCGTGCTCTAACTTCTCTTTGGAGTGGTGAAGGGCAAGCCATGGCCAGTTTAGATCACAACAGAATAGTTTCACTTGACACACTGGAGACGAAGGCCGCAAAAAGGCAGGGAGCAGTATGCAGTTTGGGAAGGAGGGTTCCTGAGTAAGCACCAGCAAGCGATCTGAAGGCTTATGTGATGGAGTGAATGACAAAATATAAACATACCTAAAGCAAACTCTGGACAAGAACTGAATTGTCCCAGAACAGGACATGGGGCAGCCTCAGTGCAAGCAGGATTCAAGAGGTGCAAGAATCCAGCCTGGATCAAAACTGAGACACCACGGGCATCATATTTGAAGCAAGTTTTTCACAGATTCCTAATTGACCAGGAATCCGGATATCAAAAACCTATGCAACAGTCTCCTAAATATTTGGCATCTATTTTTGCTTGTTTAATGTAATTTAAATGTATATATTGCTGGCTTGATTTCAAGTAATTGTATGGTTTGTCCATTTCAGTTCTCCTATTACCTTCATTCGATCTTCAACTAAAGAACCCCTTCAGGATTCTTACATAAAACCCCTTCTGCCTTTTTTGAGTGTGTTGTGGTAAAGATCCAAAAAATAATAATAAAATACTAAACAGGCAACTTTTTTTTTTTTTAATATAATGTGCTTTACAAAGTTCCCCTCTTCCTTATCGTTACATATTACACTGGCTACAAGCTAATATTGGAAGACTTGCCTTGCATGGTAACAGGGCAGATGTACGCAAAGAAAAGAAATGGTCGTTCCCCACCTTGGAAACTCACAGTGAAGTATTCACATTATTAGGAGTGATTCAGCAATAGAAAGTTGAACCAAAGTGCACTGTCAACTAACAATTGTAATCAATTAATTAATAATTTACTTGGACTTTGACAGCATCAATAACCAAAAACAGAAAACCCATGCTGCAGTTTCCACATTCTCTTTTGCTGAAGTGAGAACCCAGCTTCTTAAAGGATTCATTTGTTTCCCTGGCAAGTTGCTGAAGATCACAGTAATTACGGATATATCCATCCAAGATCTGCAGATGTCTACATCTTGTACAAAGAGAAGTATTGATTCTGAGTATGCAGAATGTACTTTGTTTTTATTTGACAAAAGAGTTAATCTGCTTACGGGTAAAAGATGGACTTCCGTAGGCTTTAGGATACCTAAATCTAACTCTCTTTCCATTTTATCAGGCTTGTCCCTTCTGCTCATCCTTCAGCTTCACTCACATGGTACTTGCACTTTTTCTAATTTCTTCCCAGAATCCTCCAGCTACTGCTAATACACTCAGGATGAATGCTTGGGTTCCACTGGTGTTCCCACATTATTGTTCACACATCTCATTCTTTACACAAAACATGTATCAGATTGAGAGGTTTATTTCTGTTTGTTTGCCTGCATGGTTTTAATGGTGGGAAGCAGAGTTTATTTTTGTCTTTGTACCCTCAAGGCCTGGCACATAGTAGTATATGCCCAATAAATGCCTGTTAAATTGTTTGTTAAAAATAGAGTTGAAGATAGTTTACTAAATATTCACTGAGGCAAAGAACAGCTATAAATACTTTGCATGGAGGTATATTTTCTATTATTCATTAACTTTCAATTATCTTTTCGTCCTCTCTATTGAGAAAATTAGAGTCCTCTGCAATAATTTAAATTCCATTTATTTAAAGTGCCAGCCATAACAATTCTATCATTAAAAGTATTACTAGTATCTAATGGATCTCCCTTTTTAAAATATGCATTGAGATACCACACATTGGAGTTTATGACATAACCTTCCAGTTGTCCCCAACACTGATACACAGTTTGATGATAGTTTTAAAAACTGAAGTAAATATGCAGGAATTAACTAAAAAATTAAATACTACACTTAATATTCATTTTATTTTCATTAGGGGTATATAGTTTGTATTTTAGATTAGTGGACTGTAGAATCTACTTTAAAACGTAATAAAGAAGGCTTTGAATTTGAGATGCTCCCAAAACACTTTAAAACTCAGTTTCACCTCTTAAATGCAATGCTGTAATTCTAATAACCAGAAGCAAGCAGTTAACTATCTTCCAAGGAAGCTACCCCATAAAATGGCATTATGAAGGCTTATATCCCACAGACATTTTTCACGTACATGCTACAGCCTTTAATATTGCCAGACAATGAAAGATAATACACCTGAGGGAGAAATGGCAAAACAGAAACAGGTGACTGTTTTGCGTCCTGAAGGCCTTTGCAGTAGACCAGGGATAAAAATTAATAAGGCTGTTCAATGATCTTATATTTTAATTTTTCATATTATTGTTGAAAAGTTGTTTTAGACTGAAATGAATTATTTTACTTTGCTACAAAGCCAGGTTCCAGAAACACCTGTTTGCAATTCCACCTGCCAGGTAATTCTAGCCAGTGTAATCTGTTAATGTAGGACGCAAAAAAAAAAAAAAAAAAAGAAAGAAAGAAAGAAAAAAAAGAAAAGACACCTGAAGTCACAACTGGATTTCTTCTACTCTGCCATTTACTTGTTATATGACCTTAGATAATTCACTTAACTCTCTGAAATTTCCAATCATATGAACCTTTGACCTTAGATAATTCACTTAACTCTCTGAAATTTCCAATCATATGAACCTGAGCGTATAAGCTTTTAGGAAAAATAAAACACAAAGGAAAGAGGGAGTACTTTTCTGATTATCCACATGATAACTTTCCATGTAAGAAAATAACTACTCTCCTAATTGCGGTGTCACGAAGAGAATACACAGACTTTATTAAATCACATGGAGATGGATATTTTCTTGGGTAGCAAGATCCTGGGTAAGCTATTTATTTTATAAAGGAGAAACCAGGAGGATATGAAGAAAAAGAGGGACAGCCTGAGAACAGCTAGAAGGAAAAATAAAGAACAAAGGGCAGACACCACAGCCCACATCTCGGACGGGAGGGATAAGCACGGCCCCTTCAAACGCAAAGTCAGGTTTAGTGGCACAAATCACAGAATGAAATAGCACATAATAAAACTGTTCTCAGAGAGATTAAAATGACACGGCTCATTCTGTTGCAAGTTTTTTTTTTTTTCTTACTCAACTGAGTCAACTCTGGTTCAGGCCAAATAAAACCTATAAATCATACAGTAAAAGCCCTGATTGCCAGCACAAAAGGTAAGGCAAGACCAATAACCTCACCATTTAAAAGACAAACCTAACAGTCAAATTATTGAAAAAGACACAGAAATGTGATGAAAGAATCCCTGTCAAGAGGAAAAAAAAAAATCTGTGCATCTGAAATGTATGGGAAACTCAAAAGTAGACATCTGAGAATTATTAAGTGGCTGAGCAGAAGCAGCCCTCTACTCCGAATGGCTGTAACACGACCTGGGCTGCACCTGCTGTACCACTTACCTGCTCCTCTGCAATGCCATGACTGCAAGGTGGACCCCTTAAACTACTCTGATTTACAGGCAACGCAATCATTAAGGTAACAGAAGGGTCTTCCCCAGTCTACAGACATCAGAAAATTGTATTTCACCAGGATGTAAGGAAAACTGTATTTCCCTTACAGGTTGGCTAAGGGAAAGGATTTGAGTGGCCAAGACTATTCCATTCATATCTCTATAATCTAGGGAGCCCAAATATTTGAGATAATGAGATAGTATCCTGTACTTTTTTTTTTTTAAGTTAGATGAAATGAATATGGAAATTCTGTTATAAAACATTTTCAGAAATGCAGGTTTAGGGGAGAAGCTGCTTCACTCTCGTAACTTGTTCATTCTTCCATCTAGGTCTCTGACTACCTTCATACACATATGTGCAAGCTGCTGGAAATTATTGTAAATTGGTGTACTGGGGAAAGAGAAGTTTCCACTATTTTATCCCACAAAAGTAGTGAGGTAGAAAATTGAGCTATAAAGGATTGAAGATGAGTGCATTAGACATGGAATTCATACTTGTTATCTTAGGGGTGTTACCTTACAGGTGTTATCAGGAGCTGTTTCTGATATGGTGAAATGAGTGCTGGAGAGAGGACACTGCCATGGCCCTGACATCAACACATACTAGTTATGACACCAGGAAAATGCCCCATTCCTCTGATTTATAAGTTCATTATGTACAAAATGGGAGCAAGAACAACAGGTACTTCACAGGTCTTTCAAGGATCGGAGTAGGTTTAGAAGAGTAAATATGTTCGCAGGAAAATTCATGGCACACTGTACACGACCGGGGCTCCATAAATGTTTGTTTAGGGGGATATGTATATATACACATGTATGTGTGCGTGTGTGTGTGTGTGTGTATACACACACATATCTATCTATCTATCGACCTACAATCTAGATCTATCAACTCTAAAGTCATTGTTCTTTCTCCTCCACAACCATTGTTTTCCTATCAGCAACTTTTTTCTTCCTGTGGTAACTAGTTAACACTGATGGGGAAAATGTTACATTCCATATTCTAATATATTATTGTGTGGTATTCAGTAGTCATAAAAAAAAAGTCTGATGTCCACTTGGGCCATTTTGCTTTTCACAGAAAAGACACCAGAGGCAGTGTGAACCTGGCCAGCTATCTGATAAATGGTCATAGGCCACACAAAGCATCCAAACAGGCTTTACCACCCCTGGAAAAAGTATCTTTGACACGCCTTTCCTCCTGATCCATCCGTTCGCGTCAGTGTTGCCCTCAGCATCTTCACTCAGCACAATCATTCAGAAAAAACACTAATCATAACAGAATAGCACTATGTTGAGTCTGTTGGCTGGATTTAAGGGGGCGAAATTAGGGAAATACACAGCCTGTGGAAAAGTCAGAAAGAATAAAGTACATTTGGTCTGAAGAAGACAGAATGTTTAAGCTGCTGATGTAATAACTACCTTTTTAATAAATATGAGTGATCATTGCAAAGCTAACTAAACACCATAGGTTCATACGAAGTAGAAGGACTCAGGGTGAGTTATGAGAAAGTGAGCATTGTCCAAAGTTGCAGTGGGTAGTCAAGGAAAGAAATCTACTTTTCTGGGAAGACTTTTAAGGTTAGGATAAACTACCCTCTGACTTTGATGAGAATTTACTCTCTGGATAGAGAAAGCAGAGGGCAGTGAGCTGTGAGGCCCTCCAAGTCCCTACAGCTCTTCAATTGGACTCCAAGGCACCCCACGTGAAATCCACCCCAGTGACCTGGAAGCCCCAGATCTCAGCCTCATGGTTACTGCCTGCATCTGCAGGGAGAGAAAGAAGCAACCAGGAGCAGACATGAGATCGTTAGGATTCTGCACACAAGACAGGCTTTATTCATGGTTTTAACTATTTTATCATCATTATTTATACTTCTCCACAGGTAGGGTGTAGCTTATTGGTTTAAGAATCAGATTTGAGACAACTAAACTTCAGTAACCAAACATTTAATCCTGGTGAAGTCAGCATCAACATGTTCCCCCCGCCCCCCAAGTCTCAGCAAAATTCTTTGATCATCTGAGTCTCCTACATGCAGGTTTTATAGATAATTCCTTAGAGACTGAGGCTTCAATGTCCCCACTATGTGGATTTTAGGAGACAGTCCAAAGAGCGAGTAGGTTCTGACACAACCTCTGGGATGAATACTAAACAGGAAGAGAACACACACACACATGAATACAAATAACTAACTAGAAGCCAGCTTTATATTGGATAAAACTTAGTGCATTTTGGTAAGAAAAAAAAAGTCACCAATTTCATGCTACGAAAATTGCCTGGGAATTATACATTCTTCTCAATTTTTATGAAATGTAACCTCCTCAGTGTTTAAACACTAAAACTTTCTGCCAGCATTTTACATACTTCATGCAACACACTCTGATTTAAGTTTTTATTGTGCTGATAGCTTACAATTCCCATACCACTGCCAAATAAAATCCCTCAAATTTCTTCTTCTAATTCCTGTTTGCATATAATTAGAATAGGAAATCAGGATAAAGTTTCTCAGGAGTTGCACCCTAGTTTTTACATTCATTTTGCCAAACTATAGAAGAAAATTTCATGTTTGCATTGAATATTTATGTGTATGTATTTGAAAACCAAATGTATTACCAATTAACATGATTCACGTAAACTACTTTTTTAAAATGCTATTATAAAATATGTTTAAAAGCCAACTTACACCTCCCCTTCCATGGACATTGCTTCATCTTGAAGCACTGAAAGGGAGATTTAGTCAATCTGCAAATTACTGAGGGTCTATTGTAGACAATGTTGTGCTAAGTGATTTGAAGGTGATGATTTGTATAAAACAGTGAATTAATCAATTCATTCACTCAGTGCTTAGTGAGCATCTTCTATATGCCATGAACATTTGGAATACAGCCTGAAGAAGTTACAGCTCACCAAGGAGTTTACAATCCAGTTATGTAGAGAATTCATGGAAGTGTGGAGAACAATTTTAATAGTAATTCAGTAGTAAAAAAAAAAAAAAAATCTGTAATCAAAGAAGTACGAAATGTCTTTTCCAGTCATTTCTAAAATTCAGGGGAAGCTTCACGGTCAGGCAACTTTAAGTGTGAACAAGCCTTTAAGGATGGGTTGATTTGTTCAAACTGTGAGGTAAAAAAAACACCATCCCCCAACAAGAAGATTAAAACCGTTAGGTACTAGTTACTGAATGATCACACAGCAAGACTAGAGGCAGGCCCTGGCAGTGACAAAGTACTACTAGGGGCAGGCCAGCAGCAGCCTGTACCAAGAAAAAAGGCAAAGAAGATTCTGATCTTAATATAGCTACTTCCCCTCCTCCCCCTCCCCCTCTCTTCACCTTCCCTCCCCGTCCTCTTTCTATGTCTTCTCTTCAGCATTGCTGATAAATCTCTAAAGAGATTATGGCACTTAGGTAATAATGAAGACAGGTTGTGGACAGGGGAAGAAGGGCCGGGGTCGGAGAAGTGGATATAAGAAGAGTACTGATTTTGCATCATTGTCAAATTAAGGCTTTAGCTGGAGGAACACTATGTGCTCACCATTTTCTCTGTCTCCATTCCTTTGAAGCTAGGTTGGAATCATAACATTGCATTCTAGGCAATCTGATGGGCAGCAATGGTGCAGTTTTAAAAAATGTCCAAAAAAATTCCAGTCGTCTCTCCTCTGCCCTAGGCTACCTTGGAAGCCAAGTGTCCCTTACGATGTAGCAGGAGACAGACAAAGTATGTCACACCAGAAGAACACTTTTAAGTCACTGAGCTTGGAGGGGATAATCTGTTTCCACAGTCACTAGGAGCAAAGTGTTTCCCTAGTAAACTAACCTAAACCTAATTTATAAACTTTAGATGATTTTTTAAAAAGCTGGATTTCTGTGGTTGGAAACAGAAATGTGTGGTCATTTATGCTAATGCAGCATATATACTATGACCCTTAACTTCTACCTTGTAAGTCCTTACTTTATATTACTCTTATTTATTATTCTGTTCACTTGCAAACAAATACATGAATTCCTGGTAACTACGTATCTCTGAAAAGTTCAGGGTTTTAGGACACAAAATAACCTCCTACTGTGTTTTTAAATAGCATGAGTAAGTAAGTACCTTAATGGTCATCTTTAATGATTATTGGTTTTTCTAAGTTAAAACTTTTGCCCAGGGAAAAAATTTGAATCTTTCCAATGAAGTGATCAAAATTTTAATGTAAATATTAAAAAGATCAGGTTATTATTTGAAGTATGCAAATAAGAGCTCAGGAAGTAAATATAGTCAGGTTTACGTAGTGGAAAAAGTATTTTTCCCTCTACATAAAACAGACATTTTAAATAAATTGAGTTAATATAAATAAATAATAAGTGCCTAAAAACAAAGATGTGTGAAATTCTGGCAGACTATCCTTAGAGACCTCTCATCTAATCTTTCACTTTGAAGATTTTATAGTGAGACTAATCATGCAATTCAGGAAAAATCTGTGCAGCCAGCAAGTTCTAAATTAAACAAGATCATTTTGAGCTTTGTGCTGAGAGGAATCATCTAACTTGAGATGGTGTGAAGAGACTGGACCTGCAGTGATAATGCCTGAGTCCCTGACTGAACTCCACACGAATTAAGTTCATGGCATTCGTTGCGCCCAATAATCTCATGATCTCTCAAGGTATTTCCTTCCTATTAAAAATAAAATTCTTACTTTGTTTACTTTACAGTACTGTTTATAGTAATGCCTTCTTCCCATCCCTCCACCAGGAGTGGACTGTCAATGGACAAGCATCATCTCTTCATGAATCCTTTCCCGACGCCTCTCCTCCTTTCCCAGAAAAGTGGATTATTCTTGGCTTTGTGTTCCTATACTATCTTATTCAGAGTTTATCACAGCACTAAAATGTAGCATCTTACTCCTTTACGTATTTGTTTCCCAGTCAATTCTCTGAGTTTCTTGAGGTCAGGGATCAAATCTAGATGCTACCACAAGTACCTAGTATGATCTCTGGCACAGAGAATGTGCTCAATACATTTTTGTCAGATGAAAGAATGAATGAATGAACGTGCTCACCCTGACGTTAGGGGTGAGCAGGTAGTTTAGATGGAGATTAATCTGGAAGTGGGAGCTGAGTGGAGAAGAAAGCTGTAGAATCAGCTAACACTGACAAAGCCTTCAGGTACTCTCCCTGGATGTGTTCTGTCTCTTTGGATCTATTCTGGTCACACCTGGAGTGAGTCAGGGACTGAATTCCTGTAACTGTTCCCTGATCTACACAATTCTGTGAGCAGCATTTGATCATTGTTTACACAATTGTTTTGAGTCCTTGACCAATGAAATCAAAGCACCCAAGAATTAGGAATAAAAGAACTCAGTTGTAGGCAGATGAAGGCTCTAGATATGATTAATTAATAGAGAAGCTAAGGGAGACAAATTCTAATTCTGCCTCCAGGAGGGACTGTATTCAACTGGGACACCTTCCTAGGTCAACTCATGACACAAATGGCAGGTCACTACAGCCTTCCCAACTGAATGTAGGATGGCGTTTGCAAGCCATCCCGAGGACAACCGGGGCGAGAAGGACACGCTGTGCAGCAGGCTGAGAGGATTCTGAGCAAGAACTGCTGGGGATGCAGCAGAAGGAATCATTTTGTTTCTCTGCCTTGTACAGTATGAGGATGAGCTAGGTTTAAAAATACGTTGATGAGGTAGAAGGCTGAAAATACTGAAAACATATATAGATATATTTACATCTGTTCTGATGAGCCGGCTATGAAAGAAGAAAGGAGAAACGGCCTTATAGGTACAATTTCAAGTAAAGAGGGGCATTAATATTACTTAAGATAACAGAAGTATTTCTCTGAATGGACTTTAGGTATTTATGGAAAGAAAACTGAGTTTGATAAATGAGTTTTATGGAAATATTATAATATGCCACTTCACACTTTACTTCTTGGTTTTGAATTCACTTAGAGAGCAACGAGGTTCCCAAAGTCAGATCCCATACCAGCGGCACTATCATCACCTGGATATCTGAGAGAAACACAAATCCTCAGGCCCTAATCTGGAGCTATAAAATTAGAAACTCTGGGGTTGGGGCCAGGCAATCTGGGTTCTAACAAGCCATTCATTTATTTTCGATACATGCTGAAGTCTGAGAACCACTTGCCTAGACCAGGCTGAAAGCTGGTTTTAGGGAAAACAGCCCATGAGGAAGATTTCACATTGCTTAAGGTAGCACTTCCCAACTAACTGACCATACAATTTAACTCAGTTAAACAAGCTAAGATCAAGAATACCAAAATAAGTAGGAGAATGACAATTAGATAAACAATTCAACATTAAAAATTTTGGAATTGAGGATTGCAGTAAAGGCATTAAATCAAAAAAAAAAAAAAAAAAAAGAAAGAAAAGGTCACCATACAAGACATGCTATCAGGGTGAAAGCTAGAGTAAGAAGCATTTTCATCTGTATTTTTAGCTAGATCCCGGTCTCACTATCTGTGGCCATCAACCCTGATTGCTGAAGTCACTCCAAGAGGAGATTCTAGGATGCAGCTAAAACGTTTAGGGGAAATTGATAGAATTTAGCCTGCTTCCTGGTGACTGTGGCATCTCCAGAGAGGTGTCCAGTATGAGTGGAACATAGGGAGACCAGGAGGCGATGAGTCTAGAGAGACAGGCAGAGGCAACAGATTCAAGCCATGTTAAGCTTTGGGTTTGAGTTAAGTAATGAATTGACAAGATCATATTTGGGTATTTCAAGCACTATTATGGCTGCCATTCATAAAAAGGATTGGCCGGGGAAGTGACAAGGGTGAAAAGAAGGAAAACAGATTTTTATTGCATTGATCCTTTTGATGCATTGACCTGCCAATCAATAATGCAATGTTCAAAGAACATCTGAGGTTAGAACGTATCAAAAAAATCTAATGAAGTTACAGGGAGCATATTGAGATGAAGAAAAACATCTAGTGAGTCACCTTGAAAGCGCTCATTCCAAAAACATGTTTTTAAAACATCAACCCTAATGTCTTCCAGTTTTATTCTATGTTCCCATTAATCTCTCATCTCTCTGGATACCTCTCATTATATGCTATTTGAAATTATAGTGTCAGAGAATGTTTCTTGACACGAATATTGTTCACCCAAATTCTAGTCATGCGGATGCCTATCCCCTGCCATCTTTAGTCTGAAGAGTCTCTAAGAGCTAGGCACTTTCAACAGCCATTGAATATACATTTAAATACTATTAATTGTTCAAATATTATCCATGCTAGATTTTACTGTAGAGAAGCAAAGCTAAATTGAAATTACTCAGCCTTACAGAACATTCTTTCCAACAAGTTCCTTTCTCAAAAACAAAGTCTCTTTGTTCTTTTCAATTCTCACGTTTCGAAGTATTTAATAGTATGTTTACTGTAATTATAGTGTCAAAGCTAATGTCTAACTCTCCAGAATTTTATACTAATTCTGTAAAGGTAAAAATGAAAAAAATAAAGTATCTCTAAACACATAACAGAAGTTGCCAGATATAATACAGGATACCTGGTAAAATATGAATTCCAGCAAACAATGAACAACTTTTAGTTCAGGAATATAAAACATTTTCCATGAGAAGTACTTATACTAAAGGTATATATCAAAAATTCAAATTTAAACTGAGTATTCTAAATTTCTTTTTGCTACATATGATAACCTTAATATAATGAAGTATTTAACTGAGGATTACTTTATAGTACAGATTTAAATAATTTTTCACAATACATGTCATTGTAAAGTGACATACTAAAATGCTATTTTATACAAATGATATTTGAAATGTTTTTAAGCATCTAAAATGTACAACTACATTGGAAAAAAAATTATGTTTTAAAATCAAGCCCCTAGCTGATCGTTTTTTAAAAAATGCAGTATTTTTACACTAGCTTAAAGTAACAGTATTAAAATGGTTTTTGCTCCCATGTGTATTTAGGCCAGGTTTTATTTCCATTATATACTAAATATATGACTAAATATATGATGGTAAGATCATAACACACACTTCCCTCAGTTTTACCAGATGTGAGTTTCATGGAGATATCTCTCCACCTATTCAATTTAAGCCCTATTTAGCATGATCATGACATTATAAAGCTCTTGACTACTGTCTCCTAGTGGAATTTCATTTTACACTTTCCCATTGAGAACATTCTATTCCATTTCTTAAGAGAAGTACTAAAAAAGAAAAGGAACTTGGTTCCAGGAAAAAAAAAAATACTCAGTTTGGAAGTGATTTCTTGGAGAAATATATTTACAAATAAAGCGAAATTGATGAGTAACAAATAAGTTGTATGAAGGAGATGCAAACAGAAAGTAGTTATTTACCCAAGGCTTTGTTCTGATGATATGATTTGTTAGAATAGTGTTGTATGTCACTGGATAAATAGATTTCAAGACAGGGTATGGATAAGCACAGTGACACGTTCGTTTCCTTGACGTCTGATTAGTGACACTGACAGACAAGTAGTACTGAGGCTCAGTCACACTGAGGAGTCGGCACCAGACTAAGACGAGACGTGTGGGGCACTGGAAGGAGAACCACAGCTACAGAGCTGCTAACTTTTCTGTTCACAGACCATTAGAACCAAAGGAACCTTAAAAAACATCAAAGTTCAATTCCTCTCTTTTTAAATTAAGATAGCCAGTTTAAATTCAAAGAAAAAATAATTTAGATCGTATCACTGGCAGATAGCATCCAAACTTTCCAACCGCAGTCCACCACTTTGCCACTCTTCCATCAGACCTCATAGCCTCCATCTGCTCTGTAATCAAATATATATCAAGAGAAGAATAGTTTTCTTTTGCCACATGCATGGATTTCTTTACATGCTGGCTTCCTGCAGTTCCATCATATGCTAATGGACATTGTACGTTAAATGCCAGGCGTCCGTGGGGTTGAATAATTAGAGTTGTGAGCACTGCTGTCCCTTCTCTATTTTAATTTCCCACATTATATTTATATAATAAAAATTTAGATGGCTTTCATCAGAATTGTGCAATGTATTGTGCAGAACTGTCCATGATCCCTCAATATCCTTGCCTCAGGCAGAGAAGGCACTTGATAAATTGTTAAGGTTATTGAAGTTCACACGAAAGCAGCACTATTACTTATTGTTCTGAGATTTAAATTCCACCGATTGAATCCACACACAGCTTGGTGAGAACCTAGCTCCTGATGTTTCAGAGCTGTGTCATTTTTCTTAATGCCATAATTTAGAGGATTTATTAGTAACTATGTTCCAAGTTCGTCATGTGTAGAGTCATGATGAAGCCCTCCAACAGGGACTAGAGACTGAACCAAATTGACAATTTGTAATGGCCCAAGAAAAAGCCCAGACCAAAGAGACTGCATCAGTATGTGTCACAGAAATGAAAGCAGCAACTTCTAATACGAATTCTGCTCATAACACAGGCAGAGCGCTCTAGGCATCAGAACACTGTAAAGGCATGTCCTCTAATTTCTACAGATCCAGTCAGACATATCAATTCTTAGTTAAACTCCGGCAGCTCCCCTTACATATTCTAGTATACAGGCTTTGCAAAAGAATGGACCGCTGAGTTTAGACTGTGGATCTGAATGAAGGTTAAGACATGCCAGGCAGTTTTGACGGCATGAGGTGAGCTTGATTCTGTGGCAGTGAATCAAACACAGATGGCTGAGGCGAAGATGCCTTTAGATACTAATGCATCTGATGGAGACTCAGGTCAATCAATAAATGAAGCCTGAGACTCCAATGAAGAACCAATTTGCAATTTACAGAACTTGTGATTTATAATACTTTGTAAAGCTACTTTCCACAAAACTTCCTCACAAGAATCTTTGCTACAGTTAAGGCATCATGTATTCTTTAAATTCATAACAATTATAGAGTTGTTTGCGAATGCGGGCTGCTCCTTGTGACTGCTTCACAGAGATATTCTAAGCTTGACAGAAGTACATCAGAAAATCCTCTTGGGAAGCAACTGAAACACTGCTGAGAATTAGAACTGTTCAACTACATGGACTCACATTCAAATTCCTTTGATTATTTTAGGTAGGACGGGGGCTGCAGTAAGTTGGAAACAGACCTAAAATTACAAGGGGGGAAGACAGATAACTCTAAATACTTTATTATATGAAGTTTTTCCAAATCTGGTTGTGTATTTGTAATAGAACATATAAATGAGACCCTCTATAAATAGATTTTACAAGAAGCTGAAAATTGAGGGAAGCTACAGAGTCACTCTAATATGCCAAAGGCATAGGGTCTAGACAAATACGACCTAAGTTAGAGCTCCTTTGGTGGAAAAGTAACTGAAAGCTCATTTGAGCTGAGTTAAGACAGAGGATAACCTTGCTGGAAACAGACAGGGAACAGGTGTGCTTCTGGGCCTCCGGAGCAGATTCAGGGGCTAGGGGGGAATCCAGTGATCCTGGGAAACTCTCATCCGTCTGTCACATGTGCTTTCCCCACTCACCTGCTTGCTCTTCTGGCTCCCCTACACTTCTCCCCAGGCCTTACCTTAGAGCATAGCCTCGTTTGCATCTAGCTCTCTCTCAATTCACCATGTTTGCGAAGGGTGGTACTAGTCCAGCTCTGGACAGAAGTACATCCAAGTTTAAAGTTTACATGTCACAAATATCTAAGATACATATTTATCACTTCTTTATAACACTTTTGTAAGGAAAGAAGTACTACCTCAGTACTGTCTCCTGATATAGAGGGCCAGAATACTTTAATCAAGCTTCTTTTTCAGTCTTCAAGTTATATTGACAAACTGTCTTGGTGTGATATGAGTAAAAAAAAAAAAAAAAAAAAAAAAAGAGCTATGACAGTTGGTTACATATTAGGGATGTGTTCAATGCTAATAGTGTTATTGCTCTGTAGTTTCAGTGATTTATTAGTGCAGTGGCTAGACTGGAAATAAGCTAGAATAATTTTACAGAAACATAAATAGGAAATGCTCTACACCTGCTTTACTAATAACCAACAATAATAACCCAAACTCCAAACCCTGTGTATCAACAAACTAGAAGGAAAAGGGGGCTTGATATTATGGTATACTGAGTAAAACTGACTTATTTAGAAACTTTAACTCATCATCTAAATTTGATCTGCCTGGTCACCATATTTCAAGGTAACTTTATATTCAGGCTTTTCATACCAAAAAGAAAAAAGATAAAATCAGATTTTTACAAGATCTAATGTCTTTTATTCCCATTAAGTATACATGTTCGTGGAACAGTAAGGAAGGAGAGTTGTACTTACAGCTAAGACACATTTATATTTGAGTTCCATAGAGCCCTTCCTGATGCTATCAGACTAAGCTGAAAGCTTCTGATTTGCATAAAATGGCAATGACTACTCAAATCAACACACTGTTGGGCCCAGTTTTACACCTAATTAACCCAGTTAATAGTGTCTCTGTCCATTCAAATTGCAATGTAAGAACATAAAGATAGATGTGAGCATGCATTCTATCATAGCTTGGGTCATCTGTTATTTATCAACATCCAAAATAAATCACTTAGTTCTTTTAATAATTATCTATCTATTGTTAATAGAAAATATTCTGCTTAAATACAGCAGAATGAATCTATGGAATCCTAGGTTTTTGTTTTTTGTTTTTTGGGTTTTTTTTGAAGATGGAAGGTTCTTTAGAAATTATGTAGACCCATTTTTGCCAATTTATTGCTGGAGAAAATGCAGCTCAGGATTGTTAAATAATTTGCCCAAGGTCACACAGTCACTGGCTCTTAGGCTTCAATTAGCACGTTGCCTAGTAGGAGATAAGATTTCTAAATTACTATGTGCACAGATGTACAGTTCTGAGCATGAAAATGGGTCTTTTTAAAACTAATATAGAACAAGAAAGACTTTTGATGAAACACATGAAGCTTTCTAAGGACGAGGTACTGTTGTAAGCATTTTACCTATATTGACTCATTTAATTATTATGGAAAACTTCTGAATTAGGTGTGATTTTCATACCTATTTTGTAGATGTAGAAATTGAGACACAAAATGATCATGGGACTTGTTGAAGCTGCATAGGTAGCACAAAGCAGAGCCAGGAGCTGAAGTCGGGCCTTCCAGATTCAGAAGCCATACCCTTCAGCACAACGTGATGTGCAGCTCTGGTACACAGATGTCAGACAAATCGTGCCAATCCCATGCAACCATCCTTCCTATCATTGGTTCTTCTGGAAGACACTGAAGTATCACTTGGTTTAATTTCCTATCATAAAAAGGGATCCTTCACAGGACATTAGAGATAAACATTTCTTGTATCTCTGATCCACTGTCTACAAGTACTACAATCTCACTAAAATTATTATTGGGCAGTATTTAAACATGTGATCTCAGAACTGAAACTTGAACATCAGGTTGTTATGATACTGTAAATAATGCATTTTAAAGAGTATTTTCTTTCTCCATCTAGTATTGACTTAAATGTTGCTAATTAAAGGGTAGTTTTATCCTCAGTGATTACAAATTGCACTGTGGGCAAAGCAGTACAATTGTCTGAAGTTTCAGGTTTAAGTATTAATATTTGCTTTTAAATAATATTCCAAAATTGTTCACATAGCATTGACAATCTAAGTGATTAAAGTTTACATGAGCTGAGAACTTCGTAAACTCCAAAAGTATGTATGTGAATTATGCACTACGCAGTGAATTTTGACAATCCCCTTTTGTGTATCTACTGTGTGTCTAGCTCTATGCTACATACTCATATAGGTTCAACATTACATACATAATTGAAGCACATACAGGGGTGTGGTAACAAAACAGGGACTTAGAAGCATATATAATTCAGCACAAAGATAAATTGCTACAATGTTAGAATACCAATTTATATAAATATTACAAATTGTAATGCCACATTAGTCAGGATGGCTAAGTAATTTGGGGACATCAAATTAAAGACTAATATTCTTTATATAAAATTCCTATTTTGAAGAGATTTTACAAGGCAGAAGTTTTATACTTCTACTGATTTTAGAATAAACTTCGAGGCTCCAAATTATTAGGATATATCTACTTAACTAAAATAAAGCATACATTATTTTTAATTAGCAATATAAAATGTTTGTGTCTAAGGTTTTATAAATTACAGAGTATAGTAAATGACCAAAAGAAATGTACTTATACATAAAATAATAAATTCAATCTTGAAATATTATTCATAATCCATTTCCTAATGTAGATTTCTTAAGACCAAACATTTAATTTTTGATGAGGTCTGTCATATGGATCAAATAAATTTTATTCTTGGCTATGAATGTAGTTTAACTCGAATATCCAATTTTCATACAGATTTCCTATTATGAATAGCAATTGCCATCAAATGAATTATATTCTATAGGTATGATGATCCATTAGAATTCAAATTAACCAAATTTCAAGGGCTGCTGTTAAGTTATTCACACTATTGTTAGTCAAAGTCATTGCTTCCATTATGCATCTCTCTTTTCAGTAATTTATAATCTGAGCTGAAACAAGGGCCAAATTTTAAAGACATATGAGTCCAACTTGTGTAGTATCACTGGAGGCTGTACCAAAGTAGTATTATTTTTGGTGAATTTAGGAATTATCTGTGCATTATGTTTATATTATTGTCAGCAACTGATCATTCTGTAGCTTTTAAAAACACTAACTTTTCATGTGATGACGTATGGTCTTTCTGAAATAATCTTGTTAACTAAAGCATCCTCCTTTGTTCAAATCAGGATTCCATCTGTTACCTTCTTACATGTTATCTTCTGCCCCAACTCTTGCCATTAACTAAAGAAAGCTTAATGTTCTAGAATGTTCCATCATCCATAAATCTGTCTGTCAGCTGCCTTAAATACAGTACAACAAAGATAGATTTTCACCAAAACACTCATTTACTTCCTCTGGTGTGATTCTATTTTTACCTCAGACGCAAGGCAGCTTGTCAAAGAAATTTTGTTTCATGGGGGAAAACAGTTTTCAAGGAGATCAACAAATAGCTTCTCAGCTCTAAGTTTTGATAACCTGGACAGATACCATTGGAGACATTCCTTGTTAACTGGTAAAAAGAGCTACATTTGAGAATGCTGCAACAGCATAGAGAATATGACACTTATCGATATTTCTGCATGAGTTAGTTGTTAAAACAAAATTTAAACATTTCAGGGCTTACAAACTCCAGTGCTTAGGAGAGCTAAATAGATGACAAAGCGGGGCAGGTGTAAAGCACCCGTGTGTGCGGCGGAGGGAGGGGGATGGGAGAGGCCTGCCCCACCCAAAAGGAAGCTAATACCTAGTTCAAGGCAATCACTGGCATAAAGGAATCCAGACATGGTGGTTGCCAAATTTTCATACTTTACAGTAACTCAAAAGCCCCAATTTTACTTAAAATCTTCTACACGTTATATGTCAACAATTAATCCACTGCAAGATGTATCCAAGCCATACAGATCTTCAGACTATATTCTGCATGAGGGCTGGTCATGTGAGACATCTGACTTAAAGTAGTCAAAATGTTGTACTTGGTGGAATTTTTACAATAATATTCATCTCTTAGAAGAAGATGCTTTGAATTATAACCATCAACAAATTCTGATCTGGAATTTCTTTCTTCCTCTTGTTCTCAGAACTTCTTGCTCTCTTCATCTTTGCCTGATGCCATATCTATGGGTTTTTAATTTTTCTCTCCTTAACAGACTTGACTTCTTAATGATACAGAAATACCTTTAGAGTTGTATGAGTATGTTTGTGAGCATATGTAAGTTCATTTTACTTTTTCCCCAGGTACTGTTTCATTACCACACACTTCACAAAAAGTGCCTAACAGTACTTGCCGAGTTGAAGATATCTGCTCCTACTTAACATAAAAGAAAGAACAACCCAATTCAGGCTTATAAAAACCATGCTTTCTCAATGTCCATGTTGCTTAACAAGAAATCACCTTTATTTTTCTCAGCTCTAAGGCATTATCACAGATAAAACCTTCTCCCCAACTTGAATAAGCTTATAATCCCATTCCATTTTATGTATAAATGCATTTGGCCTCATCTGTTTCCTGCGACTGCAATTTAAAATGAAGCTCAGAATTTTACCCTCTGACACTACCAGGCATTACATATTCTCTGAAAAAAATTCCACGTAATTAGAAATTACTCTGCAAGAGAAATTGGAATTGTTCTTATACGTCTTTGAGATTCACAGCGGCAGGCTGCCACCGTAATTCCTGGCCCTGGTCACTGATGGACTTCAAGATGTCTTAAAACAAATTATGTCATTTTTTATTTTAAACATACACAATTTTGATTGAGATGAATTACTATCCTCAAGTTTTTTCAAATGGTAGCATAAAGAAAGGTACCATAAGGTGGTTAACTGTCTTGTTAGCTGTAAGTGGTTACACGCTAGTTAGAGAGGCGGATCAAGTCTGCGTGAAGGGCCAGAAAAAGCCTCAGAGGAGGGAGACTTTAATTCTTACGACTGGCAGGCATGGCTTGTGAGAGCAAAGTCAGAGATGGAAAGAAATTTAAAGAAGAAAGAATGAGTCAAGGCATATATGTAAGAAAATGAATGATATATTCAAAGGTATATTCAAATGAGGGATATATTTGGAAATGTTTAAATTTTGTTTTAACAACTGGGTGTTCAAATAAGAGCACAGAGTCCCTTAGATAGGGATACTTGGTAGAATGAATTCAATGGAATTGCAAACTATAATCTAAGCCCAGACTGGAAACAGTGTTGAAGGTATGTATAAGGGGACACAGGAGCCTGACAGCAGGTGGCGCCCAGGGAATCATGCCTCTGGGATTACCACTTTTGTATAGTCTCCTCCCGTATTGATTCTAGGCTTGTCATGTGGCTTGCTTTATTTTAGCTCCTGGGCCAGCAGCAAGTAGGATGTAAGAACTGGTAAATGAATGTGCATTGGAGCTCGCCTCTCAGAATCCAGCCATAATGTAAGACAGCCAGGCTGGTCTCCTTACAAAGCTATGCAGAAAGAAAGAGTCAACCATCCCAGCATTCTACTCCTTATCTTCCCTGTCAGGTGAACGCAACCACACAAGTCCTGCCATCCATGTGAGAAGAGCACAGGAACTGCCCAGTCAGTTCACAAAATCACCAAGTATTAGAGTAGTTGGGTATGAAGCAATACATAATTGATACAGGGGTTAGTTGTTATTTTAATCTAGGCAATGGACAAAGTGTTGTCATTATTTGTTCTTAAACTGAGCCTGTAAAATTTTGAGGTGGAGTTTTGCAAATATAAATGGTGTTGATGTGGAAGATCAAACTGGGGCCTGGACGAGTGGACACGGAGAGAACACTGATCACCACTGCACTGGTCCAGATTAGAGATAATGCGTGTTAATGCTAGAGAGGGATTTAACAAAGTATTCCTATAAAGGGCTTGATAGTAAATACTTTAGCCTTTTCCAGCCACAAGTCCTGTCACAACAACTCAACTCTGCCATTATATCATGAAAACAGCCATAGAATATATGGAAATGAATGAGTATGGCTGTATTCTAATAAAACTGTATTTACAAAAGCAGTCATTTGATTGGACTTGTACCCAAGCAAAGGCAGAGGAAATAAAAATAGGAGACAGCATTCTATACTAAGAATCACTGTGCTGTGGCCCATGAGAAAGAAGGAAGAACTAAGGATGACTCGCAGTTTGGATGACCAAGGAGGAGACACTGGTGGTTACTGAGATGCAAGGGCAAAGGAGGGTTTAAGAAGGTCTGGTTTGGCACACCTGAGTTTGAAGTGGGCTACTTGGGAGAACAGTATACTCCTTCCTTAGAAATATACACATGCAAGACCAGATCTAGGAGGCATGTATTTGGAAGTAAAAAACAGGAAGAATTTAAAACCAGGAGTCAAAGGATTAAATCACCTTTTTAACCTTTTAATGCTTATTACAATGTTGCTATGCAGGAAGTACTCAATAAACAACAAAAATCACGTAAGTTGGCCATGACTCTGATTATAACTGTATTATCAGCAAAGGAGAGTGCTGAATGAGAAAATGTGAGGATTCAGAACAGGGCCCTTGAGGACAAAAAGGATAAAAGAGAAATTATCAGAACAGAGGGGTTATCAGAGGAAAATAAAATACAGAAAAACATTGAGAATGCTAACACAGATTAAAAGCAAGTAGTGTATTTCAGAAAGAAACAGGCATTTTTTGATGTCCACTGCTATGGAAAGTACCAGGAGGCTGAAGTCTGGGACAGCTCCTTGTACACCAGTGTTACCTGGAAAGGCTTAAAGAAGACCAGAGTGAGGAGAAGGATGAGGGTTTGATTACAACACAACGAGTCCTCAAAATTAAAGCTTTATCCCACAGTGGCAAATCCCATGGTATCCCAGATGCCACATACTTTTGAGTTACTACTTACATATCGACTTCTCCAAGTGACTTTTCCTTCTAATCTCCCAATACAACTCCATAACCTATATTGCCTTTCTACCTGTCTCTGCCATGGATGGTACAGGCTGAAACAAATCAATCCCTGGTCTCAGGCAACAGTCCAGACAAGCGTGTGTGACCCAAAAAGAATCCTTCTTGGAGCTGTTTCTATGAAACTAATGGGGAAAATTCTATCGCCTCTTCTGCTTAAACCAGTAGTAGTCAGTTTCTACCTTTTGAACAGATACAGCCTTGACTTTTATGTCTCCAGAAAGACAAATTCAAGGATAAAGACAGACAAACTCAAGGAGAAAGAAAGACAAACTCAAGGAGAAAGACAAACTCTAGGAGATATACGTTAAGTTAATGTGCCACGTGACCCAATTAGGGGTAAATGCTAAAACCATTTAATACTGATCCACTTTCTTCATTAAATACAATAGCATTCCCTGATGGTTTTCTTATCTTTCAATGTCATTTTAAGTCTCACATTGCTGTCCTCAGCTCATTTGCTTCATTTCCAGATTTTTTTCTACAGAGAGTGTTTCCTAGCTAGATTCATGACAATGGATAAGGTTCAAACAATTAGAGAAGCAAAGTTCCTGAGGGAAAGAGACCACTGCTCATTGTTCTTCATTATTTACATATTCCCCTGTATGTTCCTGAAGCACTTAACCTCATTTACATTTTAATGAACTACCATACTGTACTTACCAAATGCTTAGTGGGTCAATACTAAGGGACCCATTTTAGGAATCAGAAACAAGCAATCATCAAAATGAGAACTAACCAGAGCATCTGCAGAACTAGCACAACCGGACACATTTTTAAATTTCAATTATGATTTCTGTCATATCCATGCATAATTCTTGTATTGTTATTTATTTGGTATATTCTTTAAAGTCAGATCGTTACGTTTGCTTAAATGTATGTATTTTTAAGCATATTCCCATAAAGAGAAAACATCATCATTCTACAAAAACACAAGGTCAGTTGAATATATTTATTAAGAAAATACACCTTTTTCTGTACCACCTGAAGAAGCTCCTGAGTCTCCCTAGGACAGTTCACTGCCTTTGGGAAACCAGTGCTTGTGGGAACTGAGGCAGCGAAGCATCAGAGAGAGAGAACAGGCTAGGTCTGGAAGACGCGTGTTAAGTCTTAGTTTTACTTCTTACTGGATCCTTATTTTCCTACCCACAGACATCTCTACATCATCATACTCGTCACATTTTAGTGAATTACTTATTTATATCAGCTTTTGCTCTAGAGTCTAATTTCTGTGACAATGGGGAATATATGTGTCTTTTTTACTCTCTTAGCACCAACATGTAGTACCTGCACATGGGAGGCATCCAGCTGACTCGATGGATGGATGAATGGATGAAGCAACTCACCTCTCTTGAGTTTTCACTGCCTTATGTAAATTAAGGAGAAAACAAAATATACCTTCAAGTGCTATATATACACACACACACACATATGATATGATATATATTAACCACGTAGCACAGAGTGATGCTGGGTGGCTGAAATGATGACTCTGAAGCATAACATCCATTCCCAGTAAATCAGACTCAGGCTCATGCCACTTACAGAATAGGAGACTTAGCTACATTTCTAAGCGCCACCATCATGTGATGTTTCACCACTTCTGAATACAGACACCCTTTCATTTCTGCTTTCCTTTGTGTTCGGAAGGTGAGAGAAGGGCTTTCAGAAAATATTTCAAAATGTATCATCAACTCTCAATTTTTAAGACTGTGTATGTTTGTGTCTGAAGCAGCTTCTACTATGAAGTAAAGTTTCTTTGAGGCAAGAAAAGAGACTAGCTTTGTTTGAAAAAAAAAAATCCACTCCTCATCACAATAACCACTCAGTAACACAGTGGGAGAGCTTGGGGTACCAAGGGCTTGTAGACAGTGTCCACAAAGGGAAGGGACAGGATATCATCATGAGATGAACGGAGGTGCTGAGGGTACAAATGTAGCCTCTTCCATAACATTATTTCTAGTCTACTGAGCTGTTTCCTGAAACAGTTTACAAAATCAAACAGAAAAAAATCCTTTGTGATTGAAGAATTGAAGTCATAATGCTTGGGTCTCAAGAAAAGTTCTCTCTAGATTCAGGTAATTCGGTTTGTAAAAATACCTAGAGTTAGGTATCTATCAACTCCATTTTTTTCTGAATCTGAGAGGTCAGTAAATAGTTCTAGAGAGAAAGCTTAACATGTGTATTTAGCAGGGAAACACGCATGAAAATAAAACACATGATGGCTGAGATGAAAGTATGTCAAACCACAGAACTCTTTGTCCCTTTGCTTCTAAGATGTTATTAAAAAGCTACAAAATAAAGCACTGTTGATGGGGTGATGAACAGGATTTTAAAATAATGTAACTGGAGATACAACAATGGAAGAAGTTGTGTACATCATGAAGGATTCTGGTCTCAAATTCTCTTTCTCACCTGAGTTGAGGAGAGACCTAATACGCCACTCTGCTGCAAACCTGGTCTTGTAGAATTACTATAAAAGTATCCATTATTAACTGACTTTGTCCTACTCTAAAAACAATCTTGCACATTCCTATAATTTACATTTCCTTAAGCATAGATGATGGCAGAGTTAGTTAGACCTGTAAGTCTTCTGCCTTCAAGATTAGTCTTTTTATTTTATCATGGTTCTTTTATAAAGGAAATCTTAGAAATATTTTATCCCAAGTTTCTTACAAACAAAGCCTCTTCCACAACCCTCAAAGGAGTTTTCCTGCTGTTTATTTAAGTACTTCCAGCTATGAGGGTTTTAATACTGAAAAAAACCTTACTTCAACGGTGAACATATCCAATTGTGAGAAAGTCTGTTTTAAAATGAATTTCACCTTCCTCCAGCTTTTAGCTGTGCTCTAAACTAGGTATCTCAATTCTGCCCTCTATCCTGCAAGAAAACCGTTCAGATGTGTGAACAGACCTATCATGTCTGCCCTCAATTTCCTTTTCACCAGGGAAAACATTCCTAGTTTCTTCAATTCTTAAATCTGTAACATATTTTAATATGCCGTCTGGACATATTTCAGTATGTCGATTTCTCTTAAAAGGTAAAGCCCAAAATGGAATACAATAATCTAAACACTGAAAAGACTGGCAAGCTAGTAAAATAATGTGCTTTTTTTTAACATCTGCATTATAATTTTGGACAGTATTTTTGTGTGTAATAGTATGTCATATCAACTTTTGTAATTGTGCAAATGATATTTTGACCTTTTACTTACATTTTACTTTGTTAAATAGTATCTTGTTGATTCTAACAGCACCTTACATTCCTCAGATCATTTAAAATTTTGTTTATATTACCTATATAATTCAACTTATGCAATTTTGTGAAATCTGAAAATTTAGAAAATCACACCTCTAATGTAACTCATAAATCTGTTAAAAATGTTAACCAGGATATATCTGTTGGCAGGACCATTGGTCAATCCCCTGGACACATCTCATTCAAGTTGACATCCACAACAGCGAATGTTTAAATTCCATTTTCTCTATTGTTAGCAATACATATGAGTCTCCACAGCACAATATTGCCCTAGTCATATTTTACAGTCTTATCACAAATAGGGGAAATATGTTTTCCTGAAATAAAAACATACAATGTTTTAAAATGCCAACCCAAGATACATGCACCCCAATGTTCATAGCAGCACTATTTACAATAGCCAAGACATGAAAATAACCTAAATATCCACTGACAGATGAGTAGATAAAGAAGTTGTGGTATATTTATACAGTGGACTACTACTCAGCCATACAAAAGAATAAAATAATGCCCTTTGCAACAACATGGATTGACCTGAAGATCATTATTGTAAGTGAAGGCCAGAAAGAAAAAGAAAAATACCATATGATAGTACTTATATTTGGAATCCAAAAAAATGACACAAATGAACTTATTTACAGAACAGAAACAAACTCAGACACAGAAAACAAACCTACGGTCACCAGTGGAAGAAAGGGATGGAAGGGATAAACGAGGAGGGCAATATCTCCAGATACTAACTACAATATATAAAATAGATAAACAAGTTTCTACTGTATAGCACAGGGAACTTTATTCAATATCTTGTAGTCACCTATAATGAAAAAGAATATGAAAAGGAATGTATGTATGTGCATGTATGACTGAAACAGTACGCTGTACATCAGAAATTGACAACACTGTAAACTAGCTATACTTCAATAAAATAAAAAATGCCAACCCAACCCTTCCCTCATGTAGAGAAAAGAGTTGACTTTATAAATCTACGATGATCTGTAGTGTTTACTGCATTCTTTTTTAAAAATGCAAAGAATTAAAAGTACCCACTTAATTATTTTAAGGCTTGCCTGTTGAGTATCGCAAATTTTCTGAATCTTCACCTATTACATATTACTTTACTCACATAGAGCAACATTTACCCATATCCTGTCTTCTGAGGACAAATTTATTTTCCACAATTTTACAAAGATAACTGCAAATGAGCTAAGTGATTCTAGGACTACATTAAATACTATTAATAGAAATGATTACTTTCATAATACTATAAACATTCTCATAAAGCTATTCCTTCACACTTGAGACAATCTATAGTATAATTAGTAATAATCATAATATTTAACATTTATCAAGTCCTGAAGTGTGTTAATTGCTTTATATGCATGATTTCATTTAATCTACGGAACAACTCTTTTACTATTGCTATCTTGTTTTAAAATGAGTAATTTGAGTCCTCTGAAAGAGGAATTTCTTCAAGGGCATACATATAATAATGGTATAGCAGGAAACTGAATGCAGGTTTTTCTGAAACCAAAGTCCTTAACCACTCGGCTGGGATGGAGAGAGTTCTAAAAAAATTTTTTGCATTATCAAAGAAAATATGCATTCAACATTTTGATAAATACTAGAAACTGTCCTTCTGAAAGCACAGAGTCATTTATAAATACACAAATAATGTATACTAGTGGCCTCAACAACACATGAAACATATTACTTTGTTTTTGTCAGTGGTGTTTTTGTTTTGATTTGTATTTTCACTCACTTATGAATTTGGGCATGCATTTTAAAATATGTTTCAGGACCTTTTGTTTTTATTTTTCTGTGAATTGCTGTTCTTCTCTTTTCCTCTTTACTGCTTTTCTTATTAAGAGTTATGTTTATTTGTGGAAACTCTTTATATATTAATACTATTAACACAATATACTACATGCACTGTAAATAATTCCATCTTTCACTGTGTTTCAAGCATCATTCACAGTAAAAATATTTTGAGAATTTTTAGAGATCACACCTATACAGTTTTACTTTGTTGATTTGGTTCTTGCTTTAAGGAAGTTTTTAATACACAAAGTTATAAAAAAAAAAAAACAAGTTTCATAGATTATTCCTAGTATTATACCTTTAATTAAATATTTATAAATTTTTAATTCAATGAAGGGTGTAGAACATAGTGTTAATAAGTCATGTTAGTCAAGTTCAAATCATAATGAGCTGGGTTATCTTGGGCAAGCTACTCTACTAATGTCTCAGTTCCCTGTGTTTAATATGGGAGTGATGGATAGTAACTATTTTATAAGGATTTTTCAAATATTACATGAGTTAATACACATAGTATACTTAAAAATGCCTGACAAATTAAATACTCGAGTATCAGCTTTTAAGTATTTTAAATTCATTGGGTGTAGCTACATATATTTGTTTTAGTGCAAGTTAGAAATCTGTTTTTTCCCAAAATGGGGAAGTAATTGTCCTTACATTTATTAAATTTTGCCTCATTTCCTCACTGACTCACTTTACTTGTATACAAAGATTCATTTGAATATTGATCTGTTTTACAACATTTGTAACACTATGTTTCCAATATTTTCACCAATCTTTTATTGCCATTATTATTATTATTTTGTTTTTTACATATAAAGAAACAGACTTAATGTGGCAAGGTAAAGAGATAAAGTTACTCAGTTGTAAATAATCTGGAGCTTACGTCTAAATCTCTCCAAAATGGCTGGGTCCACAGAAGTGGTCTTGCTTCTTCAAAGAATATGGAAATGAAATATGACTTTTCCACCATATGAAACTGACTTTGTTATTAAATACTTATGAACATGTTGTCTTTTTAGTTATGTATATCTTTTCTTCGTTAACACATTCTTTTTGTGACATAATATTATAATTACTCATTTTTAAGACTCACCCAACTATTTGACATACACAGAGGCAAGGGTCATGTCTCATTCATGTTTGCATCCCTACCTAGGAGTCTCGGTACAAAGCCAAAAATCAACACATGTGTATTGAATCAAATAGAATCTTATTTTTAAAATAATGCAATGACATGTCACACCACTATTCAAAAATCACCCAATGCCCTGTGGCTGTTCAAACTCCAAAATTTTGTCCTCATTTTTAGATACCTTAGAGAATGATTTCACACAAATAATCTCTCCCACTAAAACCCCAAATAGTCCTTTACTCCAGGCAGCTGGTCCATCTCACCACCTCAGAATATCTATGTTGACTTCTGCTTCTGCCCCATCTATTATAGCTTTTACCTTTAAAATTTCTTCATGAAGTTTTCCTTGACTATGTGGGAGCACACTGATTTTTCTTTCTTCCTGAGCCAGCAGTTAGAGTTGTTTAATTTTAAAGGGAAAAATGATCTTAGACTTGATCTAGGTTACACTCTTCATTTAATAATGAAGAAACAGATTGCCAGCAAGGTTATGAAACTTCCCCTCAGAGTATTCTTAATGACCATGGCTCACATTGTAGCTTTCAATTTTGTATTTCTCTTTAATTTTGTACCGACGAGATTAAAAGCTGCTCTACTAGCAGTAGATTCAGCAATTCACTGAACAAGTATTAAGTGCCAACTCTGGGCCAACAATATTCTAGAAGGGTGAAACCAGTACAGATGTGTTTCTGACTTTTATATAACCATAGCCCACAGATGAAGCAGACACTAACTAAATAATTACAAAAAAAAACTGTAATCACTGTATACTTTAAATTGTGATAAACGTTATGAAGGAAAATCAGCATTACGAAACAGACACTACAGAATTTAATCTAGGCTGGAAGAGTAAGAAAAAAATTTTCCAAAGTGACATTTCAACTGAAATCTCAAGAATGACTACAACTTAGGCAGACAGAGTAGGGGAACATTTCTTTATGCATAAAAAACTGTGAGTTCAAAAAAAAAAAAAACTCAAAGTAGTTTGGAATTGCTGCCTGAAAGTAGATTGGAATTTGACAGAAAAGGAAAGAAACATGAAAAGATATTCAACATCACTAATCATCAGGGAAATTTGAATCAAAACATCAATGAGATATTATCTCACACCTGTCAGAATGGCTATCATCAAAAAAGACAAGAAATAATAAGTGTTGGTAAGAATGTAAAGAGAAGGGAACCCTGGTGCACTGCTGATGGGAATATAAATTGGTATAGTCATTATAGAAAATAATACAGAGTTCCCTAAAATAAACAAACAAAAATATAGAACTACAATATGATCCAGCAATTCCATTCCTGGGTATCAGAGGAAAACAAAAACACTAATTTGAAAAGACATATGCATCCTGATATTCACAGCAGCATTATTTACAATTGCCAAGATATGGAAGCAATTTAAGTGTCCGTGAATGGATGAATGGATAAAGATGTGATATTATATATATACACACACACACAATGAAACACATTCATTTATTTAAAAAGGAATGAAATTTTGCCATTTGCCACAGTACAGGTGGACCTAGAGGGTATCATGCTTAGTGAAATAGGTGAGACAGAGAAAGACAGATGCTGTGTTTTTACTTGTATGTGGAAGCTAAAAAATAAAATAGAAATGGACTTGTAGATATGGAGAAGAAATTAGTTACCAGGAGGAGGAGGGATGCAGAGAGGGGCAAAACAGGTGAAGGGGATTAAGAGATACCAACTACCAGGTACAAAATTATATTTCAAGGATGTAATATACAGCACAGGACATATAGTCAATATTTTATATAATAATTTTGTATGGAGTACAGTCTGTAAAAACAGTGCATTACTAAGCTGTACAGCTGAAACTAACACAAAACATTGTAAGACAACCGTACTCCTATTAAAAAGAGAAACAGCGTGATCAGAGCAGCAGCGTGAGATGAAACTGAGGATGGAAATGGTAGGAAAGCTAGGTTAGGCAGCATGTGCCATCTCTATCAGGTCTCTCACTGAGAACTTAGGATCTTACTTGACGCAATCCTTCAGAAAGTTACTACAGAGGAGTTATGCCAGTTGCTGTCATACTTAAAAAGCCTGCTGTGAATTTTATGTTGACAAAAAGGTGGGTAACATATGCAAAATGCAAGTGGGAGACCTGCTTGAGCCCTGGCGAGAGAGAAAAGTCGCTTGGCTAAGGTGACAGCTGTAGAGATAAGGAGATATGGGTGAACAGAAGAGGTCTGAGTTGGTAGTACACACAGGACTTGATGTTGATGGAGACAAGGACATATGGTAGATAACTTCTGGTTTTCTGGTTTCATCAACTGAGTGAAATTTGTGATGCCACCCAGGAACAGGGATGACCAAAATTTCAGACTTAAGCCCATTAAGTTTGAGAGGCAGTGAGCAATCCAAGTGAGTGCATTATGTAGGAGACTGGTGATACGGTTCTGGAGATAACAAATTTGAGAATTGTTGGCATAATGATAAATGTAAATCTACAGGACTGAATAAAATCACCAGGAGAGAATGTCAGGAACAATACCAATAAATTTAAACATTTTGAGGTCAAGTAGAGGCAGAAAAACTGGCAAAAGAGTCTGACAAATAGCAGCCATTGTGGAAGGTGAAAAATTAATATATGATGGTGTCGTGAAAGCCAAGAACAAATAGTACACCTGACATAAAGGTGAGACTCAAAAAATATTTTTAAGATAAATGAATGAAACTACTCATCTGTACCGAATGCTGCCAACAAGTCAATTAAGACTGGAGCCGAAAAGCATCCATTGAATTTAACAATAGGAAAATCAATGATGACCTTACAAGCGTCGTGTTGGTACCAGGGGTTGGAGAAATGGGTGAGGGAGGATATCAAATGGAAAGCAGGCTGAAGAGTGAATGGGCTCAAGCTCATAAGCTTAACAAAGATAAGTCTCCAGAATAAACTCCTGATATCTATGTATTAAGTGAAAAACAAATAAAACTGGATAAAAAATAAGAATAGAAATAGGTAGTTCACAAAACAGAAAGCTTAATGGTCAAAAACATGAAAACGTGTCCAACTACTCATCAGGAAACCGTGACCACACTGCAGTGAAATACTGTGGCAGGCAGCCTCTAAGGTGGCCTTCAAGGATACCTGCCTCCTGGTGTTCATGCCTCTGTTTAATCCCCTTCCTTTAAGTGTGAGCTGGACCTAGTGACTTGCTACTGTTTAATAAAACATGATAAAAGTAATGAGATGTCTCTTTCTGAGATAAGGCTACACAAAGGCTGTGACCTTCTTCAGGCTTACGTTGTCTGAATCTCTTGCTTTACTGAAACTAGTTTCCATACGGTCAGCTGCCCTACACAAAGTCACAGGCAGCAAGGAACTGAGGGTGGTCTCTGTCCGACAGCCAGTGAGGATCACTGTGCATGGGCCTCAGGGTAACAGCATAGAAAGAACCGAATCTTGCTTATAGCCATGAGTCAGGTTAGAAGCTAACCAAATTCCAATGAAGCCTTCACATAAAAATACAAGCCTGGCTCACATCTAAATGCCACCTGTGAAAGAACCTGAGGCAGAGACATCCACATAAGCCTGCATTCATGACTCATGGAAACTGTAAGATAAATATTTACTGTTTTAAGTCATTAAGTTTTGGGGCACTGATATCCTTCAGTAAGCAAAACTCTCAAAGTTTGATTAAAACAGGTGTTCATAAGAATGCAGAGAAAAAAGGAACATCTATGTACTGCTGATGGAAGTATAAATTGGTTCAATCACATTGGAAAACAATGTGACTACCCCTAGTAAACTGGACATTGTAGCCTTGGTCATCAATGTCCCTTCTGAAGAAACAATTTCATGCAAGCAAAGAAATAGAAATAAGCATGATTATTGCAAGATGGTTTCTAAGAGTAAAATCTAGACAACCAAAATGTTCATCAACATGAGAATGGGTAACTCCATTCTGCTACATTCATGCTGTGGAATACGGTATTAAGTGTAATATAAGTGAACCAGATTCTCCATTGCTAGTATACAAAAGTAGATTAATACTTGGATATAATTTATGTACATATAAAATATGCAAATACCATATATAGTTTACGGATAAATATAAAATACAGAAATTAATTAGAGTAGGAATAGTATACATCTACTTCACTGTAATAGTCAACCTTTGGAAAATGAAGGAATGGTGATTAAATGAGGGGTGATTTAATTATATCTAATATACCATTTCTTTGAAAAAAGATCCAAAGCAAATACAGCACAAAAAAAACCCTAAATTAATTAAATATGGAGGTGGCTGGTACATGGCCATGGGTTCTATCATAGTTTTTCAGGTTGTTTGAAATATATAGTATTTTAACCTTAGGAATTGTGAATCTGAATCAGGTAGAGACTACGTTCATAGGAAACACTTTCAAGAAGCCTGATTATGGAAGAGATGGGGACATTACAGATTGTTGAAGAATCTGGAGTTCAGAAGAGAAATTTCTTTTTAAATAATTTTCAAATGGAAGAAACTATAATTTAATGTATAAGTATAATAGGACAGTGTGAATGATTTGTCCTGAGAGAGACACTGAAAGTTCATTGAACGGAGTGTACCAAGAAGAAAGCAACATAAAGTCTTAAATAACACAGGATGAAATCAATGTAAAATTAGTCATTGATAGGATATATGTTCCTCCCACTGTAACATGAGATGGGTAAGATAGGATGAGGATGAATACAGATGCAGGAGAAAGATTTTCACACTGTAACTATAATTGACTCAAAATATGAGGCACATGCTTAAAAACAGAGGGCTCCTAAGGAACAGTTTGCAATCTGAGGATAGAAGAGAAGCTATGAAATAGTATTTACAAGGAATGAGACTGAAAACTCAATTAAGAAAAGTTGCAAGATTTTTGTGTAGTGTTAAGGATTTATTTGAATCTACAGTATTATCAACTTGCCTAATTGTTCTTAAAAGAAATGTTTGTAGTAGTAAGTAATAAATATTTATTTATTTAGTAAATAAATGAGAATGGCAATCGAGCTGTTTGGGAAGATTGGGATGGTATTTTTGATTTAGTTTTTATTCAAGTATTTAAGTGCTGTAAGAATATGATGCACTGCATTTTGCCCAAATCCAAATCATAACCTTAAAAATAACGTTGTTTAAATTAATTGTGATTTTCTTCTTAAATTACAAAAATGCAAAATCAACAAGTATCAGAGAGTTTTAAAACAGTCTTGAAATCTGGTTAACAATAAATGAACTCTAGAACTTTCCAGATCCTGTACGAGAAAAAAACTAGAATTTAGCAATCTATAACTTTACCATTCAATATTTTCTTTAATGTTGTATTTATTTTGTGTGTTTTATTAGAGAGTAAGATGTGTTACTAAATAAATCATTTTGATATATGTGATATTTGAATTTCCTCAAGGTGTAAGATTTAGGGAAAAAAATCACCTAAGACAGCAAGGTACAGCATCAGAACAAAGTTTATTTTATTCTTAACTTGATTGAGGATGGAGAGTGTACCAGAAAGAATACTCAGTTGAGTCATTGAGCTCAAAATTCTGGTCCTGGCACTATCTTAGGCAAGTCCCTGAATTCCTCTGGATTTCCATGTCTGTGAAAGCAGAGGATTAAATTAAATGATCTTCCAAATCCTACTGTTTTTAAGCCTCTTACTCCTCTTCAGTTCAATAGAATTTGGGAAAGAAGAGTTCTAATAAACTCACAGATATTTCCAGTTCTCAACTATACAATGAGAAATGTCCTCAACGCAGTCAGGTTGTGTGCAAGATTAACAACATTTCTTTGACATCACTGTCTTTGTATTCTCAATTCTCTGCTCTCTAACCTAGTTGTTTCTTTTTAGGTTTAGAGAAAGAATTCAAAAGCAAAAGTAAAAGTAAAAATCAGAGTGAAGGAAAGGGGAAAAAAGTACATGTATATTCAATTTGGTGCCTTGATAGCAATGGGCACTCCTTCAACTTTGGGGATATATTTCCTGAAAAAACAAAAACAGACAGCAAGGAACTTAGAATGGAAAAAGACTGAGTTGAGATGAGAGGTAAAAAGCTGCAGTATCTATAATCTTGTTAGCCCAAATTTTATCAACTGATATTGCTTATAAGTATTGTTTAATCTGTTAGGAAAACAGATTTAGAAAAATTAGAACAGGAAGTCAGGAAAATCAAAAGCAGATGGCAAAAAAGGATTTCTGGCAGGGTACTAAGCAATCAGTCTTATAATTACTGTGTTGCTGTGCAATAGTAACAATTAACCTGACATTTAGAAAATAAGTGTAAGAAAAATAACTTAATATCCCTGAATATAGTAGTTCCATTCTGGCAAAGCTCTACTAATATTCCTTCTCATAAATTATTCCTCTGCTGAACAAACACCAAACTCTCCAGCAGCTGTCACGTGACCAGGCTCAAATGTCAAAGTTAGAGAAAGACAATGATTAGGAAAATTTCAAGTATATGTATACTTTCAAAATGATAAGCCTAACTGCACATAACTCGCCTTGTGATTTGGGGGATTGAAGCATTTTCTTACATAACTTAGTTGATTGGATGATATATTTAATGGGACATGTAACAGAAGAACTGCTTATCTCTGCGTTAGAACAATGTTAAACTATTTTAAATATGAAGTCACATGAGTTTTTTTCTAACCTAGAAATCTCCTATTTAAGATATATTATGAAAATAATGATAGACTGGATTTTACAGTGTCTTCTCTCTCTTTTTTTTGCAATCAGATCCAGTGTTTGGTGCATATTATCTACTTAAAATTATTTCTTCATAATGTGAATAGGAAGCTTTGCTGGTCTTTGCACTCTGCATATGAGATATGGACCCAAATCCAAGAATGCCAGCAGATGCTAAAGGCTAAAAAGTTAGGGTAAATTGTTTTTGCCCCTGGAGCATCCAAAAGGAACTAACCCTGCAGACACCTTGAGTTTAGCTCACAACAATAGGAAACTCGTACCGATTTTTGTACCTGAAGTGGGTGCTGCTATAATAAATACCTAAAAATGTGAAAGTGGTTTTAAAATTAAGTAACAGGAAGAGTCTGGAAAAATTCTGAGGATCATGATAGAATAAGCCTCAATTTCCTTGAAAGGAGCTGCTGGTGAGGGCTCAGAAGGAAGTGAGGAGCATGGCAGAGAAAACTTACATTATCTTGCAGAACTTTTATTCTCTTAGAGAATAAATCATCATATAGAGTCTCCATTATCCCTGACTTAGAGGATGATGTTTGGGTTCTCTGAACTGATGGTATTAAGATTATGGACTTGGAGTTGATGCTGCAATGGGTTGAGACTTTGGGGAATGCTGGGAGGACTGAATGTATTTTGCAAGTGGATGGCTGTAAATCTCTGGGGGCCAGAAGGGAGACTGTGCCAGGCTGAAAAATGTCCACTCCCCAAAGATGTCCACATCTTAGTCTCTGAAGCTTGTGAATGTTACCTTAATGGCAAAAGAGATTTTGCAGATGAGACTAAACTAAGGGTTTTATGATGGGGAAAATATTCTGGATTACCTGGGCAGGCCCAATGTAATCACAAGGATCCTTTTAACAAGGATGTGGGTCAGATAAGAGAAGGCAGCAATGTGATAACAGAAGCAGAGATTACAGAAATGCCAGTCATAAGCTAGGACTGCTGGTAGACTCTACAAGCCGGAAAACACAAGTAACAGATTTTTCCCTGATGCTTCCAGAAGAAACTAGCTTACTGACACCTGGATTTTAGCCCCCAGCAATAGGAAACTAATGCACTATGTTTATTCTTAATCCATTAATTCAAAGATTATTTTCATTTATTTACAAATATGACCCGTAGCATACTCCAGGTAAAACAGCATTGTGAAATGTTTAAGTGCATATAATGTATTTACCAAACAAGTTCCCAGGTAAGCATCAATGTTTTCATATGGAAAAATAAACACAGAATGATTTGATTATATCTAGAATCAAAAAGTAATTATTAGGACACAAAAAATGCTTTCACATTAAATTTAGGACTATCTAAGATGTCATCTGAGGGGCTCTTCATGGCAATTACATTTTTTTTTCTTAATAATCTCTCATAGAAGTAATGTTCCACATTTGATTTTTAGAGCCCAAAATATTTTAACTGCTATTTCACTATGCTACATAAATCTCAAAAGCTCATTATACTCTAATTTATAACTGTATTTATAACTATATACTATAATTTATGTATACATGCTACATATCATCATGTTGTAATTTGAGTAGGTAGGAGATGTAAATGCGAAAATAAAAATAGCTAAGTGTTGGGGTCAATCCAGTGTTAATAATTATGATAATTTATAAATGTTGAAGATTACTCCCATGTCCCAGAAATTGCTGTGCGCCTTACTGCTAGTTCTAACTATGCCCAACAACACAAATATTACTATCAAAGCTGTTCTACAAGGAATCTGTTCTCAAGCCCTTATAGATGTCTATGGTAGTTGTCAGCAATGGGCCACTAAATCAAAGCTCACAGATTATGCCTTACTGTTTCTCTCTAAATCTAGAAAGGTAAGTGCTTTTGTCATCATCTCAAAGTATTCCTATTTTCCCAATACAGATAAGGAGTGTCATTTTAAAAACAGGAAAACCACACACTCTACCTTTGATTAAATGCAGTAATAACTGTTTGTCCCAATGTTCATTTTGTTCTAATACATTATGGACAAATGGGAGAAAAAACACTCAACACAACTCAATCCTGAACGTTACTGCTATTTTGTTACAATCATTGAAGTCAGAGTTGAGACAGTGCAGTCCACCAAACTCAAGACTCTCTAGAAGAAATTAGTAAGTTATCCACTCTTAATGAAAATCTAATATTACCATAATTACTCTATTAAATTTCATAACAAATTTGTAAGACTAATAAGCCAAACATCCTGATTTTGAAGATGAATAATCCAAAATTTATGAGAAAGTAATTCTACTACAGTCTTATTTACTACATAACCATACATTCATCTTATAGTTTTCACCAGAAAAAGTATTAAATTATTTGTATTTTTACAATATCTTGATATTTCATAGTTGCTGGTCCTTCAGCACATAAGTTGAAATAAAAGGTTTTTTTTGGTTTTCTCTTTAAGGTAGAGGACTAAAGTGTCAACAGATTGATGGCAAACCCCTCTTGTTCTATGGCTCCATTTAATCTTTTAAAATACAATTTCATACCTACCCTTGAGATATTGACCAAGAAATGTTTTCTTCCTTGTAAAGCTTTTCACTAAATCTGCAGGCTAGAACAGACTCTGAAATGATCAATTCTACCAATTAAACTTCAACAGTAAGACCTCTGGTTTAGAACTGATCTGGCATATTTACAGCTTGTGGTTCAGAGAGTTAAAGCATGGTCAGTAAATGATTCAGGAATTTAGACATTTTTAAATAGAGGTGCTTGGCTGCTCGGTACTCTGAGTGAGTTCTCTATAAAAACATTGCAATGTACAATACAACTTAGGAAATCTAAATTTTCACTTGTCAATTTTCTTTCAGACATAAATGTTTTAATTCCAGTTTATGCAGATAGACATATATATCCACAAATCTAGATTTCTCATGCATTATACTACATACACATAGGGTAAGTTCTTTTCATGTGTTTTAATAACACTAGCTAATAGCTATTGCACATGAAATATATTCCAAACACTGGTCTAAGTACCCTGCATTGACTTACACATTTAATCCTTACAACAGGTACGTGCTATTAACATCTCTATATTATATTAGAAAAAAAACCCAAGTCACAGATACTGTCACTTTTCCAAAATCAAAATAAAATAAACTGCTACAGGAATCTGAACCAAAGCAACCTGAGAACAGAAGTCATCATTTAATCTTCACAATAATGAGGAAAGTGAAGGCATATACCTTATTTTATAATTGAAGAAACTAAGGCACAGAGTTTAAATAATTAATGGAGAGTCAAACAACTGGAAAGTCGTGCCCCGAGAATTTCAACCCACATTGTCTTATTCTAGAAATCAGTCTTGTCTACTCAATATATTGCCACTTTGTTAGCTATTTGCCTTTTTTAGAACCACTGACTATACAAAAACCATTACGTCTCTGTATCAAAATATATTTCTATCAACAGGCCACAGAAAGAAACATGGCTATCAAATACGTCTCCTTCTTTTACCTTAGGTACTAATCTACTAAAGGGAAGTAAATTATTAATCTACCCCCTTCCTCAACCAAACCATTACCCAGTGCACATACAGTTCGAGATCACATCTGGCCTGTTGATTATTTCCAATTTCTTCTCTCTTGTCAATTCTGAGAATAAAATTTAGAAATCTACTGCAGATCCTATAAATTAAAATGCTGTTTTATCCTCTCTGCAACCTAACTCCTCTGCAAGGAATTTTCTGCCCTTATGACAGGTACAGTAAAAACCAATTTCTGTCATCACAATTTGCCTTGATCTTTGAAGAAATATTTGCATATACAATTAAATTACACTACATATGCTATTCACTATTCTAGGCACTTTGCATATATCATCACTATTCCTCAGAGTCCAATCTAGCCAAGAAAGTACCCCCTTTATACATAAGGAAAATTCAAAAGAATAAGTAATATACCCAAGACGGACTAACTAGTAAGTGGCAAATTCAGGATTCAGATTCAGGTCAGTTGGCCTCAGAAGACTATCCCGGGTCCACTCAATCACACAGCTACACAAAAACACAAATACAGTCCACTCTGTTTATGCAGATGATGCTGAAAACAATTTATGTACATCAATCACAAACACATACATGATGTGTCCTTTGATGTGGAAGTATTACTTTTGGTAGCATCTCTTATTTTTTTGTGTTATGTGTGTATAAGACAATTTAGAGAAACAAACCCTACTAGTATGTCAAACAGCTCAAGATCTTTAAAAAAACAGGTATGAAATGAGATAATAGGTTATTTTCTTCATTGTTGCCAATGATTCTAATTAATGCTGGAAAGGTAATCTTTTTCATAAGATCTGAGAAAACTTCCTTTGATAAAATTTGTTTAATTTAGTACACCTTTAAGTTTTAAACTAGCAGTTTTTCCACCTCATAAATGTCTATTTTAGCAACAGAATAAACATCAGTCAGCTGACTTATTTTTAAACTAGCCATGAAAATTTATTATAAAAAATCATCCCTGTCTCCAGCATAAAAAGACTGATTGAAATGTAAATTCCTCTAAGATTTCTGATAGCTACAACAAATAGAAAATCTGAAGGTATTAATACCATTATCTATTCTTGTAAACATTTGGAAGACTAATTTTAAAAAGCCTACAAGTCTTTCAAAAGGTAAACATAGTAATGTAATAGGAAAAAAATGGAATTTCTGCCATTACTAGTTACATTCTCTCCTACTTTATACGTTTGATTTATGCTTTTATGAGAATTGCTTTATCAATGAATTTCAATACATTGCTTGAAGACAAAAGTCTGAATTCCAACAGTTTTGTCAGTCATCTTCACCTTTCAAATATTTAGAACATAAATTAGGGTAACCTGATTATCTCGAATTTTACTGTGCTTGTAGAAGTAGGCTGTTTCTTGGGATTCCAATTAATTATGTCCCTTTGAATGTTTTCATCCATGCTGTGGTACACATGTCCCATATGTTCAAGTTAATTGTATTTTTACAAGGAAAAACACGCTAAATCCACAGAAAGGATTACATCTATAAATTTATATACGTAATCACAAGTACAAAGAAATTAGTCATAGGGATTCTACTTTTTTCCAACATTAATTTGTATTTCAGTCTTACAACCTAGTTTCTATGGAAGAGGGTCAGGGAAAATTGGAGTCAATAGCAAATAAATTAAAACTATGCTAGGTAACAGTGGTATACATTTGGGTAGCTGACATCTGTAACTATGGACTGTACCCTTATCTTGGCCACTCTCATTATCATTTGTGAGTGTAAAACTGGCAGAACTCTAATTCTGATAGCAAACTCCGTTAAAGTGTTTATTTCAAATTCTGATTTAAAGAAATACTGAATTCTAGAGACAAGTGTTAGCCATCAAGCAAAAAATAAATATTTCCTGGCAGTTTGATGCAGAGTTCGTTTGTATTCAGTGGGCTTCCATCACATAAAATTAAGTGATATACTCTATTTCCTCCTCTTCCAGGATGCCTCTCCCTTCTATTATAGCAATTTTTTCTATGAGGTGTACCATCAGGACCACATGAGACATACAGAGGTGAAAAGATACATTCTAAGAGTAAATACAGCTTGAATCCTTCATGGGAAAGCCAATGAGAATTTCTCGACATTCTGGCAACCCTAAAAATGGAATATTTGATAGACATGAACTGATTTCTGAAATAAAAGATGAGAAAACCAGTGGATCAAGAAGGAGAATAGTAATTGCTGAAAGGGCCCTATTGTGTTTGCTTAATCTAATAGATGCCTAGCAGGCATTCCTTAACCTGGTCCACTTACACTCAGACGGCTGCTGAAAAACACCTGATGGCTAGGAATGATGGTCTATTTGGGAGAAAAATACACCTCTGTAATGAATATTCAGTACAGGAACATAAGGGAACTTGAGATGTTTTCTAGTTCCCCTCTGGTTTAGTCCCACAAGTTATGGCTCGGGGCCTCAGTTGTGGGAGGCTGAAATGTTCCAGTGACCAGATGGAAGCAGAATCCCTTTTCTCCTCAAGTTAGAAGGAAAAGGAAATCAACAAAGCAATCAGCCAACTCACCCATCTATAAGTTGCAAGGCATCCGCTAGATACTTTGAGTTCTACCACAGAATCATAAGGCATGTCACTGGTCCTAAGGATCCTGAACTTTCAGGAAGTCAAACATATGGAGGACTCCATTCATTTCTGTACTGCATGGTATTAACCCTAAATGTACCAGGGCGCATTTAGGTACTTGACGTACTTGATTTTTAACAGCATATGAAACTTTTAATTGTTCTGTTCTATGGAATGCCTGAATGTATGCTTTTGGTTGCTTCTACTTTTTTGTTTCTAGGCAAACTGCACCAACTTCTCCACTCTCATGGCTTTTCTTTCTTCCCCCAGACTCCTTCCTCAACATGCATGTCTCGCATACTCCAGAACCTTCTATCCTTGTGCCCCTGCATCTTTCCAAGTGAACATCACATAGACAACCTGAATTCAGTATTTCTAGCCTGGAATTAGTGATCGTCTGCATAAGCCTACTTCCTGTCCTTTAGTTGGTATCTCAGCAACCATTATGAACAGTCACTCATTTTCCTAACTGAAAATAATGGTCATTATCCCTAACTTTTCATAACTTCCTTCAGAAATCCTAGCAACCACTATGTTTGAATTCTTTATCTTCCCTGTCAGACATTTGGGGTTCAAGTCCTTGCTTAAATTAATGGAAATGCCATCTAACTAGCCCCTGGATGATTTTTCTACACAGCAATTAAAAGCAATTTTTCGAAAACAGGCATTTAATAGATTTACCCTCATACTGAAATTCATTCAATGATAGTAATCCTTTCAGAACAAAATGAGCATTTATAATATCATGACTTGCTTAATTACCTATGATCTGTGGCCTTCTTCATCTCTTCTCCTTATCTTTCACTCTAAAATTAAAGTTCATTAGCATAGTAAGTATCCTCCAAGCTCTTGCTCACCACAAAGCTTTGCATAAACTACTCCCTCTCCCTGTGTCTCTTTTCTCCTATTCCCTCTTCCATTTGCCTAATTCCCATTCATCATTGCAGCATGAGTTTGTGACTGTTTCCTGGAAAAAGCCTTCTCCATCCAGAGACCAGCTATGTGTCCATCCTAAATGTTCCCATGGTAGCCTGTTCTTACCTACTGTAGTACTTATTAGAGTAGACAGAACAGGTTACATAATTTGCCAGGGCCCAATACAAAATGAGAATCAGAGGGCCCTTGTTCAAAGTTATTAAGAATTTCAAGAAGGTGACAACAGCATTTACCCAAGTAAAGAGCTCTAAATATAGAGTACTTTGTGACTACACAGGTCATGCATTTATGAAATACCCTGAGAGTATGTTTTATTGCCATTTACATGTCTCTACTGCCTTAATCAACACTAGGCTCCGGGGAGGCAGAGTCAGAGACCCTGTCCTTCTCCCCATTATTTCCTTAGTAATTAGCATTTTCCTTGCCCATAATAGCTGCTCCAAAAATACCTGTTGATTCAACTCTCCGTTCTAAGAAAGGAAGTCTCACTGTGGGCATCAGCTTTCTGCTAAATCTGTAAAATGAGAGGAATAGGCCAGATGCTGTCATTGGGCACCTCCAGGGCTAGGATTAATATTAAACTACTATTAATGCATAACCACTCACAAGGTCATTCAGGACAGTAGCTAAGAGCATGTGTTATAAAATCTGGTATTATTTTAATAATGTCAATTATTATTAATATATAAATCTATAAAATATGTATAACATATATGTAAATGCAATTTATATATCATATATAAATTTACATAAATATAAATACAAATCATTATAATCCTTCCTAGTATTTCAGTGGAACATGGATTTTGCTATGTTGTCCAGGGAGCTTCAAAAGTTTCAGCAGTGCAGTACTTTTGTGGATTGTGTGTAAACATTCAAGGAGTGCTAGATTTAGACTTACACAGACAAAATTTAAATGTTTCTTTCAGATTTTGTCCATTTGTGGTCCTTCTCTAATTTATTTGTTAACTTAAATAACTTTATCTTAAAGGACTGGTATCAATGTCCCAATTATCATTTATATTAAGGTTCCCTCCCAGGTCCTCCAGGAATTTTAGAGTCACTCTGCTTTCTGCATGTTCTCTTGTGCTGCCCCAAATATGTGCCCAAACTACAGTTTGTCAGAGAGTTACGCCAGTGTCACAGGCAGTACAAGAGCCTGAAATGTGCATTTCTAAGCAGTCCAAGTGCTGCCATCTCTCTCTCAACCTCTCTGCGCTTTAGCTTCTTCACCTGCAATGACAAACGGGGATTCTACAACGTCCATGGCACTGCTTCTCAATCTAGAAAAGGCAGGGCCTTGGGGGAAGAGCAAAATTCTGAGAAATGGAAAGAAAAGGAGGGAGAACACTGAAAAAAGCCTGGCTGAAATAAGCAACCTGCGCACAGGGGTCCAGGGATGAGCTTGTCCTACTGACACAGCCCTGCGGCAGCAAACATGTCCCAGGGCGTCATGGGCAAGCTCTGTTCCGAGCTCCTCTTGTGTATAAATCTTTTACTCATCACAGCAACTTTATTCTCAGCCTCACTTTATAGATATGGGGAATTAAACTGCCTGGCTAGTTCAGCGATAGATTCAGGATTTGAAATCATTCACTTTGACCTCCTGCCTGTCCTGGGTCTCCACAATTAGCAAATCCCTAAAATGGTACACTGAAGAATGTTAGCTCATTACCATGGGATGGCTCCCGAAAAACAAAGGGAAACAGCATCATCTCAATCCTCTATTTTGGACATCTTTAGGGAACAAATGGTGGTCTTTAGACGACAATGAACAACACATAATTCTGGCAAAATGGAACACGAAAGGAGGTATTAAATGACAATGGATGACAAGAGCATCTTGTTACTTGTTTCCTGGGCCTCACATGCCTCCAGATGATTACATCCCATCTCTGCCTTTTATTTTTCTTGCTGAATAATTTTTCACAGGCCTTGCTTTGCACATTCATCATCTTCGATATTCCTTTTGATGGTTCTTTAAAAAATATTCCTTATGCCTCTCAGCAGATTGAATAAAATAACATTACTCAAAGATTGCCATTCTATAACACTTTAAAAGAAACAATGTTCAGCTCTTTCACGCCAGGATTGCCTCATTGTGGAATGATTGTCCACAATAAACACGGGACTCTTCACAGCTGGCTTTGCACCATGCAGACTGCCTCTCTTTTGTGCAGTTTGTTTTCTTCCCCCGTACAAGATTAGTACACCCCACTACCTCTCTTGAGTATAATTCTCTACAACTGTTCTATTTCCCATTTAACCTTAGAATCTCTTCTTGTCATTTGAGGACGTGCGTAATGAATAGTAAGAAATTCATCATTTTTCTGTTGCCTTCTAGGGTAAATTTACTGTACCTCTAAAGAGACATGAAAAAGATGAGCTTTACTGGTCCTCTTGTAGACTGTCCAGTAGTCTAGTGTGAACATATGCCTGGTGCACTGAAAAGGGTCGCGCCAACACTGCCTAATGATAATGATGACGATGATAATGTCTTCAGGTACAGTAATAAACTCTTCACAGAATTAACTTACTTCATCATCACAACAAATTTGTGAGGTAAGTGTTATTACCCTTACTTTGAAAATGAAAAAAACTAAGTCTTAGATGTTATAATTTGGTATCATCATTCTCTTGATATGTGTGCAGTTGTGATTTCAACCAGGTCTGTCTGACTTTATCCAGATATTATAAATAAAAGCAGCTGGCTTAAGCAAGGACCGCCTCCAGATCATCCCAACTATAAAAACACATATACCCACCTAATAAGTGTAATGCCACTACTATGCTAAAAAAAAAATATGTATATATATTGATATTCTAAATGTCATATACAAAGGCTCAGGGCCAGGTCTGTAAAAACTGTTCATCAAATGTTACAGGGATTTAGTTACTGTCAATCTACAGAAAACCTAGATGTGTTCCGCATATTTTCTCATTATTTTGCACTACAGAGTAACTTCCAGTTTATAAACAAAAATTCTATGGATTGAAATAAAACATTAAATACAGTTGTTTGTTCTCCTTGAACTACCCGTATTTATACCTTTTGAAAAAAGGTCTTACTTAAATCTATATCTTGTTCTTTATAAATCTATAATTAACAAATGCCCTTTGGAGACATACATAGATACATGTATATATTTATATATATTTTTAAAATCAGAACCCAACTCAATGTCTACTTGTACATGTGTTCTAGATATGTTTATCTTTTTCCTCTATTTTAAACATTTTAACTGACTCAGTACAACCCAGACCGAAAAAAAAAAAGACAAATTGCTACAAAAAAGAAGTAGGTTTGGACTACAATACTGTCAAAGTAAATTCAGAATCAAATACAGGGTGTATATTTTGGTATTTAAAATATAAATATAAATGTATAATAAATTTTAGCAGAGAATTACAGGGAATTAAATAGTCATGATATACAAAAGAAATTTAAATGTTACCTTTAATTATTAGAATTATTAGATAAAAGAAATAATAATTATGCAGCCATAAAAAATATGCCTTGCATTCTTGGTTTAAACACTTTATATTATATTTTACTTAATATTTTCATCTCCACATTAATACTGGTTCAGTATTTTTGGTACTTTAAATTATTAATGGGGAGTAAGTAAAGACTCAAAGAGCTCTGAACACCAGAAGCTTTATCAAAAATACATACAGCTATACACAGTCACACATTAACCTTCTAAACTTTCAGAATGGGAGTTGACAATTAAAATATAATACATCAATTTTCTCCTATCATTTCTCAGCAGACAAACTGGATGAACACTACAATGATTAAGCAGCTGGAGAGATTCAATTATGAGGGAAGATTAAGGAACTAAATATGTATAATTTGGCTTAGTGACAACAACTGAGAAGAGTTATGGGTAACTATTGTCATATTTGAAGGATTTCTTCAAAGGTGGAAATTAATGGTTTACCATGGGGTAACAGGCAATGGGAATTAAAGGACACATTCAGATAAAACAAATAGTAATAAACTAATGTTTTGATAATGTTTTGTATATTGTAGAACTATACTTAGGAAAAAATACATTAATACAGCATTCTGACCTGGGTCAATTTTTCTTAATCTCAAAGGCAATCATTTTTATAAATAAACATATAATTTTTTTTGGTAATCAAACATGCTTAAAATATTAGGCACAGCATTTTTCAATTTTTCCTGTCATAAAAATATGTTTAATGTGGCATTCTTTCAAAATTAGAAATATACAGTGATTAAAAACTCAACCATTTCTTTTCTACTTTAATGATCCAAAAATAAACATAGTCATCAGCATAAAAGGTGTCACCCCTCTTACTTTAGCTTAAAAATGAATGGTTGTACAGCTGAACTATTAACTATTAATGGTGTGCAAACTAAGGATCCTGTCTCCACTAGTAGACTACAACCTCACGAGAGCAGGTACCTTGTCTATTCAGTCCGTTTCCACACTCCCAGTGCCTACAGCAACACTTACTGTAGAACACATGCTCCACAAATATTTACCAAAAGAATAAAGAAAAACACAGGAGAATGCCTTATCCTTGATGTAAAAATGAGTTTCTTTTTTCTAAAATTGCAACCTCAAATGGCCTAAGAGAATAATATATTGAGCTAAAAATTCCTTGGAAACTTATTATAATTTTTACATTTAATCTGTAATATTATGTGCATATAAATAGTAAAATTCTATCATAACTTGAGCTAGTTATTTCTATGCCAAATCCTCTTATATAATGTAAGTTTATTACTAAAATTTTGGGCATGTCACTTTCATAAGCATTTTGGGAGAAAAATTATCAAAGAAAAGGCAGACCCTATTCCTAGGATTCTACAACAAAGCTGTTTAAAAAAAAAATCTCTCTTGAAATGCCAGCCACACACTTCATATTGGAATAAATTAAATTGATGTGTTATGAGTTGTGTGAGTGAGAAGACTATGACGACAGAGTCCTGAGTTACCAACATGTGCATATGTGGACTTACAGAATGCTTGAACAAGTTCTGACAAGAAAATAAAGCTAACTGATGGAGGGAGCCTGACAGCCTTTAAGGAGGCCCTGAGGTTGATGCTAAGAAGAACTGGAATTTTCTCAGGGACTTACGGATTCAATTTGAGCTACTGAGTAGAAAAGAAAAAAAAGAAAGAAAAATTCTGATAAAACACTTGAGATGCATTTGCAGTCTACTCCTGTCTCTTACTGTGTCAAATCTCCTCCTCCTCCTGACTCCCCCATTTCTATTAATGGCATCAGCAACTTAAGTGTGAAACTTTGATGTCTATCACACTCTTTTCTCCCCAAGTTTCCTAGAAACTGTCTTGTTTCCTAATTGACATCTGAATGCACAGCTTGATTCACACGGGTCCGACTTGCACTACTGCATTCTTGGTGTCACCCAGCCCCAGTACCTCGTCCTGGCCTTTGCAGAAGTTAATCTGATCACATTCTACCTTTATGAACTGTCGATGTTTTCCATCCTCCACAGGAAAATACCCACATTTTTGAGCATACTTCACTTCATTCTGCCATATCCAGTGTTCTGATCACACTTAGCTGCTCACCAAGCCCTACACACATCAGGCAACTTCCACTTACTCTGCCTTTCATCACATGTACACACTGCTCTCGAGGGGCTTCCCCTTTCTCTACACGATGGCATCCTAAGCATTGCAAGAACCGCCCCACACACCATCCCTTCTATGAGGCCAATCTAGATCCACAAGACAAAATAGTTCATTCATTCTTATGCCCTTTGACTCAGTGTCTGGGTTCACATCTTGACTTTATCACCTATAACCTAGACGTCCTTGTGAAAGCACGTAAAAAGTACTGTTTTCCCAAGAACCTGCCTCATAGAACTGTAAGAATTATATGAGCTAATATCAGTAAAGTACTTAGAGCAGCACCTGGAAGGCAGCTATTTAATAAGTGATATATTATTTTCAAAAATAATCTATAGGCGTTTTCATATTATACTGCCCTACAATTTTCACCCATGCTAGGCTATAAACTAACATTGGAAAAGGCAGTGTTTTGTTATGTCTAGTACCCCAAACAGCATCTAACAGAATTCAATTTTTGACATTCATTTAATGCCTATTATTTGTATAATTTGGTGCCACTCCTGGATTTATAAAGGGATAAATGTAATTGTCTCAATCCTCAAGTAGCTTATAATGTATTTTGGGAAATAAACAATGCAGAGAACATTAGGAATTACGCTAATTGTTTTCAAAACCAAACGGCAAATGAGTTCTATAGACCAAAGACAACATGAGATGTCAAGGCAGACACCATCCTGGTGGATAGAAGGAACTGGAAAATATTCTTAGAAAAGGAGAACCTGGAAGCAATAATGAAATGATGGTTCATAATAAAGAAGGCATTTTAGGTGGGGAGCACTGGGTAGAATGGCACGGAGATCAGGATGATCATGGCAAGCTCAATGGGAGTTTATGCAGAAAGTTTTTGTAGGATCTTACTAAAAATCCATGGAACTTACTAAAAGTCAGTGGTTGCCAACTACAAGATTTACAGGCAGGTAAAGGAGATCCATGAAGCAGGCCAGGTCTAGGCAGTAAGAATGTGGGGCTTCTGGCGAATGAGGGGGCCTACTTTCTGAGTACAGGAGGCAGCCATCCCCCAGCTAAAATGTAAAAGAAATGGGTAGCAAAGCTGCTAGAACACAGGCTGTGTCAAAGTAAGGTCTCCTCTGATCTTTAAATAGGACTATTTTCAACATTTTAAAACACTGTGTAGATCAAACAATCATGCTTGCCAAAGACTGTTGTCTTTGGCTGTCCATTTCTAACTTCTGGAAAAGTCTGAAGTGTCCATGTGTAGGTCTAATTGCCAGGGGAGACTTTCACAGTTCATATGTTGGTAGGGAGCCATGGGAGGTTTTTGATCAGAAGTGCTACATGCTCAGCAATATTTTCAGTAGATTGTTCTAGACTATTGTTTGTAAAATGGATTCCTGAAAACAAAGAAAGTGGGAGAAGCAAAAGGTCCAGTTGAGAAATGATTCTAATCAAAGTTGAACCCATTAAGGCCCAGACTAAGGTGTTAGTTGGAAGACTGACTGTAGAGGGAGTGATCTAAAGTCAAAGCAAACCGCTTGAGCCCCTCTCTAATTTCAGCCGATTCACATTAGTTTTCTGTCTGCCCGAGTTGTGCTGATGGCTCCCATTTCTCTTATTTCTCCTTTAATCAAGAGATTTACATAAGTGAGCTCATTAAAAGGAAGCCCTGTCTCACCAAAAGAACCGTGCCATTTTATGTAATAATTGTAACACAAAAGGAAAGGTTAATCTGATTACACATAATAGGATAAACAGAACATTTTCACCATCTGTGATAAGTAGTCCTGTTTCTTATATGTCCTCAAACAAGTAAGTACAATCACATATGATTTTCAGGAAAAGTCATCTCTGCACTCAGGCTTTTGAACATCACACGAGTATAAAAAAGCAGCTATCATCTGCAACCCAAGGACAAAATATCACTTTGCAGAATGTATGAGGTGTTGTAAGGGACCTCTTGGCTGAAGATCTTGCATGCTGTTAGAAACACATCTAGGCAAGACAAATCTGTGCTTACTGTTCAGTGATAAAGCGTAATTACCTGGCTTTTCCTCTCTAGGGTGTTAAATTAAAAAGCAATGGTTAATCTATGGCTCATGTTAGTCTGTTTTTATGTATTAATAACAATGATTATGGGTAATTCTCTTTCTTACGAAATTAAAAGCTTTCACAGAACATCATTCGACTCAGCAACGATTTGCATTACTCCCAATACAGAGAGAAAACCATTATGGATGTGTGCCAAGGCACTTCGGATTGCTGGCTCATTCTCTGAGTTTTAGAGGGATATTATTTTTAATTTTAAAGTCTTTTCATTCAACTCCCACACACCAACCCCTGTCTTGAGCTTTCTGAAATGAATCCTGCAGCCAGCAAAATCAACTAGTCATTTCAGCCCTAATTATGCACTGGTTTTAGCCCCTCTCAGAACAGCACTGCTGAGGGATACTACAAACCCAGGTGGGGGGTATGGGGCCTCTGTTGGCTTAACTGGCCTTGCTCGTTTGCAAATGAGCTGGTTACATTGGTTTCAGGTAGTACTTCAATCGCCCCAGAGTATTCTTCCTAAACCACTCTCATATACTCTCATGCAAGAAAATCTCTCATTATAAAGGATGTTTGAAGTTGCCACTTCCATTTTACCATTTGTTAACATTTCCTCCTCCATATTTTGCTGATTATACCATACCCTCCAGGTCCCTGGTGATTCTGATGAGAGCTTTTACACATAGCTTAATGGCAGAAACTCAGGCTCAATTTAAAAAAAAAAAAAAAGAGCCAAGTAAGTAGTCCATTATAATGGGAAAAATGAAAAATGGTGAACTCAAAGGATTGTTAAGTAATATAACGTTCCTGGTGAATAACTTATTTGCATTAATGCTTAGATAAGGAATATTTTTGAAAGTATATGTAGCATCATGACGTGTTGGGATTTTATTCCATTGTGTTTTCGTTCTGTTTCATTTACTGACCTTTCTCTTATTCAAAGTGGTATCAGTCAACATGCTTTATTAATCAGAACTTCTAAACTTAACACGTAAGGTGGTTAAAAACATCAACTTGAAATACAACACAATAGTTTGAAGTGCCGTATAAATCATCAAAGAAGTGCGTATACTTTTATCAACATAAAACATAAAGCCCTCCAGGTTCTTGAATTTGAAATTTAGCTTTAAACTTTTTTCTTAAGGCCCTTGGAGAATCATGTAAGTTCAACTGCTTCTTGCTCCCCACCGCTACCCAGCTGTAGCCCTCCTCTTCTCATCTACACATTATGTAACATGCATAATGAGCTGGCACTTCACCTCCCTTGTTAAAAATAAGCTTAGAAGTCATCCTAGACAAGATGCCTGTAAGCATCTAATTGATACTTTCTTCCCTATGTCGTCGGTGTCCTGGAAGTAATCTCTTGTCACTACATGATCGTCTCTCAAATCCACTCAAGGATCTACTCGTATCTGGCCATGCTATCAGCCATCAGCTTGTCTCACTGGCTCTCTATTTCAGGCTGCTTCTGTGAGCTCCAGATTCATATTTTCAGTTTCCTATTGGACATGATCATTTAGTAGCCATCTGGTGATTCACATTCAAGGGACATAAAATTAAGCCCCTTATATCCTCTCAGTTTAAAGCTGTATCTTGTACTAGTTACATAATAGAAAGGTAATGAATTTTTTAACCATAATTCTTTGGGGGAGTTTCCTGTGCCACATACTGATTTAATCTTTGTATATATACTATCTCATTTAATTCTTAAAATTACTTATGAGAAAATACATTAAAAACATCATTTTATAAGGACAACTGAGGCATAGATGTCAAATAACAGCCTTAAAGCCATCTATTGGTTGTGACAGTATTTAAACTCATGTCCATCTAAAAACCACTGGATTTAAACACATTAACTTCCTCTCTGTAATCAGGAAAATACAGGTTTGAACCTCAATTTCTTGTTCATTAATGAGTGACTTTAAGCCAGTGACCGTATCTCCTTGAATTTCCATTTCTTCCTCTGTGGATTGGATAAGCATATTTCCTCATGGGATTTATATGAAGAAAGCCCTTTATGTGAAGGATGAAGGATGACCAGCCCCTCTCAGTTTACCCAAGACCTTCCCAGTTTTAGCTCTGGAAGTCCTATGTCCTAGGAACCTTCAGTGTTCTGGAAAAATCTGAAGTGAGGCCGCTCTACCTTTACATATAGGTAGTGCTTAATAAGTTATTTTTCCTCCTCAAATCCATTTTACTAACATGTTGTGTTAGTGTTACTTCTGTAGAAGTTATTCCACCAACTCCCTTCATTCCGACAGTTCCTCCTCTAGGAAGAGTAAGTAAAAAGTGTTAGCTACCATTTACTCGGTGCTAAGTGTGTATCAGGCACTATTCACCAACTCAGATGTTGTCCTTGTTTAACATATGAGAGAGAAGTTTTCAAGAACTGAAGTGTGTCAAGGCTACGTATCCAGTAAATGGCAAAGCAGGGACTGAAATGCATTTCTACTTGATTCCAAACAGATTCCACGCTTTTAAAAATCCCTCCCATATCTACCACAGTTCTGCTGAACTCATCATGTCATGTCTACTCCTAAAATATTTACTGGCTACCTAAACAACAGAGCATGGGGTTTGAGGCCCCAACCTACATTTCCAGCTGCATTTTCCTTTTAGTAGTAATAGATTCAACTTCACCATTTGATAAAAACCTGTTTTCTGTTTAAGGTAAACAGAACATGACAAGGTATATATCAAGAAACATCATGTTTAAATTTAGGAAAGCCTGCACGAATGAAGTCCAAAATCTTTAGAACGATTCTCAAGACCATTCACACCATCACACTTAATTACAATGCAATTTTTCTGAGTGCATGCTCTCTTTCATTCTTAATAGAATACTTACTTAACCCCACTACTGACAAATAAATTAGCACAATTTCAAGTCTTTGGGGCTTTGCCCATGCTCCGCCTTTTGACTGGATCGCCAGCTCTACAACTTTAAAATGCTCACATCCTTCAAAGCAGCAAATGACATGACACAGGGGACAGACTGCTTCTCCATCTTTATGTTTCAATGCCTTGCACGATGCAAGGTGTGTAGGAAACCCTCAGTAAGCACTTCTTGAGTTCATTTAAATGAATTCTCTACAGTTAATAAGCAGTGGCAGCACCAGACCAAATCCTTCAAGTCTTAATTCCCGGAGTGGTGAGTGTCTCATTATACCAACTTGATCCCAAGTCGTCTGGCAGGATAGAAAAAAATCAGTTCAGTTTTCTGTGCCTCAATTTCTTACTGAAAATCATCATCCCTGGAGTTGCTATGTGGTAGAAAGGCATTTAAATACAGAAAGCAATGAGATCTTAACACATAATTATAATGTTTCAGTTTTTTTTTATACTGCTTTCTAGTATCTTGTTGGGCCAAGAAAAGTGTGCATTGTGTAAAGTTCCTCTGACCACAAAAACTAAGCAACACATATTTTAATCACCTTTAAATCCATGACATCTGTAAGTTACAGTAATATATAATTCCAATCACTGTTTCAAATGCTTACAATATTGGATTTTATTCTATCCTGTTCTATTGATAATTTCTAATTCACATATTAGGCAATAAAATCTTTTATAACCAGACTTTTTAGTAGCTAAGTTATATGCTGCATACATTTAATTTCAATTTTCTCTTCTTTCCTGTCTCTTTATCAACAAATTACTACAATACAGGTAATAGAAGAAATAGAGTGACTAAGCAAATATGGAGAAGCTAGAAATTACAGGTCTCTGAATACACACCAGCATTAGGAAAATCAGTGCAATCTAAATGTATTCATACTAATGAAGATCTTTATATAGACTTCTGGAACCAGTCATAGTTCGGGTTATTGCTCACTATCTCTTACATATATTATCACTAAACTTCAACCAGGCTAAATCCTACAGTGACAGCAAGAAAGGCAAAAGCCAAGACTTACCAAGAATCTCTCCCTTCCATACCTCATCCTGAACACTCAATGGCTAAGCATAAAAGGTCTTACCATTCCTTCTCTGCATCTTCAACTGAGCCATCATAATCCCTTCCTAGGAAGAATCTCATGCTAATTATCCATACTATATTGAGTTTATAGTATAGTATTACCATTCCCGGGAATATCTGGTCCTCAAGTTCTACCCCTAATATTAGAAATATCCTGTTCAAGAGATTTGAGGCATCATAGAAAAGTCGTGGCAAGATTTCAGAGGCACTCCCACAATTACTGCACGCAAGGAGCCATGTAAAGCTAGTTATGCCCACATTGCTCTTCAAAATGTCTGTTCTTCACGTCCTTAGGTCAAAAACTATTTATTCAGTGTCTGCCATGTGTCAAACACTTCATTATATCCTGTGGATACAGAAATGAATCAAGTGTGCAGTCTAGTTAGGGTGACAAACATGGAAACTTGTGATCATTATGCCATGCAAGAAATGGCAGGTGCAAAATGCCCAGCAAATACAAGAGATAGCCTGACCAATTCCCTCCACAACAGGTATTTATTAAAATCCAACCAAGTGATAAGCATTATTCTAGGTGCTAAATTTGTACACTAAAAATATTTTTAAATTAGAAAATGAAAATCTTCCATCATTTGCCAGACAATTTTTTTTTCTGCATTTACAGCAATCTTTGTGTTGCTTCAATCAGCACTTTTGAAATACTGAAACGTGCCATCTAATTGCCAAGTTAGTTTAGGCAACTCTCAGAACTCTTATGTTAAGGAAATAGAGGGGCAAAAGAAGAAAAAGTCTTATCTTATTTTTTGACCTATTTCTGCTGATGTTTCCCAGAATAAACAACCATCCCTACTCAAAATGCTTACGTAAAATGAATTTTTATGTGTCCATGTGTGTCTGTATATAATATACAGAAACTCTAGTTTCTGTAACTCCTTGTTTTATTGATGATACAGGAGTAATACAACACAGGTCTCTTCAGAAAGAAATTTTTTTTAACAGGCGACTTTTAACAGGGACCAAATAACTAGCAGGAGGCGTTAGGTTCTGCCTTCAGGAAGAGCAGGAACTGAGGAGAGGGTGAGAGTTGGTGGACTCACCCACGGCTTGTAGGTATAAGTTTAATTGTTTTAAAATAATTAAAGATGCAGTTTCTGGACTACTTTTCTGTAATTTCAAACAGTCCTTCTGCTGATATCTTAAATTTCTGAAGTGCTTCTTCATCATCTTAATAATCTTCTGTTCTCTCAAAATTCATGTTGAAGCCCTAACTCCAAATACCTCAGAATGTGACTAGTTGGAGACAGAGCCTTTAAATAGGTGATTAAGGCAAAATAAAGTCTTCAAGATGGCTCCTAACCCACTCTGACTGGTGTCCTTGTAAGAGGAGAAAGTTTGGACATACAGACACACCAAGCATGCATGTGCACAAGAAAATACCATGTGAGGACACAATATGAAGCAGCCGTCTGCAAGCCAAGGGGAGAGGGCATCAGAAGAAACCAAACCTGCTGACTTCCTGATCTTAGACCTCAAGCTTCCAAAACTGTGATAAAACACATTTCTGTTGTTTAAGCCACCCAGCCTGTGATACTTTGTTAGGGCAGAATTAGCAAGCTAATACATCATCCTATCAACACATACCTTTTAGGAACTGTTAAGAAGTGATCCCTTCTGGGTAACGTTCTCTGGAACAGACTGTTCTCATCCCAACTCACTGCACCTATGTCTGTTTACATGCTGGCAGGGATACATTTTTTTGGAGATCTCCAGAAAGTACTAATGATTTCTTAGAGTATCTATTAGAGCCCAAGGCTGCAAAGTCTTTGGTTTAAAGAATCACTGCTTGTTGAAATGTTCTGAGATAGAGAAATTATTAAGACTTATTAGTACATTACTAGCTGTACATCAGATTAGCAGACCCTTTTCCTGAGTGGACTGGAGGAACAAGGCCTGAAGGAAAGACGCAGAAAGCCATGCAGCCATGCTGGTATTTGGTGGGTGGGGTTAAGAGGCCTAGACAGACAAGAAAAAGGGGTGGGTAAAGGCTAGAAAGTAAATCTTGGCAACCGGACAATGTTCAGTAATAGCAGCATTGTTTTTGCACAAATAACATTTCTAAAGTGCCAACTGAATACTAATCTCACACTACGATCCCAATTCTTTTTAACCTATTGGACATTTTCCTATTCTTTACTCCTCTCAGTAAGTCATTTTTTAAAGTTCTCCTTCTACATTGTCTATTAAATGTTTTTAGGGAGTGTGGATGCTGATTTTTTACTGGGAAAACCTAGAACAGATGATTCTGTTAGAAAACACTAAATATTGTTACCACTCTCACCCAACACCTTCAATAACTACAAAGCAAAGAGCAGCTACCCTATGATCATCACCGTCAACTACAGATTTCCAGTGGGCTTCTGACAATAGAAATATGAAACATCATCAGTTTATGTCCTCTCATCTGCATTATCTGTTGTTTTAGCCAAAATAGTTAAAGTAATTTAGCTCTAAAACAGCCAGAGAAAGGATCATTATGAACATTGCAAAAAGATCTGTATCACCTAGAGTAAGTACTTACCCTTCTTAGAATAAAGCTTAACTGGGAATTATTTAAAGTCATGGATTCAAATATAAAAGGAAAAACAAAACACAGTGAAAATATTCCCAGTTTGTGGCTCACAACCACAAACACAGTCTATGGATTAAGTACAATTAATCAGAAAGTCACTATGAATATAGCTACAAACGGGTCATTAGGAAATTCATTAATCTGAGCTTAGCAAAGATAAGACTGACCCTATCTAATGATTACTCTCTTCTATTCTCTATCAATAAACTATCAGCCAAGTTAGGAAAAAATCGTTTTCTCCATTATGTTGATTTTTTTTTTGTCATTAAATTTCTCGTCGTATAAGTTCCAGGAGTAACCTAGGAAAAGATACGTTGTACCCCATTTTTATGCCTACCTGATCTAATTGACTGTGTTTGCCTGGTTGATCTGGGAATTATTCTTAACCTTTCATCCCTGGTCTTTAAGAAAATTACTTAGTCAATTGCCCAAATTTTACCATCTCTTATTCATTCCCATTATTTGATCTAGACATTAATCCCAATGATAAACCATACTTGAAACATTTTGGCAACCCCCATGAGTGGTCCCTGGCACCACCTGTGTATAGTGTGCCAACCCAACCACAGCTGATATGACAAGTACCTTACACTGAACCCTAGCCAACCAACCACATTCTCTCCAAGATACTGGAATAGGAACCAGGAGATACTAAGTACCTTAAGCAGATCAATAATGAATTTCAAGGGGGAGGGCATAGCTCACTGGTAAAACATGTGCTTACTATGCACAAGGTCCTGGGTTCAATCCCCAGAACCTCCATTTAAAAAATAAGCTTTTTTGAAATTATGAATTTTGCTAGTTAATTTGGTTATCAAATGTGCAGAAGCAGAGAAAATCAACATTCAGAGTAAGATGGATGAAGCAGGTGGAGAGGGGGTGGGGGGCAAGAAAGAATGAGAGCATGACCCAGGGAGAGAAAGCAGATGCCTTAACTACTGATAGTTCCCTTGCTCCTGGTTTTGGGCCATCTAGAAACACACCTGTTCTTACTTGAGTTTCCTGCAACACTCCTGCAGTTCTAAAATAAAATCCCCCTTAATAGAGATGTTAAACTTACATAGTAATATAAAATCCACTAAAGTTCTTAGTGACATTCACAGGCTCCCTTTCTCTCAGGCACGAAAAGTCCTACTCACTGTGTCCTGATTTCCCCTTTCCATCCAGACACCCAGGAATATATTGTTCAGCTCACATTTCCTCCGTTAAAGCATACTCCCATTCATAATCACATACAGCTTACTGTGACTTTACACCAGCTCCAACTATCTCAAGGGCATTTACATTCTACATGTAGAATTCCTCTCTCTTTCATATACATACATACACAGACACACACTTTTGGAGCTGTGACAAAAATGGACTCTAATTATTTCCTCTGCATTCCTATATACAGTTGCTTACCTCACCCACACAGAAAGTTAGTACTGCCAAATTCACTTGAAAACCGAGAGCATATGGATGGTGTTTATTTTCAATTTATTATCATTAATGTGAAGATTAACTTTCCTATTCGGGGACATTAATTTTAAATGTGATTCCAACTGGAACTCAGAAAATTTAAGATTCCTGGGAATCACATAGGTCAGTTACTACCCTAAAGTAGCATCTTTTCCATTTAATAAAATATTACTTTAAAAGTCCACAGACAGGATACTATTTACATAGTGTATGGTTGTACCAAGTAAAGATCATGTAATCTTCAGCACAATGAACTGGCGATGTTATCCTGAGCAACCCACCGTGTTAGCCTCACTCTGTATCTCATTACTTTCACTTGTAGAATGGGCATAATAATTGGCACCTACCTCATGTGATAAAGAAGAAATGAGATAATGCATGTAAATCACATAAAAGAGCTGCTTGCCCATGGTAAGTCATAAGTGTTAACTATTTTTACTATTAACACATGCTCAAAGGTTTTGTAATTTACAAACATATTAGACATATTGTCCTAGTTCTAGCTGGACATAAAAATAAATTCTCCTCTTAACATTCTTTTAAAATATTTTTACTATTTAGATTTTTAAGTCTTTTTAAGCATCTGATAAGACAGAATGAGTTCTAAAAAGATTCACAACCAATTAAAAGCTGGATTTGATTCAGCATCTCCTTGAGGTCCAAAGATCACTTTGCAAAACAGCCAAGTCATTCTTAAATTTGTGTATATTTTAAAATATACTTTTAATTCAGTGACAAAGTTACTAAATAAAATCAACATCTATTTTATCCAAGTGAACACTTTAAATACTTTTCCAAAGTGCATCTGGGGAAATAGTAGGGCTAATGTGCAGGTAATGAGTATAATATAGCATAATAAATGCTGTATCTGTTAAACAACAATGTTAATGCCAGACCAGATTCAAACTCAACAAAACTCAACTCTTTATGTAGACATACTTTTGTGAGTAGTTATTAGTTAAAATGAATTCTTTTATTACCTAATAAATTGCCAAATTGCTGGAATAAAGCCATCCAAATAACATTTAAATCGAATAGAATGAGATGTCACAATATAAAAACAAAAAAATATAATGTATTTAAAATAAACTTTTACAAAAAACTGGGTGAAACTTTAGTCATATAATTATAAATGATAATTTTTTTTATTCTTTGCTTGAAGCTTAATAAAATTATTGATTAATTGATCCTTGTCAGCCACTTGCCATGACGTTTCTCATCTTTGCATCATAAGCTATAGAGATTTGGTACCCAAACTAATGTTTGGTGCCCAGACATCACTCAGTAATGGCGATTTCCTATCTGATCTGCTGGCTTTAGCACTGAGCAGTGAAATCTGTCAGCAGGGGGCTACAGTCTTTTTCCACTGTCATTCCCTTAACCTCATTCCCTTCCTCTTTGGTCTGCAAATACAACTGTGAATTTACAGAATTATCAAAAATTAGAAGAAAGTGAGAATACAGGAGGTAAAATTTACAGTAAAAGCTATTCAATCCTCAATGTGAATAACTACACCAAGTATGTGACCTTTGTTTTCTGGATCTAAGTTTAACTCATATTTGGATGAACTAAATGAAACAGTAGATGAGATACTGTTAACAGGCATCTGTTGGATGAATAGATGGATAGATCAATGAGTCTTACCGCTGATGACCATCAGTACTCAAAACGCGATGTGCTCTCTGCTAAGTGATGTTGCTTCCTCTGCATCAGAAGTAAATTGTTTACCCTTGAAGTAGCTTGTCTCTCTAGTAGGCAGTCTATTTCTGAGTATGTGTTTAGGTTTTGTAACTTCATATTAAAAGGTAAAATGGCTTTTTATTTGTCAATTCCTCCTCTTTTTTGATCTGAATGTACCTATTTTTGTATACCTTTTGTTCTTCAAAGAAACTCCAAGTCAGGCTTCAGACAAGTTGCTAAGGCAGAGACTGTTAGAAACTCATAGCAGGAAGCTGCATTTTGAGAAGGGGTCAGACTTGGAATGGAGGAAAGTGAAAACTACTCTCCGACAGGCAAGCTAGGACAGGGCCCAAATGATAAAGAATACCAGCAGAGGATAAAATGCAGGTTTGCCTTTCTAAATCAGATTAAGTTTGGAAATATGAAAGACTAACGTGATGGGCTCAGATATATTTGGAGAAAATAAAGCCTTGTTCTTTCCTTTCTTTTTAACCTAGGGAAGCAGCTACAAGCCTCAACAAGCCTGAAGAAAAGAAATGATAATGTCCAAAGGCACTTTGATTACAGTTTCAGTTTTATACTAATTTTTTTCAGGCATTCTTTCACTAAGAGAATCAGCAAGGTTGATGACACTGGACTGGCATGACTGAGGTTTGTTTCTGGAATCATACTCTCTGTAATGGTGACCAAAATGGACAAGTAGATCATTTCACAAGCATTATTCTTGTCTGACTCACCATCAACATCATAAGTAGAAATTTCCATAGTTTCTCCATTTATAAGAAAGCAGCCTAGCTCAGATCAGCACTGAAACAAAGAACTGGTTTTTGCCTCAAAGACTATGGTTGCTAAAATAGCTTACCAAACATATGGAAAGTTTGCTTCCATTGTATAACTAGCCGGGGACTATAAGTTTGACAAAGTCAAAGAACTCGAATTCAGGTAGAATTCAATAGCTCACCTCTGAAGACGAGGATCTGGGTTAGAATCATAAATGATTGCTCAAACAACGCTGGAAAAACCCACATCTCTTTGGGGTAGGACACAGAATAACCAAAGAAGTTCACAAAGTTCTCCATAACCTCACAAAAGCCAACACTTCTTTTTAACACTTCTAAGATCCCTCTCACCAGAGAGCAGTGTTTCTGCGTTCAGCACAGAGCTATAAAGGGGATTAGAAGCACTCCTCAAAACGTTCAGCAGCAGGATTGCAGTGCTCAAGTCCTGTAATTTGGAGAACAGGTATTTTTATGCCTTAGCAAGCTTTGCATTTTATTTCACTTCTGAGAGTCACAGATGCTAGTGTTTTAATGAAAATTTCTTCTGCAAAAGTGACAATATGTCCCCTCCACCTCCCCTACCCCAGGGAAATGATTTTCATTTTAGCGCTTGAACTCCAGTATGAATATGATGTGTGGTGAGAAATACATCACTTACAGTAATGAAGGAGAGTTGAAGCAAGGATCAAGAGGAAAATAAACTATTTCAGCAACAAAGTTCTAAGTCGCAATTTAAGGTGATCAGCTAACAGGAACTTGCCTGAAAGGATGGCTACTGCTCTGCATGTTTTTGTCATTTGCAAAAGCTAAAAAAATCTGCTAAAGCCAAGCAGTTTTGGCGACCTGCAATCTTTCTATAGCATGCTGTGCTCAGTTATGCTCAGCAACTAAAAGCAATAACATTTTGATTCTAGACTAATATGTCTAGCTCTGCAATTGATTGTAAGCCACTTTATGAGACAGTCTGAAATCCTTCCTGTGTCTACTAGTCTTGATGAGCTTCTTAGCAAAGTAAATTAGCAATTTTAAAGCTTTTCCCCCTCTCCTTTCCTACTGCCAAGGCTTTCTAAATAGACCCTCTGTATTTTCTCCCCCAGCATGACTCACAGGTGGGGTTGCAATTCAGAGTTGTTTGTGTTTAATTTGGGTTTAGGTGTTTAGGTGTTCATGCAGTTCTCAGCAATATCTTCTCATTTGTACTTGCTTGACCTGATTTGATACCATTTTTATTTTCTTCAAGCTCAGAGGTGTGATATAAACGTCAATAAAAATTAATCTCTGTCCAGTACCACCCCCAAAGCACCTTCTTCATTTTAACCCAGAAAATAATTTTCTCTTAGCAACTAATTTGTAACTATTTAGTAACCACACATGAATATTCTGGACTAAGACAGTCCTTCTTAAACTTGAGTTGCTAAAAAAGTCAAATGTTAGGGGATGGGTAATCTTAGCATTTTTGGATGATTGTTGTCATGTCAAATGCTGCTCTTTATGATTCAAAGTATGTTTTTCCTCTAGAGCATCTCAAGTGATCAATAGTGTTGAATTGGCTGATTCAGTGTCAGTATGTTTTTCAAGTATCAAATGCCACCATTAGTGGCAGCACCACCTCATGCCACATTGGCTTGCCAATATAATTCAATGTATCTTAAATGGAAACAGCAGTTAGAGCTGATTCAATCTAGGACCGCTCTTCTGAGACTGTCAATAAAGGAGTTAGTAGGTACTAAATGTCACCTTGGTTTAAAACTGAGGACAGCTGCTCTGTCTAAAGGAAATGCAGATGAAAACATTTGTCCCAGGTCATGAAATAGATAAATTAAATCCAATTTATTTTTGGAGCATTTGTACACTGTTAATAATAAGCAAAAGTATATAGTCTATTGCTAATACTGAAAATGATAAATTTCAACTAAGTGAAGGTTTTAAAGAAAAGATACAATCATAATATCATAATTACTACACCAATGTTGAAACAAAGGTGTAACTGATTCGGCTTCTTCTATGAGACATAGGGGACAAGTAATTTTCAGCCTCTTTGGGCAACCACCCAAGTTTTGCTGCCAGTGAAAAAGAAATAAAGAAGGTAGAGGAGTATTTGCTGATACTGCTACCCTTGCCAGGGCTATGCACAGGAAATGAACACTGTGGCCAAGGCTATAAAGTGTTAGAAAGGAGTTAGTCTAAGAAACTATCACAGCTTGTAAGTCACAAGTCCAGCTATGCATCTTGATGAGAGGGGGCAGATGGTCACAGGAAGGAGTGATGCTTGTCACACTTCTAGAGCTTTTAGGGAGAAGGGAGAAACAATGCCCCCCTGATGGTAAACTTACAAATTGTCAAGGACTAATTTTCTCTTTTTCCTTCCTAGACCACAGACTGACTGACATTTTTGTGTGTGTGTGTGTGTGTGTGTGTGCGCGCGCGCGCACCCTATCTGGCTATTTCTCCTTGTCTGACCGCCTATGGTCATAGCTTAACCCATGTTTCTCAGGTTCAAGATTAATATCTAATGTGTGTTCAGCCTAGTTAGTATATGGCACTAAGTATACAGTCAAAAGAAGAATGCTGTCCCCCACCGCCTAACTCCAAACTTCTAAGATTCCTTTGTCTGAGTCTCAGATTCCATCTAGGAATGATCCTGCATCCCTGAAGCACTTCTGATTTTTGTGAAGATGTTATTTGTGCCCTCAGGAATTAAACAACATTTATTTAAACAATTATTTCAACCCCATGGTATGGGATAGGACTTGGTATCAAAGGCACAGCTGTGGATAAAGAACGTCCAAAGTGCTGCAATTATGTTGTATCTTTTGCAGTAATGGTGTGTAAGGGTCAGAAATACGAGAAAGAACATCTCCTTATTTATTTGAAACCTTAGTCTGGGTACAGCTTACTTCCTAACAAAGCAAAGGAACAGCAGAGTGATGATGAACAGATGAAATATTTCACATACTGTCAACTAGTTCTACAAAATGGAGCTTCAGCAGTTTGACTACCTTCTTCAGAAGGAAGTTGGTGGGGGCATTAAAAAGAAAACAAAAATCCCAGAAGATTCATCTTGTCAATAACTGAAAAATAAATATTTCTATTCTAACCAACCAGGACCTTGTGGGTCTTCCCACAACAGACCTCTCCCCCATACTCTCTGCTGTAGCCCCTCTCTGAAGTACTCAGATAATAGTATCTCACGTTCATTTCCTGAGTATTTCAGATGCTAAGAACCATCACCAAAATGAAGAAATTAACTACTTGATGATGGTGAGCACGTGGCCCAGACTTTCTGGCACCTAGGGATTGACAGTCTTGACAGGCCTGTTACCTCAACATCAACCAATCAGAATTGTGCACGAGCTGATCACGTACCTGTGACCCCCCCCCCCTCACCTGGCCTTTAAATATGCTTCACTGAAACCCTTCGGGGAGTTTGGCATTTCTTGGGCATAAGCCACCCTGTCCTCCTTGCTCAGCCCTGCAATAAAACTTTCTCCGCTCCAAACTCTGAATTTTCTGTTTGGCCTCATGGTGCGTTAAGCACATGAACTTGCATTCAATACACGATCGTACTGAAAATTTTAAAAATAAGTGCCGGGTATTTTGCCTGGAGTTCTAAAAAAAAATTATAGCAAACTGAATTGAAGTTCAAAAGTGAGAGTAATAATATAAACTCTCTCTCCTTTTTCAAGATTTTCTTTAGTTTTCATGAGTACACATTTCAGTCATAAAAGGGGGTTTGCCGAATGTTACCTCAGACATTACTGTTATCTTAGTATTAAAGTCTAGCGATTACCAACTACTCTTTACGTCAACAGCAAGACAGAGTTTCAATGTAGTAGGGAACTAAGTGGGTCAGTAAACATGTAACAGGGTTCCAACTCAGCAACTAGCTGATTATAAGGTCTTAGATAGGACATTTTGCTTCTGTGGGCTCCACTTGCTCACTCTTAAAAGGTTAGATAAGGACTATGTCAATGTTTTCAAGCATTTACCAACATATGCCTAACGGTACAAAAGACTCAGTGATTTTGGATGGGAGGAGAAGGGAAAGGACTAGATAAATAAAACAAATAAATAAATGAAATACAAACTAATTATTTGATATTTTCACATAAGATTTACATTCATCACCACAATATATTGGTGTATGAAAAGTAAGGTTTCAGTTTGCCTCTATAAACAAGGAACTGCTATGTCTTATGTATGTTTTTCAATGCTGAAAAGGTAAATTTTAGAAAATTGTGCTGGATGAAAGAGAGCTGTTACTGATAGAAAAACAAACCTGACTCCATATTGGATCTGTTCCATTAGCTCTAACCCTTGTGTTCTGTTTCCTGTGCTTAGTCACGCTGACTCTGCACCTTTGTAAAAGAATGTTGCCTATAGCCTGAAATGTATAGGCTAGCCATTCTCAAGCTCTGACCTTTAAAGGTCTAATACTTTCTCATTCATATAGAGATAAAAAGTTGCGTAACAGAGAATAACATTTATTTTGTTGGAGGCTGACAGGAACATTGTGACCAAAGCTGTGTGGACAGCTACAAGAATAAAGGATTCTGGCACCAAGAAGTTTGCAACAACCAGTCACAGCCCGCTCCCCTTTTAGTATAAAAGCAGCCTGAATTCTAACTTGCGTAAGATACTTCTTTGGGTCACTCACTAGTCCATCACCTTCTCAGTCTGGTGGCCTTCTAAATAAAGTTGCTAACCCTTGCCCCAACAACTCGTCTCTGGATTAGCCTGTTTTGTGATGAGCAGTGCGAGCTTGGACTTGGTAACACAAGTAAGATCAGGGGCAATGTTTAAACAACTTCTCTACTCTGCTTTCTATTACAATTTTCCTATAACCTTGGTTTATATAAATGCATAGATACAAGTGGCAAGAGCACATTTTTTAAAACTGCTTTGTAAACTATGTCACTGAAGAGAGATGACTTGAATATAGGGAGAAAACGTATGGTGTAACATTTTCAGAACTACTGTTGTTGGCAATTTTAAGAAGTAGTTTCTTAGAGCAGTAAGGTTGCTTTTGTCAAACAGTATACACAAAATGTCTCTCACCATCTACCTTGTACCTTTATCACTCCTTTTCCTGAGTATTTCATCCAAAGGCTCTTTTTTTCAGTATAAAGATGGCTAATTACATTCTTCCTTACTTAATCATTACTAATTCTAATTACATATACATGGCTAGTGTCATGTAAATTATAATATCCATGACTTCCTGACCCAGCTCTCAAGCTTTGTTCCCATTTGCTATCTTTCCATTGTCACAATTTTGGCTCCAAATTGTTGGTTTTGCTGTGGTTGGCTTGACAAAATATTTACTAAATGAGCCAGCTCTTATCATGATTAATTTGTTTGTTTATTCAAGGTCATAAATACATATGGCCCTCCCTTCTCCCAGTGATGAGATGGAAGACTATTTCCAGTACATTCCTCTTGCTTGGTAATGCATATCTGTGAAGTTACAATTTTAATTATCACATTAAGATCATTGAAAGATAATCAAGTAGATGATATTCTGACACGTTCCTTCTCATAAGGATCCACTGGTTACCAGGCATTCAGGGTGTGGACAAGCTACCACTCAGAATTTTCCTTCTGATAGGAACTGTACTTATCTATACACAAAGTTGTATTATTTTTCCTTAACATCATGCTCACAAAAAAAAAAAAAAAACTTGATAAAATATACGTTAAGTTATTGTAATAATGATAAATTTACTTATCATTTATTTATTATCATTTATTTATTTATTATCATTATAATGATAAATTTAGGTCATTAACTTCTACTATGCCATCTCTAAGATAAAGAATGAGATTAACCTCTGACTGCCATCTGATCTTTCAGGTAGAGCTTTAAAGCACATTAACATGCACTGTTTGTTCTTGTCATTTGAAAAGAACATCTTTTTCTTTTAAGCTTTGCTGCCCCTCATTTCCATTCCAAACCTATTCAATCATGTATATGGCATTGGGCTGCACCCAATATTTAACTATTCTATTTCACAAAGAGGCTGCTGACTATAAATGAATCTTCAAGGCCTATGTCTCCTGATAACGTGTTTTTCATGTTTCTTTATTTACCAAAAAAAAGCTTTTCTGGTGCTTTTATTCCCAAGTCTGCAGTAATTGGTTTTAATACATGCTCAAATAATCATTTAATGCTATTATTGCTCTTATTTTCTTCTTAAAGTATCTTATCTTTATAGACTGTTGTTCCTTAGTATTAATTTATTAATAGTGGTTGAGATAGTGCTACTGGTTCTTAATAGACGTATTATAAAAAGCCTCTGGAACAAGACCAAATTAGTTAAGAGTCCTTTAAGATATTAGATTTTCTGCGCTTTTCAGTATGTTGCATCTTTTCATTGATTTCTAGGTAATTTATAAAAATTTTTGTCTTTCATTTGGATCAGAGTATACCACTTAAAATAGAAATACATTTTCCATTTAAAACACATAAAATTTAGAGATAATTCTCTAAAAGACAGAATTTTTAGTATCTTTCTAAGGTCAGAGAACTTTGTTCTTTAGGTAAAATAACTAAGCAAAGCAATGTATTTGTTAAAAATAAATTACCTGGCAAAACTATGATGAAAATACTGATTTGAGCTTACCAAGTTTTCTTCATGCAAATAAATTCTGAAGAATTACTGTGCAAAATGCCCTGCTCCCTCAAAATGTGTGTGGCCGTACACTAAGTCTACTGCATCTTCCATCCAGACCACCGAATCAATAACCACACCAGACTTACCATTCTCTGTTCCAGGAGACCAGTGACAGGCCTGAATGAACAAGCATTCTAAAGAATCTGTTCCTGTGGTTTTACTTGCATTAAAAAAAAAAAAAGTTTCTCCCTCTTATCTTTGGCACAAAGTACCCTGACAATGAGATTGACAGCATCTTTTCATAGATATATTGGCTGATTTTTACATGAACTCCTATGAATATTTCCTTTTTCTGTTGGGTCATTTGTATCTTTAAAAATAATCAACCTATGGGACTTTAATAAACATTAGTTGAAAGAAAAGAAAAATAGTTTACCCACATGTTGCAGAGGCGCAGATCTGCATAGCTCTTTGGGTTCATTATGGTATGTGTATAACTGATTAAGTAACATTCTTCAGGATCAGACATAAAGAGTGTCCCACCTAAAGTGAACTATTTTATTCCTAAGGAGCAGAGACCAAAGAGAAAAAGTAGACTAGGAAGAATTTGGGAATACTACATGTTTCTGTCTTTTGCATAAAAGGCATAAAGGCCTTGATTTTTTTTTTAATTTAATGCTGCTTCTTAAAAGTATTATTTAAAATTATTATTTGATTGGCTTATATGAAGATGTATTGAAAAACTGATATGGTAGTTTAATTCTTCTCTAGAGGAAACTATTTCTCCCTATAATTTGATTTCATGAACTAGTGTGTTTCCTAAAATTATCACCTCCAGGCCATTCCAGAAAAACACCCTAAAATATAAATGAACACTAGAAGCAGACCAAAAAAAAAAAAAAAAAAAAAAAGAAAATTACATGTTCTCACACTGTCCACTTAGAATTCACCAAAAAATGTCAACAGCAGTCAGGCCAAATGACAGAGTGAGTGTGTCATACTTTATAATGCTTCCAGTCATGGCCACTCTTCACATTTCCCAGAAAGGCAAAAAGAAAGGAAAAAAAAAAGATTCCTGGAAAGATTCAATATTGATAGGACTTTTACTAGATAAGAAAAAAATAAGTCTGTACCTTTATGACTTGATATTTTGGAAACTGACCTAAGTGTGTTTCATGAGAAGATTATGTTTTAGGAAATTTCACACCATGCATCTTAAATTTATTTCCTTAAGTGGTCATCCTGAAAAGGGAGCAGGGCCCTGCACCCCTTCCCTTGTCTCTTGTTCACAGAAAAGCTGAAGTCTCCTGGGTCTCTGAGTCACAGAAGAGCAAGCTCCAGTGGTTGATTAGGACAAGCCTGCAGGCATCTGGGGGAAGGCAAGGAGTCTGACACCTATCTCAATCATTAACTGAGATTATTCCTTTATTTTCGTTTAAAGTTTTCAAGGCTGAAGAAAATCTTTGGATTTTTTTTTTTCCCACTGGGAATGCTGGGTCCACCAGATTGCAGGCATTCTGTTTAAAGGGAACTTCCCTTTTTGTTATCAAGGCTGTTGCCCCTAGGACCATAAGCCTGCCCCTCCCTCAACTAGAAACCAGTTACTCTTATCTCAGTCTCAGGAGGTAGCTGCAGAGAAGAAACAAGAACTAGTTAGAACCCAGTCCAAGGTGGTGGAGGATTTGACTTCCAGTGGACCCTGAGCCTCATTATATACTCATTGTAATGCTAAGTGACACACCCACCAGTGCCATGACAGTTGATGGTTGCCATGACAACAATGAGAAAAGCCCATACAAAGAGTGAAAAACTAGAACAAAGACTGATTGGATCCATCACATCCAGAAAGAGGACACCATGGCCCAAGCCTCACATAAGCTGTCCCTGCTTCCCATCTTGGCTGACTGCTCCCTGCTCGAGTGCTTTTCTTTCCTTCTCCTTGCTAGAGCACTTTCTTTTTCTTTTTTTGAGAGATAAAAGCAGTTTACACCCTGTCCCTCTGCCTCAGCTGTGAATTCTTTTCAGCTGGCAGGCAAGAACCCACACTTTGGTGGGCTTCCTAATTTAGGGGTCCCTTCATCCACTAACAAACCCATACAACCATACTAACAGAAAACAAACTATAACAGTATTCACTTGCCTTAAAATCTGCGATAAAAAGCAACTAACTCATCTTCACTTGGAAACATAATTCGTTCTAATTAAATTAATTTTGGAAGCTTAGATTTGGTGTAATTTCCTAGCACCATACAGTTCATGGAAAAGTGGGAAATTAAAAATACAAGAGTTGAATTTTTTAGTATTAAAGAGATACGGAACTTAGTAGATCAAAAGGTCAGAATAAATGAAAGAATTAATTATGTCAAAATGCAATATTCCTTCAACATCTAATGTGTGCTCTGTGCCAAAACTAAAGATAACACACATGTCTAAAATTGATAGACACAGTATATGAAGTGAATCTGAAACAAATTCACACCCCAACTTCTAAGACTAAAAATCTAAGGCTGATCCCTTTTGCTCTAGTGACTGCTGTAAAGACTTAAAAAAAACCCAAAACTGCATATTCAAACACACATCTCATTAAACTGTACTAACATGGAGGAAATAAAAATACTGGGAGATAATTTACTCCTTAAAAATAAAGGAAAGATAATAAGAAAACTAAAGGAAGAAATAAATGAAAATTAGATAGGATATGACAGATGAAGAACAATGACATGGAAAGGAAATTTGGGTTGGGAAACAGTCAGTGTTCAGGCTATTAAGTATTATGAGTGCAGCTGAGCTTTTCTGCTAATCATTTTTTTTAGTTAATAGACTGTTTCTCCATAAGTACCCAGAAAGTTAAGGGCAGAAGAAAAATGGCAGGGGGAATAGGGAGGTGCTAATGATTGCCATGGGCTAAGTGAAAATGGGCATTAAACTTAAAGTCTCCCTTTCTTAAGGAGCTTAAAGATGAAGTAGAAACAAAGGTGAGGGTATTCTGATACCTAATACAGTCCCAAGCTGTCTGGGAAATGGCAGGGCAAAGCGTCTCTCAATTTATATTAAGGGATTGGTGTAACTTAGAAGTGTAGGTAGAATAATACTTAGACAAAAAGTAATGAATAAGCCCTAAAATCTAATGAGAGATTTGAAGTGTATCTATTTTCTGTAAGTTCTTAATATTTGAGCTATGAATATGGTTCTGTTGCAATGACATTTGGTAATACCAAGAATATAGCAGATGCTCTAATTAAAAAAAGCACATGTGTTTTAATAATATACACACTTCTGTGAAAAATTTTACTAAAGTATCACTAATGGGCTCCTTAAATGGTATACCACTCCTGGTGGAAAAGTTTTCCAATTTTAGGCAAAAGAGCGACAAAACTTTAGGTAGTTCAAGAAATTATGACATTGAAAACTCAAATGTATATGTTTATAAGCAACGTCACTTGGTCCAAATAGAACATTCTTCCCTGGATTTTTGTTTGTTTTCATTTAACTCATTAAATGGCAGCAGAGTGGGAAGGAGAGGGGAAAAAGATAAGGAAAGGACTCCAGTTTAATTTAGATTGATGACTGTGTTTTGTGTTCATCAGAACAGTATCTTGAATTCGTAAAATATATTTGCTTTTGAAAATCATGCATTTGTAACTTTCACATTCAGAAGTGCCCTTTTAAAAAAATTAAAAATTAGGTTAAGTGAAAATTTAAAAACTACTGATTTTAAACTAATTATATTTCTAGGAAATAGAAGGTAGATAATTCACAGGTATAGAAACCACTGCTCATACTTTCCCCCGACCTCAACATTTTTTGTCTCCTGATCAGTTATAAATTACATTTCAATCAAGAATAAAATTATGAAGGAAACATGACACGTATATCTCAAAATTCATTCCTAATTTAAATACATGTAACTGGAAATTATTGAACTTTGAGTTGCCCTGTTTATTTGCATTAGTACACGTTAAGTGAGAGTTGGCACTCTGGTAAGAACCTCAGATTCCATGATATTCCATCCCATAACAGTTTTCCATGGGATTAAGTTATTCTTATTATTATTTCACTAATATCACAAATCAGCTTTAAGAATAAGCTTAATTTATGTTTCTTTCATAATGTGGGGATCCACTGATAAATCTGTAAGATTAACATTCAGAGTTATAAAAATAGCTATCTGAAGACTAAAAAGTATAAGTAGTCAAAAACTACTAAATGCAGAAAGAGGGATGAAGGGATGATGTTGCCCAGAAGACTTTATTTCATACAATACTGTTTTTTTTTAAATCATGCAGATTACTTTTATAACTGTTTTTAAACAACAATGCTTCTTATCTGTTAACAAATGCATATGTAAAGTATAAATATAGTTTTATGAAAGCTATACAAAACGGTTTGGCTTTCTTTGGACTATGGAATTAAGTAATGTTTTATTTTAGCTTTTGCCTATTTTTAATTTTTCCAATTAAAAATCTAATATAGATTTTATAAATAAAATTAATTGCCTCCAGAATTTTTTTTTTAAATTGTAGCTTCAAACTGGGGAGAAATCTGTGAACTGCCAGGTCATGACATCAATGATTGTTCAAATAGTAACTGATTCAGTGTGAAATGCTGACTAATTAAAAAGTTTTCAGAGATCAGAATGGTAGACATTTCAGAAGTATCATTAAGAGAAAATGTTCAACAAACTTTTTAAATGTGGTGATCAAACTTGTAACAAGTAACAATAAAGAAGAATTTTGAATTTTATTAGCCATAATGAGGATTTTTTTTGCAGTTTGGTAGAGGAGTTTTTTTTTTTTTTCAAGCAAGTCTTTGAATACAGGTAAGAATACAAATAGTTTTTTGGGGTAGGATGTTACAGCAAATGATTTAGGACGGGTTTTCCCTGTGAAAATTATTTTTAGGGATCTAGTCCAGGGGCAAATATGATAAAGCAGAAATAACTTAGGCTCATGCCAAAGTCTGTCTGATTTGAAATTCTAACTACTCTTCTTTCTAGGTATTTGCCATTTGATTAATTTTAAAAAGAAAATCTAGTTATTTTTAATCTGTAATATCTTTCCTCATCTACAATGAGAAGGTAATAATTCCTACTCTGCAAAATAAGGTATTTATGAAAAGTAAGGAATATATATGTAAATGCCTAGCAAATAGTAGATGCTCAATAAAAGCAAGTTATTACTCTTCTGTCTTTGGGCTAAAATTTATTATAAAAATGTATTTATAAAAAGAAAAATTAGAATTTACAAATTGTCTAAAGTAATGATGTTTGTACAATAAAATAGTATAGTCATCAAAAATCATGTCAGAAAATACTTAAATTATATGGAAACATTCAGGTTTTATTGCTAGGTAAAGAAATGGCTCAAAATATATGAATGGTGTGATCCCTTAACACTTTATAAAATATATAAACATACATATACTTGAAGAGATATGAACTAAAATATTAATTGTGATTATCTCTGGGTAAGAGGTCCTTTATTTTTTATCAAATTGATTTTACAAATTATAATTTCAACATATTACTTTCATAACAAGAATGCATAATTCATGATTTAGTTTTTAAAAATCAGGGTACTAAAATATCAGGTTACCTGTACTATACATTCTAGGGAGCATGTGGTTGGTTAACTCAGAAATACCAGTCAGTATTCTTGAAGTCACAGTGAATTGGGGTAATATGTGAGGCCAAACACCATAATCCATTTCAAACATCATTAGAAGAACAAGCCTGGAAATTACTCCTCAGTAACATCAATCCTTAGTATATTAATAATTACATGTTATGAAAGAAATCTGTAACTATCCAGAGAATACTGGACTCCAGAGCAATAAAGTAGTGTGGCTTGTGAAAAATAAATCCAACCAGTCAAATTCAATAGATTTTCCCTCCAGTTCCAGAATTAGCTGATTACAAGAACACATTTAAACAATGCATGTGATGGGCTAACTTCTGACATTCGCTCATAGAATTGATTCAAAGTCAAAGTGAATGCAATTCTCTGTCTGACAAATCGAAGATGGAAAGTATTAATAAGTGAAAACATTTTGAAAGATGTCATTTGGTAGAAGTAGCACGTACCACAAATCGCACAATTTTACATCTGTATCTGTGATCTAGAATTGGGTAATAAGTAGTACATTCATAACAAGCACAGTTTACACTACTCTGAAAGCCTTGCGACAGGAAAAGTTACTCCTGCAGAGCCACTAACAGAAGTTTAATTCCGTAAATTGAATGTGGGCTGAAACGTATTGTTTTGAAGAGGAAGCAGAAAAAAGAAATTCAGAGACAAAATATCTTAGCTATGGTTTAGAGAAAGATAATAGCTGGAAATAGATGAGTACCATAAAGGCCACACATGCATGTACACAACAATCCTCGGTTTGCCCCTATGAGATGGGTTTCATGCTCTGTTTCATAGATGAGGACCCTAAGGAACAGAGAGGTTAAATAACTGGCCCAAGGTCACACAGTAAGAGGCCAAGTCTGGTCTACCCAGAATGCTTTCCTCTAACTGAATTTCTATAGCCCTCTGCACTGTGCTGCAGTGATTAGATGCTGGTTTGCAGTGTGACTCACTCGCTAACCTGGCCCCCACCTTTCCAGTACTACTAAGGAGTACACTGATTGCAACAACATGACTTAAGGAGACTGACACTGAATTTGTATTACAGTCCTGGTAATTCTACCTACAACATGTGTGATCTTGTTCAAGCCACTTAATTAAAACCTAATCTCAGTTTCCTTGCCCCTAAAATAAAGAGAATGTGATCATTTCCACTGCTCTTTCCAGTCCTAATATATAACTCTCATCTCAAAGCCATTACTTTACATATCTTTAAGCAACTTTTCAAATGTATTAATGAGTCCTGAGGAAAGGTTATAAAAGCAAACAATCTGAATTGAATTTGACAAGACACTATGATGTGGGTTGGACAAGAGAGGTGCTGTCCGTAGAGACACATCACCTTGTGCAAAAGCTACCAAGTTGTCATAGCAGAAGCAGCTTGCAGGAGAGGACCATCACACTTTCTGTTAGCCTTTTTCTATTTTGAAACTTCTACTCTGTGATTTTCCCCTGGAAAACAGTACTTTTAGCACTATAATAAGGGGGAAGAAAAGGCCATATTCTAGAGAATAGCGGTATTTTCAAGAAATTTAACACAGCTTCTGAAGGTGGAATAGCTGTAGGGAGAAAAAAATCTAAAGAGAGGAACCTGCAAAGACTAGAGAGAGAGGAGAGAAGCGTTTGTAAATAATAAAGGTCATCTCAGTTGCCCGGAAACTCTCTACACAGTAGTCTGTTCAAGTTGAAGATTCTCACTCACTCTTTGAAAGGGCTGGAACATGAGGGTCAATGGGACAAGTGCCTGGACCCCTCCTTTGTTCCCAGGAGAGGAGCTTCCATCCCCTGGGTGTGACCTTACCCTCAGCTGTGAGCCTAACTTCAACAGGGAGCCTCCACAGGCTCCTAATAAAGCATGAGTGTGCCTGAGGAATGACTTCTTTCTCTATTTTCCTTTTCATTTTAAGCAAGCAGAAATCCAAGGCTCTGAAGAATGCTGAAATCCAACTTAAGCTAATTGTTCCGACTGCCCCAAAGTTAAGAGGAACTATAGACTGAATCACCCTGGGAGTAAATCAGAGAGATGCACAAACACATTCCTGCAATGGGACTTCTGCACCCACTTCTTACTCAGAAGTTAACTGCACAGTAGCAATGCATCAACAGTGAAGTAAATTCAACACCTCTGATGCTCTACCAGCATCACTATTAAAAGGCCATTGGTGGTCATCATTTTCAGTTTGGTCTGTAAAGACTTGATCCCAGAGGCTGTTGCAAAACAACCTCCTTGATTGGCTCTATCTGCTCTCATATGCAATGCGTGGCTTAATACACGTTTTCCTTACACCTATTCCTTTAAAGCATCAGTTCTCTTCCTGTCTCCTTTCTGTCTGAATTTGCTGGGTGAGGGTTGTCAAGAATGCTGTCTGCCAACAGTGGCCAGACACTAGATCAGTCTGTCTCAGAGAGTCCCCATCTGCTAGCGAGAGTCTCTTTGCCTTCGTTCTGCTTATTACAGCAGCTGCGCCTCAAACTCGGTTCTTTGTGGGCTTCAGGCAGATGCTTAACAAGGTGAGTCCGAGGGAGTCTGGCCGTTATGAGATGTGTTAAGATGACCCCAGCTGGAATCCGTTTCTTCTGTGTTTTTCAAGTGCTTGCCTACAGCTTCCCTTGACAGCTTTACCACATGACTTCGTCGGGGCATCAACTTGACAAGGGGATGTTACGTGATACTTCAAACAAGAATGCTTCTTTCTGCCTTGCCATTCTTTTTGAGCTTAACATCTTATTTTGAGTTTTAAAATGTTTATTAATTATCAACATCCTGACAAGCATTATTAGTTTTGAAGGAGAGCCTTAGGAGAGAGACTTTAAAGATAATCATATCCTAGCACGTAAAGCCAATTTAAGTGCAGTACAGAGAGCTGTGGAATCACAAGTCATACATCTCGGGGTTGGATGACACACTGGTGGTGATGCAGTCTCAGGATGTGTCCCCCACTTGTTTGCTATAATTCCAAAGAAGCCTGACGGACAGGACAGCTCGAGGAGGGAGATCCACATTTTGTAAAGGGCTTGGAGAAGGCTGGCCTGTGCCAATCAGTACAATGATGATCTAAACTGCTTAAATATTTTACTGGGTTCAGACATTTTCTTAAAATGGATTTACATTTTCAAAGTGTTCTTCAAGCACATTTTATCGTCTTCATTTTCTATTCCTATTCTGTTCATGCTTGGGTGATACTGTAGGTAGACTAAAATGAGGGAGAAAAGAAAGAACCCATTTCCATAGAAAGGCCATCATTAGAAATTCTTTACATGGGATCCAATTGAGCAAGAGTCTGATAACTAGCCAAGAACTAAGTCATGTTTTTCACCGAATAAGCAGAAAGGGCTGGGTGAAAGTGCATCAAATGGAAGCATTTTTATTTAATTGAGGTTTGAAGTCTAGGCCCAACCCCCTTCCTCCACATGCAGACACAAAGGCAAAACTGTCTCAGGGAACCGTGGGTGGGCATGTGAAAAAAACATGTGAAGTGCAATTTCCAGCTGAGCCAATTTTTGTCAAACATCATGTGGCTTGGCCAGTCTGGCTTTCCTATCTGAATCTGAAGCCCGAGGAACCCAGCCTCCGTCTCAGACTCCACGCTCTGAGAAGGGAAGAGTCTTTTAATTGGCTGAGAGTGAACCAGAGTCTGGGCGCAGGATGCCGGACACATCTTTGCTGGCATCATCATTACTGAGTCAAAGCGCACGAGAAGGACTGAGGAGCCGCCAAGGGGAGAAGCCAAGTTGTCCGCAAATTTGAATCCTATCCGAACACCAGGGAGGAAAAGGAAAAAGTGCTCTCCTTGCTTAACTATCTGAAAGGGCTGCTTTTACTCATTTAATGTCATCATAACACGTGCTTCCTTGTCCACGTTTTAAGGCTACTCCTTTTTGCATTTCTTTTCCAAATTAGGCATTTCCAACATTCATTTTGTCCTTCCATCCCCAACTGCCCATTATGCTAGTTAAATCAATTTTTATAGACACTGTTTAAGGCTGGCACAAATTGTATCACTAAATACAGTATTTATGAGTCAGGAGAAGCTGCTGCTTCATTACTAAGAGTGATATAAATGCTTGCCTCCTTGTACATGAGTTACACGGTTTTTAGATTCAGAAACTGCCTTTGCATCTGTCGCTGTCCTCGACCACCTGAGCTAAAGTTGAAACCCTTCCCTGAATATCAAGCTATATACCCTTCACTGTATAGAAATGGGGGGGGGGGGGCAACTTGCAGGTTTTTCCTTATTACAAGGACTCCTTTTCAATACATAAATTCTCCTGGAGGGAGTCAAGTATTACGCTATGACCTAACAGCCCATCAGGAATGAGGACGTAATAACTTGAAGACAAGAACCAAGTAAAGCATAGGACCCCTAAGGAGGACACCAGGAGGAAAATAAAAGGGAAGCAGGAGGTTATGGCACTGACTGAAAAAATAGGTGGTTTTCCCAAGCAAAGCTTATTTGCCTAAGAGCTCTCCTTCTCTCCTTTCTTCTAATAATACTGAACATTTTCATTATTTATGTATACACAGTTTTTAAACAAGAGAATACCTCAAAATCATTCAGAGAACTTCCCCCAAATTCAAACTGCCCAGGCCCTGGCTCAGAACACCCAGGGGTGGTAGTTGGACCGCTCGAACATTCTGGAAAGCTTCTAGGAGGCTCAGAGGCACATTCCCGGTTGAGAACAACAGTGTAACTGCTCACATTTCCTAGGTGCTACCTGATGGGCTCCTACCTCGTCCTCAGCTCTCCTGCATGATTCCCATTCAAACTGCCTCCCACTTTGACATGTAGATTTAAGACGTCCAGTGAAAACTACATCCAGTTACTGCTCCTTTCTGTTCCTTCCTACTTTTCCGTACAAGCATATAAACTCAATTTCCCCTGAAGCCCAGAGGAAAGGGCCTGTGAAAGCTTCCACTTGTGCTGGTTTCGGAGCCAAGCCTGTATCTCCTTCATCTGAGATGCACGATCACATCCTGGTCTCCAGCCTCCCCAGCCAGACTGTCTAGTTCAAAGTGAGACTAGACTCCTCCACTCGCCAACTGTGAGACCTGAGACAAAATAATTTCTGAATCGTAGTTCCCTCAGCTATGAAATGGAGATGCCAGCCTCATCAGGCTGTGGCAGAGAAGAGTCATTACACATAAAGCGTTTAGCCTGGCGTCTAACCTACCATCATTTTTTTCATGGCACTCTTCAGCCCCGATTTTGAGTTTCCTATGGCTTTTGACACTTCCCATTGCATTGTCTACTTCCTTTTGAGTCTCTCTAACCTTCCAGTTTCTGTGACAACACTCCATTCTGCCTCATCTCCAATCTTTCTATTTATTCCCAAAGTTTTTGAGGGAGAAGGGTACTCTGCCTTGTTCACCCATTCATCCAATGTGGTCTTACCCAAGATAATCTCATCAACAACCCGTACGTGAATGTACGGGTAGTTCCTACCACCTGAGTTTCACACTCAACTATTCATCTTATTACAGGATGTCTGAAACCACTACCTTTTCTCCTAACCCTGTTCCTATTCTGTTTCAGCACAAGTTGTCAGCTACAATGTTGGGGAATTTCTACCAAAATAATTTTTTTTTTTAATCTGTACCTCTTTCTAGAATCCAGATGCTTAAAGCAACATATAATTACATTTATGAAAATGGTTCTCTCCTCTTTTTCTCATATGGAAGAGACAAGTCTCTATTTCATTTAACATAGTGACAAGTTCATTACATGATGCTAAAATCAAGATGGGCAAACTTTCACTTGATTCACTCAAAGCCTGGTTCTACTGACCCCTCCTCTTTCTGTAGGCTGTAGCATTTTGGGGCAAATGCTGCTTTAGCATCACCTAAGGTTTTATGTTTAGTTCACGTTGCTCATCTATAACTAATTTGTGCTTGTAGAGTCAAGCCAAAGAAATATCAGTGAGAAACACATACACACAAAGATTTTACCAGAAAATCGTAGTGAGTCACTTGTCAGAATTTAAAGAGGACTGGAGTATGACAGCCACAACAGTTTTCCCCTGAAATTTTTAAAATAGAATAGTCATTATTATGGGGCAGACAATATTATAGCCATCGCGGCAGAGATACAGAAATTCACTTTAACACGTCACTTAGAGTACAGGTTTGGAAGACTTGATTATAATCTGGTTATTAAAGCAACTAAAGGAAAATAAAAACTGTCTACCATAAAGTGAACTGAGGAGCAGTGGAAGCACAGAAAAAGTCAAAGTGATAGATATTGGCATACCTAACCCATCTACTACTCCAAAAAGCAAGCACTTCAGCTGGTGGCCTTAGAACATTTTGTATTCCAGTTCCAACGGCAAGTTGAAGATGGGTGAATGGGAGCTGTAGTCAAGGACTTGAAGTATTCTGACGCATTTGGCAAGATGGCTGTATCAGGCTCTGCTTGCCTAAAGCTATTAAATGTCCTACTCTTTAAGCTCCACTTATGCAGAGTCCAGTTTAACAGCCTGATTATGTTCTCACTCTTCTTCTGTGGCAAGTAAATAGTTTGGTGATGAGAATACAAAGTTCCAGTTCCCCTGAATTCCATTTATTGCTGTGAGTCACTGTTTAACCTATGACCATCTTCCTATGAAGGTCTGCTCACAGACAGTGAATGCACTGGCCTCTATAGACTTAACACACAATTAACACTCCATCCACTGAATAGCCTTAGTTCTTAAGTTCACAGCCTTAGCTCGCTCACCTGGACCATAGAGGTAGCCTTCTAGCTTTTGTCTTAGTCTTCCTCCCTCCAGCTAGTCATTCACAAGTGTTTTCAGAATGACCTTCAAATGCAAAACGCGTCACTTTATTCACTTGCTTAAATCCCTTTGTCTCCCCACTGCCTAAAGAGTAAAGTTTAAATTGCTTCAATGGATCAGGAAGAGTCTTGAGCCTAGCTATGGCTTAGTTACATCTCAGGAAGTAACATCCCTTTCAGATCCATCTCCTGAAGTAACTCCCACATCATCCCTGTTACCTGGCTTGGGCTTTTCTCAAATGTCTTATGCTTTTTTTTTCTTTTTCCCAATAGCATGCTGTTAAGCACACAGTCCTACTGCTGAAACGGCCTTTCTCTTTCTGCTTGCCTAAAAGTAATTAAGTGTTCTGGTCTTGGCATGATAGTCAAGATCACAATGAAGCATTTCTTGAATACTCAACCACCAGATCATCCTTTTCTCCGCGTCTCTGTTGTATGTGCTTCATAATAGAACCTATAAAAGCTCATTGCACTTATAAAAATAGATAAAGGCAGATAAAGTAGTAACTTCACTGAGTCTAGTGACCCTGTCTTACTCATCTCTGTAGTCCCAGTACCTGTCATATTCTGCCTATAGTAGGCACTCAGTATTTGTTGACAACTAAGGAGGTTGGCAATCAGATCATGAAATGGGAAAAAAAAAAAAAAAAAAAAAGCTTTATTAAGTGCTTACTGTAGGCCAAAGGCAACACAACCCATTTTAATTAATTGATGAATTAATCTCTAGATTATCTGGGAGGAGAAGAGAGAAGGCAATAAATACAGTGAATAAAAATTCTAATAATATAATCAACTTTGGAAATCTAGTAAACTAAAACACTAACAAGAATAGCAATAAATTTAATTAAATGAAAACAATTTAATCTGTATGAATTGTACAGATTCATGATTCTGTATTTAGCAGTTAGATTTTTTAACACCAGAATCTCTTTCCATACAAAAGATATTTAAAACAGTCTATTAAAAACAGAAAGAGAAGGGTAAAATATTTAAGGAAAACAGTTAAAAGGCAATTTCTACTGTCAATATGCTTTATTCTGGCAATTATTTTTAATGAGATCATGATTTTATTGTATTATTAAAATGACATTTACTTTTATTTTGGTTTCTGGGCACTTGTGTTTGGGGAAGTTTCAGTTTTTGATTGTTTGTTTGTTTTTTTAAAGTATTTCTTAAGGGCCCCTCTGCCTATCTCCTTGGCGTTATGAAATGCTCCTGAGAGCTGTTTGGATCATAGCAAGTGCTGCAAGCTGCAGGTGAATGGGTCTCAAAACTGCACAAACAGCAAAGGAAAGCACTTTATACTAACAGATAGAAACTGGGGAGTCCTTATGAATATGTTATTAAGCACCTGCATTCCAGTTCCTAAACTGGAGCTGTGTGAAATGAAGGGATGCTGACTTTTGGCCAGAATGGATGTGTGCAGAGAGAGTGTGTGTGTTGGTTCTACAACCAAATTACCTTCAATTACCACAACTGAAGTATGTTTCTTTCCTCCAATACCTATTTGACTGTTGAAGTCTCACCGTACAACTAATCCTAGTCCAGCCGGATTCCCTGATAGGTGGAAAGGGTTTGACCTTCAAAGCAGGAGAAATCATTTTCTATGCTGGGAGTCTTTTTTCGTTTAAGAAATGAAAATGATCATCTGAAAGACAAGGCCTAGCACAGAGATAGGTGTGTCGGGACATGCTCTTCAGAGGAAAGGGTGTAGCAATGAAATGCAGGCAGCGTAAGAGAAAAATGGGTAAAACATTCAGAAGTCAGAATGGAGAGACCAATGGGGAAACCCACTGGGGGGATTTGCACAACCTCTTCAAGCCTGTAAAGAAAGTCTGAGTAAGCAGGAGGAGGTTTGTGAACAGTCTCTTCCAGTTAGAAGACACAGCTCTATGTAAATCAAGGTAAAGATTCAAGTAGAGTCAGAATCAAGAGTTTTGGGGGCAGGGGGTTGTTTGTTTTAATTTTATGACTAGAATGTTGCAAAGCTTAAGGAACAGTTTAAAGAACTGGAAAAGAGAAGTAAAATGTGATCATTGTTACTATGTTACTAGTCCTATTAAAATTCAACATAGCAGGGGATTCAATGAGGTAGAACTTTTTCTTTTCCTTCTGCTGAGTTTGACTCAACTGGAGTTTGAGCAAATGTGGGTAAGATATTTAGAAACTCTCGTCTCCCATTGCACAGTTATGGAAACCTAGCAGAAGCAGCTTGTCAGCTGGATGCAGACTCAGCTGCTGTGAAGGCCAGCATGGCTCTAAAAACAAGAGCTGTCTGAAAGGGAAGAATGCTAACTTTCAGCAAGAACTGAGAAATAGTTCTAAATTAAACTAAATCATGTAATGGTGGAAAGAGATGGAGCTATGTATGTAGGGTTGGTCTCCTCCTCCAAATCAAAGGTTGATGGGGGCAGAAGGCATCTGGGTTTGGGATGCTGGAGACACAGGAGCTCTCCTCACTCAGCCTCTCTAGGGGCAGGGTATTTCTGGAACAGAGGCTGAGTTAATTTCAAGAGGAGGACATTGGAAACCCAGACTTAATTGGTGTGCATTGCCCAAGCTGAATATAAGACTGCCTTCCTCCTTCTATAATGACTTTAGATGGGGTTGTAATATGTACTAGTGACAATGGGAGTGAAGGAACTCACGGATGCTCTTATGGATTGAATTTTGGTCTCTCAAGAAGATATACTGAAGTCTGAACCCCTTGTACCTGTGATGGGGACCTTATTTTTAGAAATAGGGTCTTTACAAAGGTACTCAAATTATGAGGAGATCATCAGGATAGACTCTAATACAATATACTGGTGTCCTGGTAACAAGAGGGACATTTGGACAGAGACACAGATGAGAATATCACATGAAGAAACAAGACATAGAAGGAAGACCACATATGGACATTAAGGCAGAGACTGGCGTTATGCTGCCATAAACCAAGCAATGCCTGGGGCTCTGGGATGCTGGAAGCAGCAAGGAAGAATGCTTCCCTAAAGGCTTTGGAGGAACACAGCCCTGCCAACACCTTAATTTTAGACTGCAGCCTCCAGAACTGTGAGACCATAAATTTATGTTGGTTTAAGCCATCCAGTTTGTGGTACTGTTATGGCAGCCCTAGGAAACTAGCTACAAATGCCAACATCATCACAGGAACAGCAGCAACTCCCTACAGTGGCGGCAACAGAGATCAGCAGAGGAGCCTTTCCGAAATTCCTGGGAATCACCTGCATCCCCTCTTTTCAGAGTTGACAGCAGTTAAGACCCCTACCTTCTTCAAAGGAGACTCCTTTTTATGAATTCTAGTGACACAAGATTTCTTCCAATTCACAGGAGGAATGACCCCAAAGAGGAGCGACAACATTCATTCTAATAGAGACTTAAGAGATGCAGAATAACCCAAGCAGCTTGGAAAGAGAACTTAGATTTCCTCAGGACTCTCAGAGCAGTCAGGCCTTCCTCTAAATCGCACCAAAAGGCCAGGCTTCTGCTAGGTAGGGAGAGAACCAAGCTCTCCAAGGTGGACAGATTTTTCTAGCTGTAAATGTTGCCAGCCTCCCAGCTACGGCTCATGAAGACCTGGTGCTTATTAGCGCACAGAGCTTCTTAAACGACACTCAGAGAAACCCTCTTCAGGATACCGTGGGAATAGGTCTTCAAATACAGAATGTATTTTTCAACTTCAAGACAGACAATAAATCACTGGTTTAAGGGGGAAATGTTTTAATAGTAAGGCTGGCAGACCCCCAGTTTGGTCTAGTTAACCCCATTGTGTTATATATAAGAAAACCAAGAGCTGTGGGATTAAACAATTTTTAGGCAACTCGAGTTTCCTGTCTTGTGATTTCTCACACCCACAGTACAAGCATCATTTGAAAATCATGTTAGAGCTCTTCTGGCTGATGCTAATACTGCTCCACATTACTGACACGGTTTCCAACTATACCATCAGGAGAGGTAAATGTACTTCCTGTACCTCACTGAAACGTCTTAGAGGGAGGCATCTATCCCAAACCTCTCATTTATTTTTATTTCTCATTGGAGATCCACCACTTTGGATCATCATGATAGAGAGTTTGCTGATCTCTCAATACATCTGAGTTTTTTTTTTTATCACATTATTAGTTAGTTCTTTAGGGTAATTTTCAAATCCATTTAGCAGAATCGCTGTAATTTCTCCTTTTTGCTAGTTGATTCTCTTTTGCAAAGACATATACAATCTCCAAGAAGCAAAAATTTTGTTGTATAGAATATTATCCACAAATCAATACTACTTATAATGTTTCAGGAACTATAAAGTTATATACTACGTATATAAAGGAACATTACAGATTTCTGTATTAGTCCTGGGAATAGGCATTTAAAATGGTAAAAGGTAAAAGAAAAGTGTTACATTATATTAAATTAAGCCCAATTCTCTCACAACTGGCGAGTTTTTATTTCTGGCTCTCCCAGTCTCCCAGTAATAGAGATATACTTCAAATGTACTTAAAATTTGAAATGTTTTAATCATCAGGTGAAATTGGAAATTTTACAGCATGCACATACTTTCTCCACTTGTGAGGTTATTTAAAGTATGTAAAATCACAAAAATTTTCTGGAATTCTTACCACTATTTAATATAAAAGTTTTGGTCAATACTAAAGAATAAAGGATATGCAACCATTACTTAAAATACTATAGCAAGGGAAAGACTTATCCTTAGAGAGTAACTTATTTGCTCACATGCCTGGACACCACTGAACCCATCTTGCTCACCTTTCCTGAAATACATTATCTGACCTGTGCTTAAAGAACTACGAGTTTTTCCTTCCTCAAAGCATAACTCAAGACTCATTTCCTTTATGAGGTCTGTGCAGATTAAACATTGTGTGAATCAAATGATTGGCAACATTCCTAGATCATAAATGAAGAGATATCTTTAAAAATTCATCACAAATCAATTTTGGAAGGATGTAAAGCAGTCATAAGAAAGCAAAAGAGTCAAAAAAAAAAAAAACAAACAAAACAAAAACGGAGCTCATGAACACTTGGAAAAGGGAATTTTAGCTCCTGAAAACCATTATGATTTCATTAACTGATATCAAATCTAATGCCATCTCCTCTTTGGAGATATAACTGCATTGGTAGATCATGGACATGACATTTTTGCTATTTTTATTTTAGTAAGATATCTAATAAAGTTTCCCATGAAATCTTTATCACAAAATTGATAACTGGTGAGTAGTGGCCAACAGTCTGCAATAAAGACAATGGGGGGCTCCCTACGAGAGTCACTTCACAGTTTACACTTCAATGTAACCAGCAACGCACTTATTAGTAACACGGCTGGGAATATAGAAAATGTCCTAGTCAAATCTGCAAATAATATAACATTACTTATAGGGCAACCAACTAGTGCACTGAAGAACAGAATTATATTTATTAAATCTGCAAAGAATTAAAAGCCCAAATTAAGATTAAATATAAATAAGTAACAGTTTTATACTTAAAGTGTGACACAAATGTGAGAGAAATACCATCAAGGCACGACTGCCAAAACACACACAGATACGAATGATATCCCTCCTTCACAAAGAACAGTGAGCCTACCTCTATCATTGTTGGCTTAAAAGCAACTGAAAATAATTTTGCTGAGCATCTTTCATGTTGGAAACACCGAGAAAGCAAAAGTTTGTGAAAGTGGAGATAAAAAGTCTTTCCCAAGAAGGAGAATCTCCTCCTATTCTTCCTGGCCGCCACTGGTGCAAAAGACTTTATTAACCACTGAGGAGACCCAAAAGAGAACTGCAGAGAACACAAAGAATTCACAAACAGGAGGCTTCGGATCAGTGACCGCAAGTTGATACGGGATCAAAGAAACACTCCATCCTAAACACAGAAATCACATGCTGTACGCTGTACCAAGCTCTTTAGCCATATTACATATGAAAATAAAATGTTAAAGCTGGTCTAAAAACCCAGCTCCACAAATTGAGTAAACAACATTTTATCCAATCTAACATTTTGTAGTGGATAAGGTTTTTGACGTCTATGTAAGAACATTAAAAATGCTCAGGTAGCAACAGCAACCAACTCTCTTAGAATACGCTCCTAAGAGAAACGTTCATAAAAGTATTTTAAAAGGAAGTATTTTATAACCTTCAAAAGATTATGTTTGGGTGGTAGGCAAGGAGTGATTTCTTTCTGTTTTGCTTTCACACATTTTACAAATTCTGCTTTCTAATTAGATGATAACAATGACTTGTCCTGATTGGTTACTACTGTCATGGACTCTACTCTTGTTCCACTTGCATTATCTCATTTAACGCATGCAAAGCGATCATACAATTGTTACTCCAACTATCTGTTTTTCTAGATTTGGAAACTGAGATGCATGAAACTTTAGATTAATAACTGAACACTCAATAGTATAATGTTAATAATAATATTAATACATAGTAGTAAGCCTTCGATTAAAATCTGGCAGTTTATTTCTAAAGTGCAAACTCAATCACCCTATAAAAGGATGCACAGCCTAGTTTTGTTTACAAGTCAAAATGTCTTTTTATGCTGTAGTTAATTTATAACCAATAGCTTCAAGCATCTATGTCCTACACAGTATCTATCCCCGAAGTACCAATACAATGTTAGCAATGTGAACTTAGACAAATTATATAACATCAATGAGTCTTAATTCTGCATCTGAAAATAAGAAATGTAGAGATTTTATAATTAGAAATCATATATAAGGCCTGTATCAATGACTACGTTATTGCTGTTTGAGAGAAATTGTCCCAGTAACACTCTAAATCTTATTTTCGAACAAAATTTCCTACTTTATTTCTCTCTTTATTATAGGACATGGATGGGAGATATTTCATTAAGTGGAATGTCTTCCTCTGGACAAGCATTCACTTATCAATCCTGATGCAGCACCAAATCTGAACCCAGCCCAGGACACTATGATTGTCTCTGATGGAAGCAACACTCCAGCCCTGCCCGTCTCCCCCCAGATATTATCCTTTTGATATTATTCTGTTATCCTGGAATTTAGCATTTATGAAGTTGGTCAATGTGGTACCACGGAAGCAAATTCACACGGGTTGTGATGGTTTCACCCTTTATCATTAGCAGGGAGGATATACTGGGTTTCAATGGTAGGACCACTCTGGGCTTTTCCAAAGAAGACGGCCTTCAGCTGTAGACCTCCAAATGGAAGAAAAAAATCCGAGGATTTTGAAGGCCCCGACTTCTGAGCATGAAACAAACTGATGGAATCCCTTCTGCCTTGACCCAACAATTCATTATCTTCCAGAAATAGTGTCTTTGAGAGCTGCTAAGGGGGACACTTCCAACACAAACATGAAAGCTCAAGCCCTGACACTAAAATCTTTAGGCTTAAATTGTCTAAATCTGCAGTCAATCTGATAGTGAGATAGAAAAAATTTTAGAAAACAAGTTCAGGAAAAAACTATTTTTCATATAAAATATGAAAAAAGATGAATTGGCCCTTTATAATAAATTCTCCAACCATTCCAAAGAATAATATTTTTTTTTACCCCCTCATTACACATCACTGAAATTAGTGAAATGAATATGAAAACTCTGATTTCAATTCATGGTTGATAAGAAAAACTGGGCCTTTTAAACTTATAACCAGATTCCTAATGTGTAAGTATGTAATAATTTATAAATGGAATTCTATTGTCCTAGATTTATATTAATTTATTTTATTGACATAAACAGAGTGCTTTAAGCATGAACTCCAGAGATGAAAACAATACAAGTCCAGCGTGTTACCAGATATGTCTGAGGCCTATACTGACACAAAGACAAGACACTATTCATGAGTACATACTAGGAAAATAGCTGTACTCATAATTATCACACCTCACTCTAAATATAGGAGCCCTTCCATCAAACCTAAAACTGAATGACAGCATTCAGCAGAGTAGATGAAAACAAGTCAGCGTCTTGCTTGGTGAGGCAGATGTATACATTCCATCAACACTGAAATAGCGCAACCTTCCCTAGACCAGTGAGGTGGGAAGAGTAGAAATAAGAAAATACTATGGAAAATGGAATTGAGTCCAATTTATGGAGGATGCAAACTAGGAAAGAAGCTTGGCTAGTCTGTACAACAGGAAAAAGGTTGACGTTAACTGATATTCTCACTTACAAACTTTTTATAGGCATGGTTTCACATGTGTTAGACTATACTGGGGAACAGAGGGGACATTAATGATGACCATGTCTAGATGCCTGAGAGATCTGTCACCACTTGAACCAGAATGTCAACTAAGTGACACTTTCCATCGTCATAAAGGCATGAAATGAAGCTGCTGTGTAATACACATGGTCTTGAACTGGTAACCCAAAGGAGGTTAAGTGCTGGTAAACTAAAGTGAGGACTCAGTGAGGGGATTCCAATGTTTTGGTTTTGGTTTTATTTTTAACCACTTCTGAGGAAGAGCTAATACATGTCTGGTCTGTTTCTCAGTAGATACACACTGTAACTGACCTCCTTCCAGAATGAGGCATCAACTCCTTCTGTGGAACTCCCATACCTGTAAGAACTGCAGGATGTCTTCAATGGGTTATTTTTTCCTGTAACTCCAGTGTTCCTGCTCACGCCACCTGGAAGATAGCTCAGCTCCACTGGTGATGACGATTAGCCTTCTATTTCTAGACAGATGCTTTTGATTAAAAATGTTTCAGGGGACATTAGGCATCCCTGAATTTCCCAGCAATTTCTTATCCTCAACTACTAGAGTTGGATATTAATTCCCAGTCCAATCTTTATATAGTTTTTTTCCCTCTGAACCTAAAAGGGTTTTAAAAAAAAAAAAAAAAAAGCTCCTCATCTCTCTTTGCCCCTGGAGTCTACTGCTGCTGATGCTTTCTTCAAGTCCTTCAAGCATCAGTAATCATTTTATTATTGCATTCACATTTCTAAAGAAAAGCAAAAAGAAAATCTGCCACATATTCTCACAAAGCACCATAAATATTTCATTGCACTATTTGATCATGATAGTTTGAACAAAGCGATGTATCTGTGAGATCAGTATGATTCTATCAGATATTAATAGTGAAAAATTTAAAGTATGCTGTATGATGGTATTCAAAATGAGAATACTTTTATGATTTCAGGTTTCTTTTTTCATCTGTTTTCTTTAGAGAAATTAGAATCAGAATTAGAAAAGATCAGAAAAACATAATTAGTAGAATATAATAAAATTAGATTTATAGAGCTAAAAAATTAAAAACAGTGATTAGGTCATTAGGCAGCATTCCGTGTTGGACAAGAGTTAAATAAAACATCAGCAAATAAATTCAGTGTACTTGTCTGAGTTTCTTTCTCTAGAAATAATAGAGGGAATTGGTGACAATATCCGACAGTTATTGTTTGAATTTGTAGCATTTTTTAAAAATTTAGATCTAAAAAAGGTAACTAGAGAAAATTCAACTGAATAACTATGCTTTAAATATTTAAAACTACATTAAAAAATAAACACTTCTAGACTTATTTTTACTGCAGATTTACCTCTTAAGCTCTTTTCCAATCAGTGGAGTTAGAATATGTTGACTACCATGATAAATGTGCTGTGAATGAAAATTTTACCAACTATTGAAAAGTTATGCAGAATATTTCCAAGAATTGGGGATTATCAATGAATGATGTGCTAATTGGAAAGCTACTTCATAAACTAGCAGAGCAAATTTGATATAGCAAAACTGAAATCTAAATATAACAAATGAAGGGTTCCTTGTCTTTGTTTCTGTCCACTCCAAAATATTTTCATTGCCAGTTATTCCTGAACAGACTAGAAGAGGGAAGTACATCACTCATATTTATTCAAAGTTTATCTCAAAAACAAATAACTTAAAAGAAAAAGGATTTGAATATTTGCCAGCAAGGATATAAGCACCGTATTTATACAGGCTTGAAAATTGGGAATGCAAAAATTTCTTATTGTAACACTAAGCATTACTGACTTTAAAGAGCAGTTTCTTGTGTATAAGTTAAATTGGCTTAAACTAATTTATATTTAACTTATATTTAGGACACAATCACCTTTCTTCTGACATTTTCAAGTTTTACAATAAACAGTCATCTCTGTAACTGATTTAAATGGACTTCATAATTTCTGAAGAAATAAATGACAGATTATGACTTTTCCCCAATACACATTAAGCTCAGTGAAAAAATCAAACAAGTGGTATTTTATATACAGAGGAATACAATTTGTTTTTATATTAAGTACTAGTCTTGACCTAAGTATTTACAAATCAATACTAATTTTAAATTTAATGGCATTCATAAATGCCTTTATGTACGAAGTTTAATTTTTGTGCTGTAGTTACAAATGCATTTTTAAGTACATGGGGAATTTTAAAAGGGCAGATGAGAATATAAAGGTGTTATTTACATAAATGTAAAAGCCCCTGAAGTGGAGAAATCCGTAAGAAACTCCAAACATTTGCTGGACTCTGGAGGCCTGATGTACTAAGGAAACAGTTTTCTTGCTAAGAATTAGATCTCTCATGCTGTCCTCAAAGTGTTTAATAAGCACTTGATGATGCTCTTTTGGTACCACTGCCTGGAACCCCATTTAGTTTGCTTTCCTTCCTCCCCTGCCTCAGCCCCAGTGTCTATTCTAAGTTCTGTCCCAACCAGTGTTTCTCAGAGGGCTGTGGAGTGGAATGAGCTGCTTGGACAGCTTGACAAACTCACTGTCCAGACCACACTCCACACCAAATAAATCAGAATGGTGGGCTCTATATGTAGTGGTGGTGAGGCTGGGAGTCACTGTTATTTATTTATTTTTTTTAATATTCCAGATGATTCCAATGTGCAGCCAAGGTTCAGAATCACTCCCCTAGACAATCCTGTTTTTCTTTTAAAAATTTCTCCTGTTCAAGGTGTATTCTCCACAGACCCAATAACCAGGTTCATGGTCTCATCTGTAACCAGGTATGCCTAGAGTTTTCATCAGAACACTTCTCTTGTCCAGACCCTGAGTGCATGTGCCAATCCAGCCTGGCATACTAGCCCCACAGGAGCACTAATTCCTTCTCACTTTAACTGTTTTCTTCGGACTAGGATGACTGCAATAGCCTGGCACTTGCCTCTCTTTTTTCACACCTACCCTACCCAGTCACTCCTCAGCAGCAGCCAAAGTAACATTTTTAATCTGAAAATAGCATCAAGCCACTTTCTAACAGAAAGCTCTCTAAACAACTTTCCACCGAGATCTCAATTCACAGACTCCATGCAAATGACGCTTCCCCGACCCACTGGCTAACGTCCTCCTTCAGCTGCGCTCACTCAGTAAAAAATCACCCTATTTTCTTCATAGCACTCATCTCTCAACAGATGTCTTCCTCATTTGCTTTTTGTTTAAATCTCATAGACTTTCAGCACCATGCAACCAGGTAACTTGTCTATCTCACTCACCTTGAAACCCTAATACCCAGGACCCTGCATGCACAGAATAGATACTTTAACTGATAACTTCCAAAAGGGAAGAACAAGTCACTGAATTCAGAATTCTCCAGGCCAGGCCACGGATGTCGAGTTAAACCCCTCCAGCATGCTCTGAGTCACTGCAGCCATAGTTACCTGGTGGTCACCAGAGAAAATGTATACAGTGTTTTGCTTCTCATTTTTATCCATGAGTGCAAAATACAGAAACTGATTTCATAAGCCGTATCCCTAGCGTTTTCCTGAGAATCTCATTTCCTAGAGATTGTCCCCAGGCTCTTACATTTTTGACCTCTAAGATTTGTATGGCCGTGAATAAAATCCCCAGATTACTTTGCCTTAGCGTGGGTAACTGAGAGTTAATAAGGCACTATTACCTTTCCAGGTGTGCAAGTTACTTCTTTTAAGTAATTAAAAAAAAATGTTACAGACTTGAAACTGCATAGTCTTTTAGTCAGCAGGGAATAATTTAATAAATATTTTAAAGAATGGACTGATATTTGGATAACTAGGAGGCATTTGATGTATTTCTCAAAATATCTACTCACCAAAACATAATACAGCCATATTTAGGAGACAGCTTAGACCTTTTTCCAGTCCTTCAATGGCAACAATCATATTGGGATGTGCAAGTGAGCTGGCTTCAGGATATAACCCCCTCCCCTACACGTGTGTTTCAAAAGCATCCTTGTTGACATAGTTTACATGGATTCCTCTAAAGATGTGGAGTTCAATCAGCTCCTCTCTTAGCTGGCACTAAAAAGGACTTCTTTTAATCCAAAAGTCGTGACAAGTTGGATTAGACGAAAGTGTCAGTAACTGTATCCTGCAACTGCTTGTCTGTATGAAACATACTGAGATAGCCAACTTTCTTCAAGTATATCAATTACAAGATTAATCAATAGTTTACATTTCTCAATCCTCATATAAAAGAAGTTGAAACAGACATAGCACTAGACCATTCATGATGTACTAGGCCTTCTTTTGCCTTCTAGCTATTCAGCTTTTTTGGAGTGGAACTTAAGTAAATAAAACACGAAATAATGTATCTTAACATATAGTACGTTCAACATTCTAGGAGTTTGGATTTAGGAATTTGGGAGCTAGGAATTAAAACAAACCAAAAAAAGGACTCCTAAGGCTAAAGAGATTTTCTCCAAAAATCACATTTTTACCGTAAACGTATGGCTAATACAGATTTGAATTTTGTTTTTAAATGGAAGATAAACATACCAAACTCTGCTATCCTCTTAGAGAATGGAGGAGAGGGTAGGTTAACTACCCCTCCAGTGTAATGTGATGGTTACTTCTGGATCATTCCTCATATTGGTTATTTTAAACTTCTTGTTTTAAAAAGAGTACTTTCAGAGGAAAGTAACCATGGTGGAGACAAGTCATAGAATTTACTTCATATAGTTTTAAAATACGACATGTTAAAGTACCACAGATGGCTTAAAAGGGCAAATGGCAAACAGAAAATACAAACAGAAAAAAGATGTGGTCATTAGTCTCCTTAATGCATAACAGGTACTTACAAACCAATGATAACAAATATAAATATTCTAATTTAAATACCTCAGTTGAAAATGATAAAAATCTTAAGTCAAATACAAATGAACCACAAAGCTTTGAGGACAGTATTTAAATTAATAATCACAGAAGCACAAATACAACAACTTCAACTATTATAGTGACAAAAAACAAAGTCAGCCTTCAGTATCTGTGGGCCCTAGAAAATACATTCAGGAAAAAAAATTTCAGAAAGTCCCAAAAAGAAAAATTTGAATTTGCCACACACTGGCAACTATTTACATAGCATTTACATTGTATTTACAACTATTTACATAGTATTTACATTGTGTGTTAGGTATTTAAGTAATCTAGAGATGATTTAAAGCATTTGAGATAATGTGAGTAGGTAATTTGCAAATACTGTAACATTTTATATAAGGGACTTCAGCATTCACAGATTTTGGTATCTGAGTAGGATCTTAGAACCAATTCCCCCTCAGATACCAAGGAACAACTATACTGCAATATTGTTTCTCAGCCTTGGTGAGGATATAGAGAAAATCTTACTCACTGATACAGAGGCGGTCATTAGGTAAAAACTTTCTGGAGGGCAACAATTCAGCAGTATGTATCAACAGTCTTAAAAATGTGTATCTTTTTGAATCACAAAATTTTGTCAGGATTTGGTTCGAAAGCAATATGTAGGTATTTGAAAAATGATGAAGAATGTTCCTGCAATGCCAGTCATAATAAAAATTTGAACCAATGTGAATATCTAGAAATACGTAACTGGCTAATTAATTCCTATTCTAACCATGAAGTAGAATCCATAGAGTGTATTTAAAGTATAAATTTCAAATTTACCTAGTTACTGGCTCTTCAATAATGTTCAGAACACATAAGCTAAATTTATAAATGTAGATCTAATATATACCATATGATTAATTTTAAATCAGAATTGAGTTACATATATTTAACTCAATACACAAAGGAAAACGACAAATATACAAAAGGGTTGAACTGTGGGATACTTATAATTTTATCATGATTCTTTTCCACATTAGCAATGGTCAGAAAAAATAGCTATTATTCAACAAAACATCACCTCCAAAAATCCCAATTAATGACTGTTCCCCTTTTACATTCTCAGCATCCCTTTTACCAACATCTCCAGGATTATTAACGTCTCCATAAAAGTCAAGTGTTTGAATCAGTATGTGGATATTTGAAAACAAATTTAGCTGAAATTACCACGCTGCAGCCATTTAGGCACATTTCCTTTTCCTAACAACTCACTCAGCTCTCCCCAATAAAAGGGTCCTTGACTTTAATAAGTTCAAATTAAATTATTTGACCAGCACCATACAATTGAAGAATATGTTAGAATTAGGAATTAAGTCCAAGTTCCTGAAGACATTCACCCAGGACTTAAATTCAAATTATTTAAGCATGTTGGAATGAGATAAGCAGGGTTACAGTATTAAAAATATTTTAATTATTTGATCAGTTAAGATTAAATCTCTATCTGTTCATGTACATCTACTTACCTATTCATATCCACACACAGGCAAATACATATATACACATTTTCACTCCTCTGCATAGACAGGAAGAACTACTATTTTTGCCTTTCAGAAGCATATTCAATATTTATACATTTTCTAACTTCGATTTTACAAATAAACACCTTTCAGATACAAGTTGTGTTAACCTTCAGCCCAATTAAATGATAGATGAAAAGCAGTAATAATTACCAGAAGTTTTAAGAAAATGTCTACTTAAGCATATTAAAAAGGAGCTTTCCAAAGCTCTTATTATCACTTTAAAACAAAAACCACTGAAAAGTCCTTGGCCATTTGATACATTTCATGAGGCCCAGAGACTCTTTGCTGAGTGTGGTTCCTTTATCAGCAGCATCAGCCGTGGTGCCAGGGATCTTGTGAGAGCTGCGCAACCTCTGGCCTCACCACTTACCTGCTGAATCAGAACTGGCCCTTCACAAGATCCCCAGGGATTCAACTCACGTTAAAGCTTAAGAAATACTAAATGAGAGGAAGTAAGAACAATGAGAATAAAATTTAAGATCAATAAGTTCATGATAAGCTTTGGCGCCTTTATTAGCCGAGGAGCAATCTTTCATATATTAACTCTCACTGAGGTTTTCCCCTTCAACCGTTCCTCACAGCTTACCAGTCATATTTTTACTTTCGTATTTTCCAAGACCTTGCAATATACACCAGAAAAATAGTGTATGAATACAAAAAACTTAAGAGAAAATAATCCAAGTGACAAATTTCGAGGTGATTTTAACCTTTTTTCAAGCCAGAAAATGGACAAAATAGGGGATAGCTGCATTTACAAATTATGGAAATTCAACAGCTGCAGTTTATGCAAATCATGTATAAGACCCTTAAGTGTGTCATTAACCTACATATGTCCCTTGGGAATATTCATACACAGACAAAAGCACAATTTCTCCTTTTCCCTATTTGTTTTTAAACCAGTATTCTAAGAATATTAAGTTTGTAACAACTCAGTTTTGCATTCCTTTCAGACTAAAAAAAAAAAATCACACACAAAAAAATCACACTGCTTTGTATAATCCAACTTACTAGTTCATGCTATTTTAGCTTCAATAGTCCTTGTAATTTCAGAACCACATATAAAAATCTAGAAATCTGAGAGAATGTTCAAAGCTGAACATCAAAATGCATTTTTTATTTAACCGAATCTTAAGTTCTTCACAAGTCCATTGTAAACTTCATTTATGTATCATATATATATACTCAATAACTAAAATACCCAAATACTACAATTATTAAATATGAAAATAAGAAAATTAAATATAAATAGGTAATCACTAAAAGAAACCTTGAATTCACAACTCAATGCTTTAACAAAGTGTGTATTTGCTAATCTCTTCCATTTATTGATTGCCTGTTATCAGCCAGGTATTCCAGTAGGAACAGGACACAGAATGGGGAAAAAAAGGCCCTACCTTTTAGAAATGTATAGTCTGGTAGAGAAAAATGTGTTTCATTTGATGTTTAACACTTATTTTTATTTATTCTTTCCTTTTAGTTGTGTGTGGTGATAAAAAGGCACCTCTTTTGAGACATTTATAGGAAAGTAGAAAAGTACCCCCTAGACTATGGATTTTAAATGAGAGTTGGGAAAGTCACTCTGACCTTCAACTTTTGATCTAGGAAAAAGAAGACTTCCATGAACCAAATGTTCAAAGAACATAATTTAAGTCAAATTTCTGTCTCTTGTGGTAAGCTAAATCATGATCGTTAAGTATGCTGATTAAAAACTCAAGGAGAAGACTTCGAAAAAGGAATGCAAACATCCAACAAGGAAAAGTGGAATCACTCTGAAGAATGAGTATTTTTTTAAAAATTCCTCCAAAAATGTTTGTAACCCAGAGACTCTAACAGCAAACCATGATGAAAGAAGAGACAGATGAAAAGAAAACATGAAATGATATAAAATGAAGAAGAGTACAGGAAATTCTAAACTCTGAGTTAAAATCTTGGCAAAAGGGCAAAACTTGTATTGCAGAATAACAAAATAAGAACATGAAACTTAACCTTGAGATGTTCTATCAGAATACAGAGGCAAAAGGGAAAAATAAAGAATTAAGAAACTAGATAATATTTATGAATAATAGAGACAGGAGATTCAACTTGTGGATTTTATTAGTATTAGTAATGAAATGATTGAACTTTTTCATTGTTCAATAAAAATACTCAGAGAAAAAGTTAACAATGAACTTTTAAAATCTGCTATTTAAAGAGTCAAACATAAGCAAAATCATTGAACAGAGAACCAATCTTAAATGCATCATGCGAAGTATTAAAAATAAAACTTTAATTATACTGTATAGCACAGGGAAATATACACAAGATCTTATGGTAGCTCAGAGAAAAAAATGTGACATTGAATATATATATGTTCATGTATGACTGAAAAACTGCTGTACACTGGAATTTGACACATTGTAAAATGATTATAAATCAATAAAAAATTTAAAAAAAAAACTAAGTATCTAGCTAAGAAAAACCAGCAAATCATTAGAGTATAAAAAAATAATGAATGGTCTTTTAAAACATTGAAGCTATTAAGTAAAAGCTTTAGATCTCTGAAGAGGAGACTGATCAAAGGACTTTAGAGTAAGACACATTTCAATCAAAACCAATGGAAAATACACTGTGATACAAAGAAATAAGAAATCAAACTATACATGTACTTAAACCAAGAAAACAAAAGGAAAACCCTGTAACATGAAGAGTTTGAAGATGGCGCTATACTACTGAATGGCAGTACGTCTTGCAAGCACTTAAAAATTAAAGTAATTATAAACATAGCTACAAGCATAAAGGCCACTGTAAAATTATTTTGAGAAGATACATGAGATAAAAATATTTTAATGGGATAATTTTATTATCAACTTCTAATTATGTTAATAAACACCAGAAGCAGACTATGGAAGGAGTGATAACAGAAGGTTTTAACTCTTGTTTCAAGTAGAAGCAGCTCATATCAACATTAACTCAAGTTTGGAAGCAGTTGGTTTCAACCCCTCGGGCATGACTTTAGAGGTTCAAGACTTCGGTGGAGAAAGTAACTGCAGATATGGTAGAAACAGAAAACTAGAATTAGAGGTAGAGCCTGAAGATATGACTGAATTGATTCAATCTCATGATAAAACTTGAATGGTGAGGAGTTGCTTCTTAAGGATAAGCAAAGAAAGTGGTTTCTGGGGATGAAATCCACTCTTGGTGAAGATGCTATGAAGATTGTTGAAATGATAAAGGATTTAGATTACAAACTCAATTGATAAAGCAGTGGTGGCAGGGTTTGAGAAGACTGACTCCAAATGTAAAAGAAGTTTCACTGTTGGCAAAATGCTGTCAAACAGCATTGCATGATACAAAGGAATAACTTGTGAAAGGAAGAGTCAATTGATGTGGCAAAGTTCATTGTCATCCTACTTTAATAAACTGCCACAGCTCCCCCAACCACTGCCATGACTGTTTAGCTGCCATCAGCAGCAAGGTCAGCCTCTTCACCAACCAGCAAAAAGATTATGACTTGCCAAAGGCTCCAGAGGATGATTAGCATTTTTTAGCAATGAAGTATTTTCAACTCAGGGATGTAATTTTTTTTATATCTAATGTCTATTTATACACTAAATAGACTACAGTATAATGTAAACTTTTATATTCACTGAGAAACCAAAAAAATTTATAACTTGCTTTATTGTGATATTTGCTTTACTGTGGTGTTCTGGAACCAAACACACCATATCTTCCAGATGTTCCTATACACTGCAGTCCTTTTTTTTTAAGTAGAGGGTCAAAAAGCTTAATGAGTATTTGTATCTAACAACTTAGAAACCATTGGAAAAGCAATATAAACAAGTAAAAAAAAGTTTTATTTATTCTTGCATAACTACAATTACTTTCAAATAGTATGCGTGAACTTGTTGGACAGTGCACATTTTCACAAACTTCACAATCAGATTGGATAGTCACCCTTACTCCTGGGTCTACACTGAATTTCATGCAGCCTGTTTTTCATCACTGAAAATGCCAAAAAGCCACCAAAGATAAAATGCCATCAAAAGAAAAGCAGCAGGATTTAATGCTAAAACCATGAGCTAGCTCAAGTTAGAAGTCTACACTGCATCTAGCAGAAGTCCACTATGTCTTCCGTGAGAATCTAAAATAACTCAGAGCGTCCTGAGGAGTTCCCTTGGTGCTCCAAGGCTCCTTGGCTCACACCTTGGGAATCAATTCTCTAAGTGTACTTTCTGAGAAGCGCATTTTCACAGCACTCTCTTCTGCTTCATGTTTAAAACATTTGAATCAAGGTGTTTTATGACTGTTGTCCTTTTACTTTTATATTTAATTAAAAATAACTTTGTTAACCACTGATTGGATGAAGCTGACATCAATTATGGATGAAAAAGGTAGGGAAAAGTAAGTAGCCTTTTCTCAGTCAGCTATAATTTTACAAGTGTTTCAAATCTTATGAACTGGCCACCACTGAGATCTGAGCCTTCCATTAATGGAAACCTATGTTTCAGGGCAGGAAAACAAGATAATGGATGATGCCAGAGGAACAGTTACTAGAAAGGAAAGAAATCCCAAACCCTTCAAAAAGGAAAGGAAGAGGGTGGGAATACACAAAATATAATCTTCATTTTCTAGAATTTTACGTATGTTGTCCATAGGAATGGTTACCAATTTTGCAGATGCTTTATTATATTCTGTTAACTTGATATTAAAATAATAGATACATTATGTACGTATACACCTATATGTCTGTATAGACATGTCTTATTCACAGGGTATAAAAAGAGCTGTATAAGTCTAGAACACACTTTTAACTTAGAGATGCAAGGAGGATATCCAGAGGGAGAGAATGACAGCAGTTCCAAACAATTCTTGGTAAGAAGCCTCTCAGGTGTGTTTGTGTCTCAAGTGTGTCTCGGTGTCTTTGTGCCTAGAAACTAGAGGTTGAGGATAAGAAGGGTAATTTATGTCCTAAATACACATTTTTTCCTCTAAGTACCCTTCTCTAGAAGGACTGATGGGGCATTCATAGGGGGAAATATTTTGGAATTATTAAAAAAGATTACATTAAAAAGAAATAATCAGGTTAAATGCCATAGAGGGCAAAAACTTTGGAAGAAAAATAAAACCAAGAAAAGACCCCCAAAACAAAACCTATGTCTCTATCTCAGTTAAATTAATATAATCATAATGGTGTTAGGGTTTCTTTGTTTCCTTATTTGTTTTTATGAAACTAGTACAGGATGCATACAATTTTATACACAGACGGTATTAAGAAAAACTACTTTCATAATTTTGGCCAAAAAATTTCACTTCTCAGACTATCAAAGAAATAATCAGATGCAAAAGGGGTCAATTACAGCATCATGGGTAAGAGCAGTAAGAATTTTTAAAATCTTAATGTTTAATATTAACTATATCTTCTTTGGAGAAATGTCTATTTAGGCCTTCTGTCCAATTTTTATTGGGTTGTTTGATTTTTTGTTATTCAGTTGTATGACCTTTTTGTATATTTTGGAAATTAAAGTCCTTATCAGTTGCATATTTTCCAAGTATTTCCTCCCAGTCCATAGGTTGTCTTTTCATTTTGTTTATAGTTTCTTTTGCGGTGCAAAAGTTTGGAAGTTTGATTAAGACCCATTTGTTTATTTTGCTTTTATTTCTATTGCCTTGGGAGACTGACCTCAGTAAACACTGCTATGATTTATGTCAGAATGTTTTGCCTATTTTCTCAGGTAGGAGTTCTGTGGTGTCCTGTCTTATATGGATGTCTTTAAGCTATTTTGAGTTTATTTTTGGGTATGGCATTAGGGAGTGTTTTAACTTCCTTGATTCACGTGCAGCTGTCCAGGCATTAGGGAGTGTTTTAACTTCCTTGATTCACGTGCAGCTGTCCAGCTTTCCCGACACCACTTGCCTATCAGGCTGTCTTTTCTCTGTTGTATATTCTTGCCTTCTCTGTTGAAGATTAATTAACTGTAGGTGTGTGGGTTTATTTCTGGGCTCTCTATTCTGTTCCATTAATTTATGTCTGTTTTTGTGCCAATACCATTTTTGATTACTATAGTATTGAAGTACTGTCAGAAGTCTGGGAGGCTTATGCCTCTAGCTTTGGCCAATTACGCACATGAAAAGATGCTCAATATCGCTAATTGTTAGAGAAATGCAAATCAAAACTACAATGAGGTATCACCTCACAACAGTCAGAATGGTCATCATTCTATATCTCACAAACAATAAATGATGGAGAGTATGGAGAAAAGGGAACCCTCCTACACTGTTGCTGGGAATGTAAATTGGTGCAGCCACTATGGAAAACAGTATAGACGTTCCTTTAAAAAAACTAAAAATAGAGCTAGCACATGATTCAGCAATCCCACTTCTGGGCATACACCTGGAGAAAATTCTAATTCCAAAAGATACATGCACCCCAATGTTCATACAGCACTATCTACAATAGGCACAACATAGAAGCAACCTAAATGTCCATTCACAGATGAAAGGATAAAGATGTGGTATATTAACAGAATATTATTCAGTCATAAAAAAGAATGAAATATCAGTTGCAGCAAATAGATGGACCTAGAGATCATATTAAGTGAAGTCAGTCAGAGAAAGACAAATACAGTATGACTATCAATTATATGTGGAATCTAAAATATGATACAAATGAACTTATTTACAAAACAGAAACAGACACAGATGTAGAAAACAAACATGGTTACCAAAGTGGAAAGGGTGGGGAAGGGATAAATTAGGAGTTTGGGATTAGCAGATACATACTACTACATATAAAATAAACAAATTAATACTATATAGCACGGGGAAATATATTCAATATCTTGTAACAACCTGTACTGGAAAAGAATACAAGAAGAAATATGTATAACTGAATCACTTTGCTGTACATCAGAAACTAACAAAAAATATTAAATATAAATAATACATCATGGCACCATAGGATGGACCAGCTACATTCAAGCAAAATGATTTCCATTATAACAAAGTACATATACTTGAAAATCCTGAAGAAACACAGAATAGTACATCAGTAGTGATTACTCCTGGGTGACGGTACTCTGGATTATTTGTTTCTTCATACTTTTTCATACTTTTTGAAATTTTCTATTACTAGAACGTATTACTTTAAAATAAAAAAAGTTCTTAAGTTAATGTTATGTAGTGAATTGTGTCCCATCCAAAATTCCTGTGATGATGCCCTCTGAATTTATTTGGAGACACGGACTTTAAGGAGATTACTGGAGTTAAAAGAGGTCTTAGGTGTGAGGCCCTAACACAAGAAGACTGGCAATCTTATAAGACAGGAGACATGAGAATCTCCCTTCCCCACTCACACAGGAAAACGCCATGTAAGGCCATAGAAAGAAGGCAGGTGTGAGGACACAGCAAGCTGTTCGCCACCTGCAAGCTAAGAAGAGAGGCCTCATGAGAAACACCAACCATGCTGGCACCTTGATCACTAACTTCCAGCCTCAAACTCTGAGAAAATAAAATTGCTGTTTAAACTGCCCCGTCTGTAGTATTGTTATGGCATGCTTGAGCATGGAAATACTACAACTAGCTTAAGTTTAAAAAATCAGCTCATAATAGTGTACACATTTATTACTACAACTCAACAAGTTTGGGAGCAGAACTAGGTAATAGAAAATAGTTACAGTTTCAGATCAGTTTTATTTTTTTCCATTTTAAAATACTACTTACATGTTATCTGTGATAATTGTTTAAATTGATGCCCAGGGGTAACTGAAACTATTGAGATTGGCTGCAAACTCCTAATCCTGTTAGATTATCAAATGAGTTCCATTTAGGAAAGCTCTTTAGTAATTGAAGACATGAGTCCTGCTGAGGAGAATAAGGCCGGGGCTGCCATTTCACACTAGAAATTGGGAAAGTCTTCATAACTTTCCCCCCCAGGTAGGAAAAAAAAATTAATATAACATCTGATAAGTTGAGATTGGAAAATTTTGCCTAGTAATGAATAAACAGCCTGACAAAAAAACAACAACAAATATTTCAAACATTTTAAAGTTTAAAAATACAGTAGAGCTAAGATCAGCATTAATATGGTCTGAATATTTTATATTTTTTTCATTTATTATTATTTTAGTGAAACAGGCTTTCACTTAGCAAACAACTAAATTTTTTTAAATAAACAGACATTGTCTCGAACTTTCTCTGCTTAATTCATACAAGCTTAATTGAGAACAGCTTGCTCAATCTTAGCTTCCAAAGCACTTGGAACCTGCTGGCAGCAGGTGTCAGGGATACAAACAGAGAGCAGGTATATATGCAATGGCATATTATTCACCCACAAAGAAAGAGGCAATCCTACCATTTGCAACAACATAAATGGACTTCGAAGGCATTATGCTAAGTGAAATAAGTAAGACAGAGAAGAACAAATCCTGGTAGATCCCACTTACATGTGGAATCTAAAAAATACCAACCAACCAAATACCACCAAAAACCAAACAACGGTCAGCTGAGGGAGGCTGGAGAGGGATTCGAGGAGGTGAGATGCCCAACTGGAAAAAGGCGCGAGGAGCTGACATGAAGCAAAACAGCACGTTATTGCAGTACAAGCGGCGGGCGGCAGCAGCTGCGGCGCTCAGGTGTACACACTTGTCCTTTTAGAATGCTACTGGCGCATGCGTGGTGTTCATAATGCTGGCTCACGCTACTAGCACATGCGCACATTTACCTCTTACCAGGTGCAAACTACTGTGGACTTTGGCCTGGGCCCCACGGCCTACTCACTTAAGGCTGCTGACACTAAACAAACACCAAACAACCGAATACCAAATAACCAACCAAATACCAAACAACCAAGTCATAAAAAAAGCTGATCAGATTTGTGGTTACCAGGGTTGGGGAGAGGGGAGGATTGAAGCAGGTGGTTAAAAAGGTACAAATTTCCAGTTATAAGTTAAGTAACTAAGGATACAAGCACCACACGATGACCGTAGTTAACACCACTGTATGCTACACAGGAAAGCTCAGTGTAAATCCTAAGAGTTCTCACCACTAGAATTTTTTTCTTTTTATTGTATCTGTATGAGAGGACGCTTGTTAACTAAACCTACTGTGGTAACCATTTCACAGTAAATGTAAGTCAAACTATCATGCTATACTTCTGAAATTTATACAGTGATATGTATCAATTATTTCTCATTAAAACTGGAAACAATGAAAACAGAACCAAATAGAGACCAGGTAAAATTCTAAATGATGTCTGGGAAAAAACGAGACAAAAATCTCACAAAACACAGCCCAGGAGCTAACCGAAAGTGAAATAATGGATAAATTGGGGCGTTTGGCCGAGTAACCATTTTGCCCGGAAAGAAACTTTTACTCACCGTCCAGCACAAGCCAAGCTGTTAGGTTCCACAGGGAGCGAAGGCCGCTCGGGGTAGGGCACCTTCTTCAGGGGGATTTAGAAACCGGGATGCTTTCCCGCCTCCTTTCAGGCCACCGCCCGCAGCGCCTCCTGGGAACTTGCAGCGAAAGCAAGTTCTGGAACTGGACCTGGATTTAAAGAACCGGAAGCCCTGGGGGCGGGCCCAGCCGAACTCTGGGGGCGGCCCCGCCTTCCCGGGGTTAACGAGCCCTCCAGGTGATTCTAGTAAGCACTCGAGTTTGAAAAGCACCACCTATATTCAATTTTCAGGGAGCCAGATTCCTATGGCAGAGAAGACGTAAAAAAAAACACACACACACACACTTTTTTCCTCTCCATTCTTACGTCATTCCTTTAGTTACTTCCTATGGTAGATTCTTCCCCGTGCTTATAAAGTTTGGGTAATTAGCTGGAACTATTTTTCACCAAAGATAACCCAATGCGGCTAGAAAAGAACGTTTAGAAATAAAAAGGGAATGGAGAGGTATAAATGTTCAGGTAGCTTAAACGTGGGCAAATTAATCTTGAGAGAAAAATAAGAAAATCCCAGGATAGTCAGCAAATTTTCGTGGGAGTGATTATAATAAGATGAGTCTACCGATAGAATACAGAACTGTCTGTTGTGTATCCTGAGTTCTGTGAAGTTTCTAGCGATTCTCTAGTCACAGAAGAAGCTTCTGGGTTACAAGCCCTACCTTTAATCAGGGACAGGTGCATTTTCCTGGCTAGTATCGCGTTACAGCCAGTGTTCTCAGCACTCAAGTGGTTGGCTTGAGCAGAAAGCAGGAGCTAGCTTTCTAGAGGACTTCAGTTAAAACTCATCTTGCAAGCAAGAACTGACGGCAGTCTTTCAGTTCCTCTTCAAGAGTCCTCAAGAACAGAGATGCTTCTCTCCATCAGAAAATTAAGAGAAGCAAATCAAAACTAATGCACAAGAGGACAGAGAAAAGCGCCCTCACAAAGACCCGCTTTGATGCTTACAAGGGGCCTCAATCATGGCACAGAAAACTCTTAGTTCTGTGTGAATGTCTTTTCCATCTTTATCTTTTTTATTTTTCTCCAATAATAGAAAAGTCATTATCCCTCTCTTACTCTTTTTTTTAAACCACATAGCAACTACCATGACAACAGGAAGCCTTACAGCCTTGTACATATGCTATCTTTGATCTTCCCTTCCAACCTACCCCAATTGTTTGAACCTGAGAGCGCACAGGGAAGAAAACAAACCCCTTGCATACAGTTGGATTAATTATTTACCTCTTTACACAGGTCTTACACAAAAGGAAAAAACGGAATAATTTTTATTATTCTGAGTTGGACTTCTAAGGAAAAGTGATGGATAGAAATTCCACAAGAGACAAGCTATAGAAATAACAAAGCTTTAAGGAAAAAAGAACAAAACCTGGTATGGGCCGTGCACACACACGTAAATAGCAAACAGAAAACCTTCTGCATCAGGCTCAGAAAGAGAACTGACCGCAGGATCTGGGGGATTCAGGCCTTCATCTTCTAAAATCTGGCTAGACTTTGAAGGAAAGCTAGATGAGCAAAGTTTAATGAGCTATGGTATTAAGCAAAGTTGCATGAGTCCCCATTTTTATTTTAAGACAGAGCTTGCATAAGCACTTTCATCCTAAAACCTGTGGATTTTGTCTGCAACCAAGCAGGAGCAAGCAATTGTCTTTAATTGGTGAAGTTACTGGGTAGGTTCGGGTAAAATGGTCTATGTCCCTTAAAACTCCTCAAATGATTTCCCACTTTTACGTCCTCTTAAGACATACATATTGTCAGACTTAATGAACAGACTCTTCATTTTCTTTCCCTAAGGGGTTGCTGTACTTTCTGTCCTGCCCTTAATTTTATAGCTTTATTCTATCTCTCATTCTTTCCCCTAGGTTACTAAATATAAAATAAACAGCTGATCTCCAAGATTCTTAGAGCAGTCTGTTTTAGACAGTGTGAGTTCAGTGAATGAAATAGCAAGCCTGACACTAAACCCATGGCCTGTAGGGAGTCAGAGAACTGAGAAAACATAGTTTTCATATTTCCCCTACTTCAAGTTCAACCCACAGGGATAAGAAGATTAAACAGGGATTCCACTCTCTGGGTGAAAACATGCCCTGTTTTCCCTTCCATGGCAATTTCCATCGAATCAAAAGAAGCTAATTTGTTAAGCTTCTGTGAAGCCCAAATTGGCACATTTTCAGAAATCATTTGCATGGCTGGTTATTCTTTTCACAAAATCAAAAGAAGACAATAACACAACAGCCAGGAAAACAGTGGGAGAGAAGAACTTGGGGACAATATAACTTTTTGATCTCCTTAAGATGCTTACCCTAGTATTAATGAAGCTAGTTGTAAATAATCCAATGAATGTCAAAGTAAATATTCTTGGGGTACAGAGACTCAAATTAGGAGTGTGTGCGTTCTGTCAATGACATGTTTCAGAGTTTTCTCCATATTAAAAAGTCATTAAATACTCTTTACGTGCACTTTGGCTTTCAATGGCTTGTCATGCAGATCTATTTTGTTGTTGTTGTTTTGTTTTCAAAAGTATTTCTTAGTGTTTATAGTTGGATCTAAGTCAGAGATTTTCCAGGCAGATCTTTTTATGCTTCAACCTTTTTTTCCCCTTGTTTTCTAATATTGTATCTCTTTATCCCTCATCAAACTGACATAGACGATGTAGAATTTCATTTTGTTCTCCATTTAAAAGGTGGCGTTTTCAGTATAAGCTTTAAAGGAAATTTACCTTCCTCATTTCATGAATTTGGATTCAGGCATATTTTAATTAGAATGATTTTCCAGTTGTTTAGAAATGAGGAGAAATTCAGTTATTGCTCCTTATTTAATGAATGGCTGCCATTTTTCTTCCACTTGAAAAGTATTCATGGTCAATCATGACCATCCTTCTATCAGCTGTTTTTGTCCACCAACAGCAGCAATCAAACTGAGGTCATGTACTTCATAGGAGAATATTTCTTCCATAATATTTGATTTTAACTAAAAAAATTATCAAGAATTCTATTATATTTGAGTGAATTAATAATTATACTAACAATTACCAGGGTTATAGTATTTATCAGGGTACCACTGTACTAAATTTTGTATACATAATATTATATTAAATAATTAATTCTCCCCCTAAATCCTAAGGTCTAGAAACTGCTTTATCCCCACTTTACAGATGAGGAAAAACTGAGAGACTATATACATGAGAAATTACAATCATCTGTAATCCAAGAAGCCCACACAGCTATTTGTAGGTTAAGGTGAGACTCAAAACCCAGAGGATCTTATTCCAGAGCCCATGTTTTAACCACTTTGGTTTTGCTGGGTAATTCAGTTTCACAGGATCAGAGTTAGGTCTGACATGGAATACAGACAGTCACTGGTCATTTAAACTTCATGTGTTGAAGGACAGCCCAGGTATCTGCTTGCTCCATTGTGCCAATCCTCTCTGCACTACTTTGCTAGCTGAAACTCCCACCATCCCCACCACTAGTATTGCTTGATGTCCAGGCACTGTCTTTCAAAGCCTCTTGTGAAAATTGGCAAAGGTTTTCTTAAGAGGTAAGAGAGAAATAAAGTCAACAGAGATTTGCTTCTGAGTTTCTGTAGTTCTTACCAGGCAAAGAGCAGTACCTTAAGGAAATAGTACACACAAGGTGTTGGTTTGGATCAGAGGAAAAATGTAGGGCAGATGTAGAACTTGGCACATTAACACTGGAAGTCATGCCCACCTGGAATACAACAGTAGGTGGCTTTGGATGGTAAGGATAATGAGACTCTGAACTAAAGTTTTTCAAACTTCAGTTAGAAAGTAACATCTGGTGCTGGGAGAACCACTGGAGATCACTGGGACCTTTCACACTCAATCCTGATGACAACAACGATGCTAACCAGCCTAGGGAGTTAAAGTAGGTATTTCTTCATGGCTCTGCAATAGGCACTTTTCACCATTGACCTTTCAATTGGAATTGTGTTTCGCACTTGCTGTGCTTTCAATTTCTCAATTCTCACTATATATCTTAAAGTTGATCCACTATAAAGGGGGTTATCAAGGCTGTTAGAGCAAGATGGAAGCTTGGAAATTACCTAGTCCTATTCCTTTAATGGACGGACAGAGAAGCTAATGCCAAGAAAGGTTCAGTGGCGAGTTCCAAGTCACCCAGAGACTTACTAGCGAAATGCTGGACACAAATCTAATTCTTCTCCATTGAAATCACTTGCAGACAAAAAGCATGACATATTAAAGTATGGAATGAGAGTCAGGAGGGAAAAAAGGTAGCTCAGTCCTTAAATACTAAACTGAGTCATTTGAAGATTTCTGGCTGGTTCTAACTTTTCCCTTCCCTCAATTTCAGAGTTTTGTGTTACTTCCCAGAAATGCCAGTTAATTTTTTGCTCCCATTAATAGCTTTGTTCATCAAGACATGTGCTCCTTTTGCGTTTTGTTTCTATGCATTCTGTCACGCACCTCTCTTATTTAATTTCACCAAAATTATGGATCCTCTTATGCTGATTTTAAATTCTTACTACTCAAAAATCTGTCAAGTAATTATGCGTAAGCACCACTGTTCTCACTTCTACAGTGGTCAAAGCAGACGGGGTTGGGTACTACATTACTTCAAAGCTGAGACTTGAGGATATTTCTTCGTCTGACAAATGGTATGCTCCCCATGAGTTTTTAATAATTGTGAACTAATTTTGATCTCTTCAAGCTCATGGCCATTTCACTAATATCTAGACTACTGGCTACAAACTCAGCATCATAACTGACTGTTATAGATGTAAATACAGAGAAGTGTTCTTTCTTATGGCCAGAAATGCATTTTGTCTTTCTCTGAACATGCTCTTTCAAAGTGGTTTTAAAAGCTTTTAGTCTTATGCCATTACTCAAGGACCATTGTCCTGCCCCATCCCGTTGAAAATGGAAAGCAGAGCTCAGCAGAAAGCACAGTGAGGTGCTACCTCCTGATAGTCTGTCCTTCAAGAGCTGGAGGAGGTCAGTGAGGGAGGCCGAACCTGGGACCCCTGTGGATACGTATTCAAGTGTGGAAATGAGTTGCCTGTTAATAAGGTAGACACTATTTATCTTCGTTCTTTCCAGTCTTCACAGATTATCATTACAAAAATAGCCCTCAGCTCCTCCAGCTGGTTGTTAACAGCTGAGAGAAGACTAACCTACAGGTCACTCTTGCTTAATTATAAACAGAATGAAATACTGAGTAATAGATTGTGCCACTGGAATGACTCCTAAAATAGCCCATTAAAAATAACAAAACATCATTCCCTCAGAAGTCCACATATACCCTAGTCCTTTTAAGTATTTCCTTTTACCGCTGACAACTAGATTTTCTAAGAGTTACTGACTGACTGGAGGAGTTAATGGCTTTTGGAGCAAATAAGAGGTAGCTCCTCCAAGCTGGTCATTAGCCCTTAAAAAAGTGTCTTGAATAGTTTTTACTTAATTAGGCACCAAACTAGTTGGACATAGTACAAGGCAAGTGCCTAACTTCCCCAAAGTGCCAGGGCCTGATTGGAAAACGACGATGTTCTTAAAATTTTACATGAACTGCACTGATTTTTACATGTGTTAAATCCACCAAAGTCAGTTGTTTTGTTCACCTATTAACAGTGTCTCCAGTGGAGATTCTAATCATGCATGAAACACTCCTACGTAAAAGAGAAGTCTAACCAAGTTAGAAAATGAACTAAAAAAGCTTAGATTGGTAACTACTTCAGAAACAATCTGAAAATATAAACATTGTTTGGAAAAAGGTTGCACATTATGAAATAGGACACGTGTTTAGAAACATTGATTTTATGCCCTGTTGCTGGGGACTGAATGTTTGTGTCTCCCCACCGTCTTGCATTAAACCCTGATCCCCAGTGGGATGATCTTAGGAGATGGGCCTTTGGGAATAAGTAGGTCACAGGGGCAGAGCCATGATGAATGGAATTCGTGCCCTTATAAGAAGAGACAAGAGAGAGACAGAGAGAGATGATGTCTCTCTCTCCCCCATGTGAGGATACAATAAAAAGATGGCCTTCCACAAATCAGGCCTTCCTCACCAAACACCGAATCTGCCAGCATCCTGATCTTGGACTTCTCGACTTCTACAACGATGAGGAATAAACTTCTGTTCTTTAAGCCACCCAGTCTATGGTATCATTTTTTAGTAGCCTGAATTAAGGTGACTTTTAATTTTAATTTATTCATATCTCTCTTCTAAAATCAATACACTTCCACAAATTTGTGTTGAAGGATATATCAGGTTCTATGTTTGCACAAGAATAGAAGATCTAATAAAATTACAGTGTTCTCAAAGTCTAGTTCCCTGGTCCATAGCATCAGCCTCACCTGGAATTTGCTGATAATGCAAATTCTCTAGCTTTACCTCAATGAATCCGCAGCTCTCGTTGGGGTCCAGCACTGGTGTTTTAATAAGATCCCAAGTTGACTGTGATGCATGGTAAATTTGGAAACTCACTGTTTTAGAGGGTTTGCTGTCTTTTTGATTTGATGTATAGCGCACACAAGCCACTCATCATACGTTTAATGTTAGACTGATACCCTGTGTTTCTCAGCCTGGGATTCTCACACTCTTGAGGTACAAGGAATAGGAGTAAGGTGCCTAAGAAGATTTTGTTGGCATCTTTTACATAAGCTTGGGCTCCTAACCCCTTGACCATACCCACCCACTCCTTTTTACCCCTAGATGTTCTTTAAGTGAGAAGAAGGTCTCTCAGTTATTTTTGCCTGTCAAGTTGGCCTTACTAATTTGACTCAAGGAAACCCAAAGTTCTCCTGTCTCTACATGTTACCTTGACTCTTCCTCTGCCAAAAGACTACTTTGATATAGAGGCCTTGAAGAACAACAATTGAAATACAAATGCTCACTAGGTGGTGGTGGTAATATTTTAAACCAAAGTAAGTTAGGAAATAGTAAAAAAAATTTTCCCCAAATGAGTTTTCATTTAATGCAACATATTAAATACCGTCAGTTGCTGTGAGGTTAGATGATTTCTTCTCCCATGTGTTTAATTTTCCTTCATGCTATAACACTATGGAGATAGTATAATTTACGGTTTGTTTTATTTTATTTTTATGTCATAAAATGATATAATTAAAAGTAGACACTCCTTTAACTTTGCCACAATATCTTTCATTTCTTTTAATTTAATTTGTCCATGAAATCCAACACTCTGGGAAACACATCATTAAGCGCACATTGCCCTAGATTTGTTTAGTCTATCAATAGGTAGCTAATCGCAGAGCCAAATGCTGCAGAACAAAAGCAAGGTCAAATATATTTTGTTGGAAGGAAAGTCAAGGAAGTTTAAGGTTTACCCCAAATGAGGAAGACTATTCATCATTACAGAGCAGGAAAGGATCAGAGGATAAAGTGACCAGGAAAGGACATTTGCAGAATGAGAAAGCGTGGCCCAAGCTGGTGGAAACTCAGTATCGGGCATACCTTTTAGGTTTCTTGGCATTATACTTAATCTTTTATCTCTGCTAACTCCCCCAAAAACAGTCTTCTCAGATTATCAGCCAGAGTGTTTAATTGCAAGACTCTAAAGCTCCGTTTTGGACTAAAGTCTTAAAAGAAAAACCTGGCATCTATAGAGGAAAAGGAATTTTGCAGGGTACATCAAATACAAAGGAAAGATGATGAGTTATGAGCATGTACTCAAGTAGAAACAGAGAATATTGAAAAATAAAACAAAGCAAGTGGAAGTAGCTTAAGCTTTGCTGCTTTAAATCAAAAGAGGAAAACAAAAATCTGGACATTAGTGTTTATGTCCAGAACTCCAAGCCTTTTGCTATTCTCAGAAATGTGTTGAAAGACTCAGTAGTCAAAGACTACAAAAAACAAGATATGATGGGTGACGTTATTTCAATTTTAGCATATGTCTTCTTCCAAGCATTTACAGCACTCCCACCACACTTTGGCTGACATGGTAATTAAAATCGTATTTTTAAAGTCAAATAAGAATCTTTGCTCATGAAGATGAAAGAACTGCTCAAAAAGATAGTTGGGACAGTAAAGCATGGATTTTTCTTCAAGAAAACTGAAATGTGGAACTCTGGAAAAACACTGTTCTTTCAAATGCTACCTTATGTAAACATTTTCATACTAATTCATCCAACCTCTGCCACCAGGTAGTAACCCTTCACAGTTCTTGATACACAAGAATCTTCCCTGGGAGATCCAGGGAAGGGATCTGACCCTCCCTGCTGGCCTGCCTTGCCTTTCACTCCAACCAAAGAGGCTCCGGCCCCTTCTCTCAACGGAGGGGACTCTAACCCACCCTACTCAAGTTACATCCTTAGGCCACATATTTTTGTCCAACTCTCCTACCCTTTAAAAATAAACTGGATTCCAATGTAATAAAAATGTTCAGGAGAAAATCATAGTTTGGTTTGCGTTAGTAGCGTAACACTTTAAGGGTAATCTTAAGATCTACACTCTGTTAAAAACCATGAGACGTGTAGGTAGAGTCTTTCTCCATCACTCTTATAGGCAAAAATTTTTACATGCATGGCAAAGAAACAAACAAACAAAATCCTGCATATTCTGCCTAGCACAAATTTGTGGGTTATCTCAATCTTTTATTGTCTTTTATTCTCTATTTCACAGCTCTATAAATTGTAGAAAATTAATAATTAATGCAAGTGATTCCTGTCCATATACATTCCAATTAGCTGTGTGGAATGCCATTGATTTTTGCCCTGGAGATAGATCTACTTTGCATATATTTGTAAATTCAATTCAGTATTCCTTATTTGCCTATATATCTATGGTTCCTTGAGTCTTGTAACATGTCACTGGTTCTTTCATTAACTAATGAGTTAAATAAAATCTTTGACATGTGTTCATAGTTTATCAGTAGGAGAGTCGTGATTATACACTCCTTTTTACTAAATGCCAGCTAACAAAGAAATCATAGTCTCAAGGACTGAAAACATGTATGCACTTGAATGAATGGTACTAACTTTAAACATGGAGAGGATGATAGAAAAATAAATCTAAAAATGGCTAGTTGCTCTCCTCAATGAGACAATTGTCCTTTCGAATATCCAGAAAAACTCTTTGCTAAAAGCTATACAAATATTTTAAGTAATGTAGAATCTATATATGTATTTATTAACATATTCATCAAGTTGTCCTACCTTTTGCCTCATTTGCAATCTAAAGTGATATCTTAATTTCAAAATTCTTAGTTCTTGGGTAATAAATGTGTTAATGTTATATATCAATGTTCTTTATTTCCACAGACTTGTTGACCAAAAGGATACTGGAAAGGAAACATGGAGATGGAAAATTAATGTATTTCTTCCTCCAAATTCTACAAAACTGAGTCTGACCTAGTTAAATCAACTTGGCAAGAGCCAATCCACATATCCTTGCTAACAGCAACGGACCTTAGGGTTCATACTATGCAACAATTCATGTCCGTGGAGGATTTTTATTAGCATGCTAATGTTTGTGTATATTTATCCCATGACCCCAGCCAGGCTCAACGCTCTCTAAGGGCATAAGAAACATCATCCTGCTTTTGTAACTTGTACAACACCAAGCATAGTAAATGATCAGTAATACCTGACTGATGGACTGATCAAAAGTATCAGTGTTAGCACACTAACGATGGTTTCATAAAAAAGAGCGTGTTTGCACTTCAGGAACCAGAAGTTTTCGTACTCAGCTTGGCACTTACTAGCTGTGTAACTCAAGCAAACCACTCAATCTCTTTAAGCAGTACCTCTTTTAGAAAGTGCTAGGGAGATTAAATGAGACGCTACACATGAAGTTCCTGATTAAAAGGGACACTCTATACGGACTGCCCAGAGAAGAACAGGACCTAATCAACCATAACTAATGATAGGCTGTAAAAGCTGCCATTGACTGGCAGTTTACTATGTGCCAGATACAATCCACATTGCAATTATAACGATTTATTATACTTCTGTTATCATCATTTTCAGGATTTAAGGTGTTATGAAGAATCTATGCTATTTTTGCCATGGCCTACCGTGCATAGATCTTGTTGCCTGTGAAAACAAGAGTGGAATTCAACGTGTTCAGAAAAGTTTAACTTGAGTGGAGAGGGAGCGGAGGAGGGGTTAGGACTGCTAGATGACAACCGACTCAAAGGGCTGAAAACTGACAAACAGGCTTTGGAGTAGAAGAAGCTAATAGACGACATGACTGGCATCTATTTAATCACAAATGGTGCAGATATCGTGAACATGGATTTGTTCATCAAACTCTGAGCTACTAGGATAGGGGCAGCTTTGGATGTGTTTGGGCAAGGTAATTTTAAAATGAATAAGGAAAATCTAACTTCAAATAGAAGACAGACAAGCTATTAAATATGTTATGCCAAGATACAGTGAGGCAGGAAATCAGAGTAAAACAAATAGAGTTTGGTCAAATTCATAAAAGGCGAAGCAAGAAATGACTTAAAAAATGGTAAAGATGGATTCAAGAAGATGATTAGAGCTTTCCATAATCTCACTGGGCTATTAACTGCAGCAAAATGTTTGACTACTGAGATGAAAGAACTGATACCCAAGTTATGGAAGTACTTACTTTTATGACTTAATTGTTTTCTTAAAATAAATACTCAAATTTCCAGTTAACAAAATTTCAACCTATTAATAAACATATGTGAAAAATTAAGTATATGCAAATTCATGTATTCTATTTGTATAGATGTAACATAACACATTCAACTAAACAGTTACATGACATGATAAGTACACTGAATACAAATTAGTTGTGGTAGAGTTAGAAATGGGATCATTTGAGGAAACTGAACAGCATTGGGAGAATTGGAAATCATCATGTCTTTATTCTGTATTTAAGTTTAATAATTCTTTATTTAAGTTTACTATTATTTTTGTTTGGTTTGGTTTTGACTTTCTTATTAACCATCTTCCAAAATAGTTCCAACTTTAGTAAGTTTGCTATTAATACTTGTAGTATGAATAAGAAGAGATGATTAGATCATGTGATTTAATTCACTTGCATCAATTTTCCACATTTGAGATTAGAGATAATCTTTGAATTTTTAGTCTTATAAAAGGAGTTCAGGATCTAGGCATGTTTAGAGACTATAAGGATTCTAAAAGATTCTAGAGGGTCAGGCAAGCACCTGATATGCTTCTGAAATCTTCACCCTCTCTATAGCTCTATCTCCAGTAGACCCTCCACATCCTTGACACAGCGTATCTGCTCTTTTCACTCCACTGCCTGCAGCTCAGAGATAGGCAAAGAGTATTTGAACTGATGGGAGTCATGCTTCACAGGCAAAGTAGAAACTAACTGTATCTATTCAGAACTTTGTGGTTAAGTCACAGTCATTTCCTATCTCGGAACACCAAAGAGCTGACTGCATTCTCCACCATGATGTGTGTAATATGTTTCAAAACAAATTTATGGTATGGCTATGAACTACAAAATGCAATGGGGCAGAAAATGCAGATGCCCATTACTTTGCCTCCAACACAGTTGGACTTTCTCTCTTCCTTGCTCCAGCAGCTTTTGAGACTGAGAATGACACATCTCCCCGTCCTCCGCCCCCTTTTGGTGTCGTGTAGAAGAACAATACATAGACAGGAACTGTACTTAGATCAACTACCACATCATCACTTATAAAAAGGAATGCTTTCACTGTTTAGTATTTTGGAAGTAAATTAATAAGCATACATCCTACACTGTATAGAATCACTAAGGTTGTCTACAAATGAGTGGACAGTATATATGACAGTATACATATGTATATGTATAAACACATGCTTAGCATAAAAACCTTTTAAAACATTTTAAAATACCTATTACATATTATAGGGCATGACTAGGCACTTTTTCTACATCATCCTATTTAATTCTAGAAATAGCCTAGTGTAGTAAGTATTGTTTCCGCTTTACAAATGAGGAAACTGAATCTCAGGGAGGTTAAATGACTTGATTAAAATCACAAAACTAGTACATTAAGACATTTGTGTTTAAATCCAGACATTTCTGATTTCAAAGGTCCCTGCTTATTTTCCTTCTGCTGCACTGTCACCACTAGTTACAGTCTCTTATTTACCTCAATTGATCATTGTATGTTAAGTTTCTATTATGCCTCTCATGGTATTTCTTTCCCCAGCTCACTCTCTTCAGTGATGCTTCACAATAGAGAATAAAGATTACAAATCTAGAACCCTACTTTCTCTTCCCTACAGTGGGGAGTTTGCATATAGATGAAAATATGAGTGGATTTAAAAGTGCAGTGTGATAAAAACGTATCCATAAATTGTATAAATACTAACAAACACCTAGAAACAATGTAAGAAAGATTAAGAGGGAACTTTCTAAGTGACTTATCCAAAAGATGTTGGTTACAGGAAACATGAAACAATAGGAATAAAAAGGAAAGGGAGAGGTTTAAAAACAATTTTCACCTACTTCTCATTTTTTTTCAGAACTCAAGTTCCAATGCTCCTTCAAAAACTTATCTGGGTTACCTAGGGTCTTCGAGCAAAAGCCACTGGTTGCTAAGCCCTGCGCTCCACTACACTGCATGTTTAAAGGCTCTATTTTTGAGATAAGATAAAGTAACTAGATGCAAAAGGATTAAGACAAGCCTGTAAAAGTGTCCAACTAGGCATAGCACCAAGGATATAATGATGTCAAAATGATTAAACCCTATTCTTGGGTTGAACAAGTTTGAAGAAATGATACTCTGTCTCTTTCTCCACTATTTACTTAGTTAGCTACTACTGTTCTTCACTCAGCTAATGAATCTTCTGTGGAGGTCTCTCTATATATATGAGTAGCATCTTCTGTGGACAAAACTGAAACCAGTGGAAAAATAGAGAGGAACACTCTTAGCTGCTCCTGAAAATCCAGCTGTCCTTTCCTTTCCTCACAGATCTGGTCAACAAAGCAGCATGATAAACCAGAAAACAACACAGAAAGCAGCACTTGTTTGAGGGAGTTTGGAAGAAGAGTATATCATTTAAGGAAATTTTAATAAATTCTTTAATTTAAACTTGCTTTCTGTGGTATATTTATATAATGGAATACTACTCAGTCATAAAAATAATAAAATTACGCCATTTGTAGCAACATGGATGGACCTAGAGATCATCATTCTAAGTGAAGTGAGCCAGGAAGATAAAGAAAAAGAAAAATAGCATATGATATTACTCATATGCAGAATCTAAAAAAAAAGACAAACAAACTTATTTACAAAACAGAAACAGACTCACAGAAATAGAAAACAAACTTATGGTTACCAGGGGGTGAAGGGGCTGGGAAGGGATAAATTGGGAGTTCGAGATTTGCAGATACTAACTTATATAAAATAGATAAACAAGTTTATAATGTATAGCACAGGGAACTATATTCAATATCTTATAGTAAAGTATGGTGAAAAAGAATATGAAAATGAATATATGTATGTTCATGTATGATTGAAGCATTGTGCTGTACACCAGAAATTGACACAGCATTGTAAACTGATGATACGTCAATAAAAATATATACACAAAAAATGAAATAAATAAACTTGCCTTCTTGTGAGTTATAAATAGCACTAGTTGGCTTTATTCAGTAGTCTCTTTGTAGTCACACAGACATAGATAAAAGGTACCTAAGAACATTTTCCAAAATTCTCCAAGGGAGCTAGGAAAACTATTCTTGTCAGCTAAGCAAGCAAGTTGCTTCCAGTAGGATGATGAAGATGATGATGATAATGATGATGATTCTTTTCTTCATCTAATTTCTTAAAACACTTTTTTTTTTAGTAATCTTAAAATATAAAGCCATCTTTCTGTTTTGTTTTATTTTTCCTATCTGAGCAACTATTTCCCCGTCTCTCAGGTTGGGGAATATTGTCGAATTATCACCTCACTGAGAGTGGCTGGAAATATGCAGTTTCTGTTTTGTGTTTTGATATTTTACAGGCTGAATTATATTTCTGCTAGAAAAATGCTGCGGAGAGTTATGTAACTAGGGCCCCACCCCACTGGGTTACTAATAATCAAAGTGTATTTGCCAGACATGATTGGAAGCTGCTTATAATGCCATGAGTGAAAATTGACTTTATGAAGTAAATCTTTTAAAAGTGCCTTCAAATTTTCTAGAGGATAAAATTTCAGACTGAACTCAAACCCTGCCCATTAAACAGTAATGGATTTTCACCTCAGAATCATTATTTCTAATTAATAAAACTTTGCCCCACTTTCTGCTTTATGCACATTTATGACAAAGTGACATTATCCTTTACCCATTTAGCCTTCATTATCTCAGACTACCCTTTAATCCCTTTTATCCTTGTAACGTTCAGTTGCTTTGGTTTATAACTGCATTTCTTTGCATGTCCTACTTTTCCTTTCCTTTTTTTTTTTTTTTTTTTGGTAACCGAATGTCCTAAATACTCAGCTCTGAACTGGAATAATAAGCACTAATAAAAAAAGAAGAAGAATAGAATTGCAGTGTTTTAGACACTGATTATATGGAGTTTGAGCAAAACTCACCATTGCACAAAGTTAGAGAGCAAAATTACCAAAACCAAACATATGTTCATGAACATTGAGCATATGGTCAACGAAGAATGTGTGATCTAGGTAAAGTAATTGCACTGTCAGCTTTTCACAGCAGCTTTTTTTTTTCCATTTCAGTTCAGATCCACACATTTTATTGTATGTTTAACTCTATATAAAGCACTATGTTAGAAATCCTTTCTGAAGAAAACTGGGGGATGCTTTCTCCCAAAAGAAAGTATAAACAGGGCAAATGTAGGAAGAAGTTAAGAGTCGGAAGAGCAGTAGGTGGTCTCTCCCAAACAATCACAGAATCAGGGAATATTAAACCTGAAGAGAAATGTGAAGACCATGTAGTTCACTTGTTCATTCACCTGTTTATATAATTAACAAATATTTATTCAGCACTATTTACATGTCAGGGTTATATAAGGCAAAGAGTAACAGTGATAACGCATGGTTGCAAGTTACAGTCAGTCCCTGCTGTGCAGAAAAGCTAGGAATTTAATTTATCCCCAGTGGTACATTAGCACTCTTCTGCTGTTACGTGCACAAAGTATGAGCACATTTTCTTAAAAGTAGGCAGTTCTGTGACTTGAGATTTTATTAGAATAGAAGGTCAGGGAGAAAGGAGTTCACTTCTGGGCTTGCAAGGAAGAATCAATGTAAAAAGAAGAATTCTTTAGCACTATACTCTACAATATCCAAAGACCTTACAGTCAAAATACGTGAACCCAATTTCCTTTATCACATGGAAATTTTACTTAACTGCATATTTTGAACTACTGAATTGACACACGAACATTTCAGATCTATTCCTAACAGAAATTAGACTTACTGCTTATTTTTGTAGTCCCTAAATCTATGAATTTTGTTTACTGTTATATTTTTATGATTTTATCTAGTTGTGAAACATTTGGGTTATTTGAAACTTGCAGCATTTTGTGAAGCATAATACGTCCTCCAGCAGACCTAAGAAAATATTCCATTATACATGTGGAAATAACATAAGTTAGATTAAATACTAGTTTTATATATCAGATAACATAGGTATTAATCTCTTGAGAATTATACATCTGCTGTTACAATGAACAGATACTCAATCACTAATAAAATTCAATTCCTATTAAGAGATTGATTACAAAGAAATTAAGTATCTCTAAATTATCTTCAGTGTTATTTTTCTGAGACTACGTTAGACAAATGTTTACTCTTTTAACATTTCATTTTGGACTGGGTGAAAAAGCAATCTCTGGAAAATTAGATATTAGGACACTCCAGTACACAGTTAATACAGTTACTGTGTAAAACCAATTTATTCAGCACTAGTTATTTTTTAAAAAATGATCACATTTGTTGGTACTTAAAAGTTACTGTGCATAATTTAATGTAAGAATTACCCAAGATATCTATCTTAAAATAAGATTCATAAAATATTTATATCATATAGTGTGTGTATATGTATATATATATGTATATATACACAAGGTGAAAATGAAACTAAACCAAATAATAAATATAACTAATTTCATTTGCTACCTTATCTTCCCAAAGTGGAAATAATTACATATGCTGGTGGTGGAAAGAACACTTAAAGATAAATATGGACTAGATATTAATATTTACCCAGTAAATCAGATTAAACCTATATACGGTATGCTTGTATACTTTAAAACTTGATTTGCATAGGACAGATGCTAAAATTCCCATTTATATATACTGTGAAGTAGATATTTTTGGAAAAATTGTGTAAACATGTTTGGATCATAGTCCCAGAGCTTATACCACTAGCTAAGTGATCTTTAGTAAATTACTTAATCTAGTCTTTTCATCAACAGTAATAATAAAGTAAAAGGTAACACATTCATATAAAAAGTAGATTAAAAACTTCCCTTTGATTACTCTTCAAAGACTTAACATCTAACCACTTTAGAATGTAGTTTGTAGAGATAAGAACAGGACATTTGGTTTTCTCATGCCAAACCACCAAATGCCAGATCGTTCAATTTGTCACTCTTTCTCCTCCTTTCTGAGCTGAAAGAATAGGAATGTGGATATTACATAACGATACTTTTTATGTCCAGTCTCTTAAATGATATGGTGATTTATAAATTCTTGTATTAATAATATGGCCCTCACTTCAAAATTGTTTATACCACATTTAACATTGTCACCCCTAAGAATCAACCTTTTTGTTAATTCTAGCCTGATTTATCTTATGGATGGTGCAAAACCTTTAATTTTCCTCAAGTCTTAGATTTCAGTTGAGAAATACATGTAGAATGTCAACTTTCTGACGGGTGGACAGATACGGGGGTGCTAACGCCTTTGCAGACCAAATAGATGAGGAGTTCCCTGGCATGGCAGAGACCTCTGGTGTTCACCCATGTTTGATTTCCTTCTCCTCATTAGCTTGACAGAAAAACAACACTTCTCAGCCCCTTTGATTATAAGCAGAGACATGTGACTAGCCTAGAAAATGACAAACATCACTTCTGGCTAAAGACCTTAATTGCCAACGTAGTATTTCCTTGTTCCCTTTTCCCAACAGTGATCATCTTGGAAGCCTTGTGATAAGATGGCAGTGCCATGAAAAGGAGTCACCACATGGCAAAACACACTTTCTGAGTCATCAAACTTTGTGTCAGCAAGTAATAACTAAGCCACTCGGTTTCAGGGTTTATCTGTTGCAGAATCTAGTTAGTTATATACCCTAAGTAATGCACCTGTGACCATCTGGAAGCAATACATAGGGAATGTAGCCAGCCCTCACATACAGCGATGTATCACAGTATTGTCTCTGGAAAAGAAATTATAAAGGTGATCTCTCCCATGTGTCAAAATATGGCCCATAACTATCACTCTCTATAAGAAATTTAGAGGAACTAAATAAGCCAATAAGATGAAGGTCATAGGTCCCAGAGATGGCAGGAATAAGAATGGGCAGAATGTTACAACATTTGAAACAGGAAAATATATATTTTCTTCCACCTCCAGAGTGCCTAATATGTCTTTAATTCAATAAAGATGGACCAGAAACTTATTTAGACTTCTTCATTTTATAGTTCAATCTATTCTTCAAACTGACAGAGCTGAAGATCTATATATGATGATAACCATAATGCTTCCCTTTGGGAAAAGGAGAGATCAAAGTTTTGCATGTGTGCAAAGAATGTCACCTAGATCATCAGCTTTGACCATACAGAATGCTGCATTCATATTAACATCTGAATTCCCAGGAGAGAGACAGAAGGAAATTTTGGTCTAGCTTCAAAGACATATAGAAGATGGAGTTTATGTGACATGTACAGTCAAGGTAATTCACAAATATTTTCAAATTTTAAAAAATAATTAGGTACTAGATTAATGTTTTAGAGATGACTGAGACACATTGTATTTCCTTTTAATCTCTGGAAAGGGGTTAGATGGGATTTGTCTTCTATGTAGGAATGAAAGAATTCCAAGAAGTAGTCTGGTACCTCTCAACTGTGTAATCACCATATTATATTTTTACAGAAGAAGAAATTAAAGTGATTTAAGTAAGGAACACATAATGGCAACCTTTAATTCAACATGTTTCCTTTTTTCTAAAATAAGAACGACAAAATGGAAGTCTTCAATATAAGTTACTGGGTTATAATTGAACTATTTGAGTATCTTCAAATGTGTTTCTGTGCTTGTGCTATAACGATTTTAGATAAATAAGAAGTACAGAATGATTAGAAGATGAAGGACCAGACTTATTCTTTAGTTGTTCTTCCAATAGAGAAGTCTAGTATGGTTTTAGTTGAGAGTCAAAATCAATTTGAATATGGAAACATGATTCATTATATATTGATCCTGTATCTTGCAACCTTGCTAAACCTACTTACAAGTTCTAGTAGCTTTCTTATCATTACTTGCTGATTTTCTACTTAGAACAAATACCATGTTGACTAAAAATAGAGAGTTTACTTTCCAACCTATCTGCCTTTGATTTTGTTTTCTTACCTTATTGGCTAGGACCCCCAATATGATGTTGAATTTTAGTGGTGAGAGAATATATCATTATTTTGTTCCTGATTTTTACAAATTTTACCATTAAGAGTGACGCCAGCTGTACAATTTTTTGAAAAGTCTTTTATTATGTTGAGGAATTTCCCTTTAATATCTAGATTTCTGAGAGTTTTGTGTGTGTCATGAATACATGCTGACTTTTGTCAAATGCCTTTTATACATCTATTTAAATGATAACATAACTTTTATTCTTCAGCCTTTTGATATGATATATTATATTGATTCTGAATACTGAAACAACTTTATATTCCCAGTATCAACTTCAATTGGTCATGAATTATTATCATTTTAATATAGTGTTGGATTCAACTTGCTAATATTATGTTGATGATTTTTATCACAACTTTGTTTATAAGAGAATATCAAATACTGATGAGGAGGTAAAGCATCAGGAACACTTACTTATTTCTACTTAGAATACAAAATGATACAGTTACTTCGGAAAACAGATTGGCAGCCCTCTTATAAATTGGTACATTTGCTTAAATAACCAAGAAATCTCACTCCTAGAAATTTAACCAAGAGAAAGGCAAACTTCTATAAAACAAAATTTGTTCATGAAAATGTAGAGCAACTCAAATGTCTTCCAACTGGTGAATGGGTAAACAACTCCTGATTCATCCATACAATGGAATACATTTTAAAATTGAGCTACTGATTCCCACAGCAACATAGATCAATCACAAGTGGATGAATGTGTGTATGCATATGCTTGACTGGGACATTGTGCTGTACACCAGAAATTGATGCATTGCCACTGACTGTACTTCAATTTGAAAAAATGCATTAAGCTGTGAGAAAAAAGTCAGACAGAAAGGAGTAGATATTGTATGATTCTGCCTAAATTCTCACAGTGAAAAAGGTAAAATAATAAGCACAAAAGACAGATTTGTCTCAGGGGCCAAGAATAGGGGAAGAAGTTGTATACAAATGGGAAAAAGGCAACTCTCCAAGAGTGATGAAAATGTTCTAAATCTTGAATGAGTTGATATTACATAATGGTATGCATCTGTCAAAACTCAAAGAACTCTGCACTGAAAAGTATGAGTTTCACTCCAGCTAAATTACACCTTAATAAACAACAAAAACAACGGGAAGTCTATTGTTCTTCCAGATGATGTGAAGGACTATACTTGGCTATATATTCTAAAAATGTTACTCATATTTAGACTACAGATTTCTAAAAAAAATATAGTAGACTTTCTTATTAAAATCTTTTTCTCCATAGATCTTTTCTTACTTTGCAGGTAGTTTATTTAAAGCTACTATTCTAACCACTCCCATGAGTATATTTTGAAGAAACACTTTCAAAGGTGTATGAACGAGTAGAATTCTTTCCTAAATTTGAGCTATCAAAGACCTGTTTTTTTGGTTAGTTTTTCATACCTGGTAGGAAGCACCTGATCTTTGAGACAGAAATAAGCTTCCCTCTCCTCTGCCAAATACTCTTCAATACAGCACATGTGCCTCTACAAGATTCATGTGACACGCTCACATTTATAACTCTCCAAAGAAAGATAAAACTAGTATTTTTTGTTGTTCATAAGAAACCCAGGATTTGAGCTATGGACCATCTGAAATCATTTTACAGAAACCTTGGAATTGGCTGAGCTTTAATTCGTCAGCTCCCCGAACGCTCATGTGATGATTTCTAACCTGGGAAGATTTGGGGGCTATTCTGTTATATATTTCTCCTAGAGTCTCGTAAACGGAATTTTTTAAAAGCAGGTAACTATATTCACCATACACTAACAACTAAATAAGATCATTAGAAACTACATAAAACTGTTAAAAGTAGTATCTGGAACTTAGCAGTCATTAACTGCTGGCTCATAATTGTACTATTAGTCTTTAGGAAAAAAAAAATATACAACCTCTGAATAAGAACTGCTGAAGGGAACTAGATGTTTTATAGAGGGTGAGGGGCTTGCCAGTTTTCTAACTGGGACTCTCCTCATACGTCAGAGCATTGTCACAAAAGGATAAACCAATTCAGTAGTACACTTAGAATACTATCTGCACACAGTGAGAGTTTGATAAAGTTAGCTACTAAAAATATTATTTCAAATCTTGAACTCCCAATTTATCCCTTCTCATCCCCTTACTAATATATATAAAATTGATAAACAATAAGTTCATACTGTGTAGCACAGGGAACTATATTCAATATCTTGCAGTAACTTACGGTGAAAAAAATATGAAAACGAATATATGCACGTTCACGTATGACTGAAGCATTATGCTGTGCACTAGAAATTGACACACCATTGTAACCTGACTATACTTCAATAAAAATATATATATATAAAATGATATTTCATTATTATAAAATAATAGCAACAGCAGTAAAAATGTCCCAGCCGCAGTTCACCCAGGAGGAAAACACCAGGAGCTTTGGGGTTGCTTTAATGACTACATTATCAATCCAGGCATGGCAGTGATTGCAAGCCTAAAGTTTAGACTTAAAAAGAGAAGGTAAATAAAGAAAAGCTTGCCTTAGATTGATAAGAAAGGCACCAACTTTACTCTATGTTTTCTTTTTGGCTGGTATAGGATAGAAACTACTTTCATAGGAATCTCTGCATGTTTTGGCCAAAGAGAGTTGCCTGTACTTTTCATTGTCATGGAGTGGGAAGAGGAGAAGGAAGGCAAGAACAGCCCACGGGGTGGTATTGCTAATGTAGACAAGACCAAGGAAACGTGCCCATTGCGTAATTAGGTGGCTTAATACTTTTTGAAATAATATTTTCAGGGCTGTGCAGCCTCCCTCTGATCTGCCTTAAATAGGTTCGTTCTACTTGAAAGGACTCCAAATGCCCTTCATCGTTCCCTTTTACTGATGACTTAATCAGTGTTGATGGGCTGTTGCTTCAAGTCCATCATAGTCTTTGAAGTTGAATAAGATCCACCAAAGAATTTAAGTTAGGAATAAAGAAACAGTTCAAGTCTAGAACTTTTCCGCATTAACAATATCCTCCTACAGCTACTTCAGATTCATTTCTCAGGTGTTAATAGCTTGGACGCACACAGTTTGAATCATTACCTCGCCATTATTGATGCACGGTCTGTCTCTGGAGATAAACTCTGCATTTATCTTCATGTATGTTTTAACCTGAAAAACTGTCAGAGAAAGACTCCAGTAGAGATTCAGTTATTTCATTAAAATAAACATATTCTGTTAATGAAGAGAATTAAGCTTACACATGCACTCCTTGGTTTTATTTGTATTTAAGGTTTTTTAAATAATTTCCCCAAAGAACTAATTTCCTATGTATAATTCCTCTGATCTTAGATGCATTTTAAGCAGTTGTTTCAAGCTGTGTCTTCTGTGTCCTGGGAATTCTAGAAAGGGTTCCCAGGGGCTGTTGTGGGGTGGATGTGATCACGGGGCAAGTGATCAGGGGCCCTCATTTCCATCCAGCTTAAACAATACTGATCAAGACTGTATCTAATTTATATAATAGGAATCATCCTTAAAAAGTGCAAAATGTTTCTTGACTAAAAAGAAAATATTTTGGAAGCTGAATCTCCAGCCTCCTTCTTACAGGCTCCTTCATTAACTGCCTTTAATGATGAAAAAACTTTTCTACAAACCATAATAATGAGTTCCTTAGAAACAATACAGTTCATATTTTGTTCATTGTATTTTAAAATTACTTAGAAAAAAATTAAGAATATTAATTTTATATGCATTATAGTAATATATTAAAGATAAAAAGAATAGAAAAACTGATGTAACAGAAAATTTGAAATATATCAGTAAATTTCCTAAGACCTTGTAACTGATATGAAATTGTTAATAAGTAAAGGTCTGTTATTTAAAAGTCATAATTTACTTTTTATATATTACTCTTATTAAGAATATAATTTTCACTGAAGTTATCCTTAACAGTTTTGGTTAAAAATTCCAAATATCACAAGCAATGAATTGTATTAAATGAAAAACTTCTAAGGATAATATTAAAATGAGAGAATTACATCCCCAAAGATATTTAGAAAATAATGAAAATGTATTAAATAATATATATATAGATATATGTATATATAGTATCTGTTCTTCTTTTTGAAAGATAAATATACTTACAACTAACAAAAAATAAACTGAACAAAATACTGAAAAATTATTTTCCAACTTTATCAGAGTTCTATTTATATTGATTGAAGCTGTATCTACACACAAACCCTGAGAACCTATTTAAAGATAGTACATAAGCACTTTAAAATTTTTTCTTAATACTTTGTCCATCATAAACACTGTGCAAAAGCAAAATCTGCATAAAACATAGTTTTATTTTTTACTGTATTGTTAGATTGTCAGCCAATCCCAGATCAATCTCCAGTAAAGTTTAATATTTAAAATTGTTCCTCTATCTTTAATTTACATTGTCAAAAAAGACAAATTCCAAATTAACATTGAGGTTGCAACATCTTCCTTCACTCTATGGGTGATTTTCGGAATGATTAACAACCATTGCATGACAGGGGAATGAATGAGAATGGACATACAGAACAGATGTAGGTTCTGAAAAACTGTAACAACCATAACATGCAAGCCAGAAAGCTGTCCTGCCCACTTCTGTCGAGTTTTTAAATTTTAATAGTTAATTAATTAATTACCTTATGTTCCAGGAAGGTTGAGTCTACTTGTAAAAGGTCATAGAGCTAGTCAGTGAATCTTAATTAAAGCACCACATTCCTGATTTCCAGTCTTTTCCTGTGAGTGACAGGGATTCCCATGAATCAAAATAACCACTTAATTCAGTGATTTGATCTATTTGGCTGTTGCATTTAGTTAAAGAAGTTTTCCATGATAATTACTCTAATGTGCCATTTATTTTGTATGTTTTTCCCTGATATCAATGACAAATCCCAAGACTTAAAAAGAACCCAGCTCCTAACAACTTCCTGTCTTACCATTAGTATTCACTTTGCCTATATTGCAAAACAGGTTTAGAAATCATAAATGCCACAAAATAAATGCCCCTGTTGATAAGTGGTCAATGCAATAAGAACACTGAGTTAGAAGAAAGAATGAACTAAGGACCATCAAAAAGGAAAATAAATACAGGGAAGAGCCATTGATTTCAAACCCGCACTTTGACATTCATACCTCAGAATCTTCTTAGTGGTTACTGAAATAAAAATTTATGAGTCTGCATTTCCATTTCCTTGAAAAGAAAGTGCAGATCGTCAGTGGTGGAGAAACCACTTGTGTACCTTGCATTTATCTTCGTCTGTGTTTCATCATAAAAAACTACCAGAGAAAGACTCCAGGAGAGTCAGTTATTTAATCTAAATGAACCACTGGTTGTGTAGGAGAGTTGAGTGTGACTGCAGACATACCTACAGTGCTGCGGCTGTGTTATGGCTAATATTAGCAGACTGAGTTAGCTCCCTTTCCTAATCATTAACAAGTATTTCAATTCTTCCATCAAGATTATTCTCAAAAAGATGAAATAAATAGAATTTGCTCTTAGTTATTTACAAACTGGCTACTTCACTGCTATTTCTATAGAGCTTATCCTATGACACAAATCTGGACTGGATGGGTTTCACACCACAGGAAACAAATAATGTAGTGACATTCCACTTAGTCAAATTTAGATCTAGTTACGTTATTTTATCAAAGTAGAGGGGAAAGAAGGAGTTCAAGAGAAATATATCATTAATTATTCCAGTGTTCCATAAAATAGTTTAATAACATTTTTATGATGATTTGCCTCTGTGATAGATATCCATTGATGATTACGAAAAAATTAAATAACATTTTTTAAAAGTTTATTTGCTTGTCATTTTAGATACATGTCAGTTGCCTTGTTAAAAAGGCTAAATTCCATTTGGGTTGACACCCCTGCTGGTTACAGCAAGTTATCCTTTTCTTTCATTTTTCTACTGCATGCATTGTCAAGAGCTGATCCTTTTTCCTTTGTTCATAGTCATCTTTTTTGCCGATTAAAATAGCTTCATATTGCATGCGTTATGAAACCTTAAAATACGTGTTTTAAATCACAACTTTTCTTTTTAAAAAGAGTGATACGCTCTTCTTTCTCAAAGACCATCTGCTTTCAAATGACAATAGGTTTCCTAAGTAATTCTAAGGAGAAGCACAGTTATTATACTCTAACACATTTTTACTGGAATAAAGGGTAACATTCAACTGCTATTTAAATACATTGAACACTTTTTGCATGGTACCTAAAGGCCAAACTATCGTTACTGTAATAAGAGTTTCTGTAACAGATTTCTCTGGTCTCAAGTGCCAGGGTTAAGTTGCAGAATCACAAGACGTCAGGAGAAAATAGTCAAAGAAAATTGTAATTTAAAAACCATTCACAGTTATCAGATTTATTTTCATACGAAAATTAATGCTGCCAAATTCTAAATTCTCCACTTTTATTTGCCTTTTTATTATGCAGAATAGCAACTGAAACTCTTTACAATATATAATTACCTTTTTTATGGCAAGTGTACAAATCATTTGTTAACCTATTTTGCTCTCTACTGTTGGAGATGTTTAGAGTCATTTGTTTTAGTAAACATCAAATTCTTTATTTTGCTTATATTAATATATTGCCTCAATTATAATTATATTAAAATTTGAGAAAGCTCGTTGAAATTCAAATTTATTTTTCTTCCTTATTCTTTTTAATATTTATTTTTATTTATTCATAATTATAGAGGGTTTTTTTAATCCCCACTGATTCTAATTAACTTGGAATATTATTAAAATGGAAGTAGAAGTTGATTAAGTACTTATAATTTAATAGACCTACTTGAGGGAGGTAAAAGTTGGCAAAAGAATAAAATAGACTTTAAAAATCTTAAAAAAACTTTACAAAAATGTGATGAATTTCTATCAGACTTGAGATTTAAAATAAGAGAGAGAAGAAATGGAGTGAGGAGGGGGAAAAACAAGGCCATAGCTAGTTTTTACAAGATTTAACAGCTCAGTAGTGTGCCAACAGGAAGGAAAACATTAAGACAGGAGTCATGTTTAGCACAAGAACCATCAGTATGAATAATAAGATGGAAATGGTATGAATACAAGTAGAAGAACAAAGAAGAAAGAGGGGGAAAAAAAGTAAGATATGGAATAAAAACAAGTAATGACACAGTAGATATTTAGCAAATGATAATACAGACAGTACCTGTTTAAAAATCTCTAAAGAGCCCCTTAGGTCTAATTTTTAGACCCTCTAATCATCACACTTTTTAATTTGTACTTATTCCTGGAATGGATATTTTAGCCTGGAAGAAAATAACCATCTCCCCACATCTTGATTGTTGGTATGGTGGGCATGAATGTATTTTAACCTTGACCTGTGTAAATCTCCATGAAAAGGCATGGGCTAAGCCACAGGACATACTAATGAAAATGTTTTTCCTTTGCATCTCTACGTCTCTGAAGTCAGGAAAACAGGAGAATATTGATTTCAATTGACATTGGGAGAAGCTTATTATTATATCAAGACAAATGCTTCACATTTTGTAAAACCTAAAATCCTCCCGTAAATCATCTGCTTATAAATCTCAAATTAAATAAAACAGGTGAAGCTTGTTTTGCTGTCAAACATGATTAAAGTCTGTTCAGACTGGAAGGCTGTAATCCTTGCCAAAATGTACACTAATCAGTTCTTTGGGTGCAAATTTCTCTGAATGAATGTACCTATTAAAAAAAAATCAACATATAGCTTCTTTAAAATTGCAGATTAATTAGCTTGCTAACAATTGAAGATATGCAGTCTGTCATGCATCACATGGGTAGGGCATGGGAGTAAAAAGATGCTCAAGAAATGGTCTACATTCTCAAGAAAAGCAAACAATCTACATATACCTTTCTTGCAAGCCCACATATATTTTAATAAAACATATATAAAGTATATAATTTGTATTATATGGTACCACAGTACCAACAATTTTAAATGCTCTGACCAGTCAAAAGAATAATACTTAAAACAAATCTCAGGGAATGATGTCAAAAATTCAAAGTCAGGTCTTTACAAATATATAGTATATTTCATATTTAGGAAGTACATATAAATGTACTGGGCAGTATTATTTTTATCAGAACCTGGATATGTTATCTTTACGGCTGGTCAGTATTTCTGTCACAGACTTGTACACTGGTGACAAACACGAGTGGAGCTGTAAAGCACCACTTTGAGCAAAAGCCTGACAGCGGGGCTTTGGGTTAAATGTAATTAAATATTTATAGATTTTCCAAGAGAGTGATATGGTTACTTTTTAGGTTATTGAAAATTAAAAGAAAAGTTAATTGATCTATGATGTTTTCTGAAGTGTTGAGTATAAGCTAAAAACAGCCTAAGAGAACATTGGCAGGCACAGTGGGATCTAATTGCTTTTGGCACAGGTATGCGTCCTTTGGGTTGGGAAGCCTTTCTGGAAGTTTAGCAAGGGGAGTACCATCTATACTTTTATTATTTCTTCCTACTGATCATATACTTCCATTTCCCACGCTATCAGGAAAAAACAGGAGTCACACATATATTAAGTAAACAGATCACCTGTGCTGCATAGAAAAAAAAAATTACGTAGTGTGTGTGTGTGTGTGTGTGTGTGTGTGTCTGTGTGTGCATGCAGGCATGAAAATGCAGGCTTGTACACATACATACCAGCTCTTGAGGAAAGATAGATGCAATTGTCAAAGTTTGTTTGGAGATCCACCTCTAATTTTTACTAAAAATTTTGAAATTCAGTTAAAAATTATTATTTCAAATCCTGCTTTCTATGCTTTTTTTGTTATTGTTTTCATAATTGGTGAGATGCAATGAACATAGAAGGGGTTTAGAACTAATGTTACTGTGAGGTGCATATTTAAATTGAAAAGAATGGAAAAAGAGGGTGTAAGTCAAGGGATCTAAATTCCAGTCACAGTTCTGAAATGTGTTCACTAGGTGTCCTCAAGCCAGTTGCTTTACCTTCACTGAATTATAGATTGGTTTTTTTGTCAACTTTTTCATCTGGAGATTATGTCAGTTGAACCTATTTCAGTTCCTAGTAGCTACAAGTGCCCAGTAAATCAACATATCACTATTAAGAAACAGAGACTGAAAGTTAGTACCAAAAGTCCATATTGTAGCAAAGTTTTTTTTATAAGAACCTGGCAGTCTGAATCCCCATCACAAACAATGTAGCTTATGGTGGGTTGCCCAGGTAACATTTACTCCTGGGTTACATCTTAAGACAGAAGCCAGTCTTGGCCACTTAAGAGTACGTCCTAGACATCCAATCGGATTCCCTTGCCCTTAGAATTAATCTGTATCTGATTTATTAAATCAGTTTTATTTTTGAGTAGTAAATTCTTGCACTCTGTCAAATACTCATCAAGCCCAGAAAGTCTGAAATAAAATAAACTTATTATGTATTTACATTCCTATTCATCAGCAGAAGAAATACTTCAAGATAATCAGAAAGATAGTTGAGCGGTAATGCAAAATCAAATATTTGATTCCAATCAGAGTGCAGAAATTCCATATTTGCATCTGCAAGAATCCTCTTACCTCAAAGTTCAACTGTTTCCAAACTCACATCCATCACTGCAGTAAAGAACCATTAATATTTTGTTGAATTTATAAACCACCTTTCGGTTTAGCATTGTCAGAATGTGTCTGACCTGCTTTGCCTTCATTTGGATGCTGTTATAGTTGAGCCTTTTGTAGCTAGTATTGGTGTGGATTTTTCTTTTTCTTTCTTTCTTTTTTTATAACCTAAGTTTCAACCTGAATTTGTGGATACTTTTTTTTTTTTTTTTCTAACATGGATGACATGTGAAATGGTTCCAGTGGGAACGCAGACTCATCACTACTCCATTTGGCTGAAATTCTGACAGTTGCCAAACATAACAAAGATAGCTATATTACAAGTTTCTCCACTCACAAACACTTTCTCCTGCATTTGCAGTTGTAAACCAGATTCAAATTTTTTCTCTCACTGACACCGAAGTATAGTGCCTTATATAATGACTAACCCTGAGAGGATTTTTTGTGTGAGTGTAAAATGAGAATAGATTCTTCTGGGTCTACTGTTACTTTCCATTTTGAAACTCTACATTCAGTTATTTCATTGGTGAACCAATTACCTGAATATAAAAAACTTGTTGACAGTAGTAAAAGAAAGGTTGGATAAAAAATTCTAAATGGTAGGCTCTTCCTGCCTCAAGGAACTTTTTCCTTATTTATGTGAAGAAAGCAGGTTATAAAGCAATGGTGTAAACTTACTAAGTCATATTGAATATAATTTTGATACTCATGAATTCTGTAAATAAGGTACCTATTCAAATAAACTAAGAATTAAAGTTTGACTTTTAAAATAATCATATATATATAAAGTAACATATGTGGACACACATATATACACACATATCAGCTGCCTACCTACATATTCATCTTTTACATTTCTGACAGACAAAAAATAAATGGTCTGCTCACTGTGTGCAGAACAACGTATAGAAATACAAGTGGAAAAGATCTCTGTCTTTTCAATGTAATGAGGGACTTATCCTACTTGTTACTTAAACAGAAGTGACAGTAATTCTATGCTTCATTCATACTTAGCTATACATAGAGCAATGTGAAAAACCAAAATTAGATTATTTTGAGGGTAATACAACTCAAGCGATACACAGTTCAAACTTAATAGACTCCCTCTTGAGTTGATTTCTATTTTCAACTTCAAATAACATGAGGATATCTCATGATTATAAGGTCTTAATTTTAATCCTTTTGTAAGTCTTTTTCCTAATGGGATAGTTAAGACTTAGAAAAGACTCTCCTATCTTAAACTTCTTAGCTGTATGTTTCAGAGGTATACCATATATTCTGGAAAACATTTTGTTGTAGTTCAGGTTTGGTAACCAAGTTATCAAGTTTTCATCAAACTGACCTATCGCCTAATGTAACACAATTGGAAAGGTATGACATAACCTATGGTGTATTCTTGCAAAATATTTACTTTGAGTTGAATCATCAGGAAACAAACAGAAAAATCCGGATTGTGTGACATTATACAGGAAAATGTCAGTGCCATAATAGAAAAAAGAAAAATTGGCAAATATTCTGGATTAAAGAAGACTGAAGGGCCATGACAACCACAGACAATGCATTGTCCTTGGCTGGATCCCGGATTGGGTAAAAAACAACTACAAAAGATGTTTCAGGGACAGTTGGAGAAACTTGAAGATGGATCAGATATCACAACAAAGTCAAACTTTATGGTTAAGATGATGGTATTATACTTATGTAAGAGTATGTGTTCTTAGAATCATTTAGGGATAGAATGCCATGATGTCTGTAATTTATTTAAATGCTCCAGCAATGATCATATGTGAACATATATATGTATATGTGGGTAAACATTCCAAGTTTTCATAAATAATTCAGAAAGAGAGAAAAAGGTGAAGCAAATGTCACAAAATGTTAATGGATGATAAATCCAGTGTCTATGGGTATTTACTATGCTATTCTTTCAACTTTTGTCAGCTTGAAATTCTTCACAATAAAAAATGGAGGAAGGAAGAGAATTCAACTTTTTAAACAAATAACAATTTACATTTATTAGATGGACTAGAATCAAAAAACAAAAATCAAAATCATAGCATATGTGATGGTCTGAATTACATCCTCCCAAAATTTATATGCTGAAGTCCTCACCCCTCAATACTTCAGAATGTGACATTTTTGGAGACAGTGCCTTTAAGAGGTAATTAGGGTAAAATTTGGTCACATGGTTGGATCTTAATCCAATATGACTGGTGTCTTTATAGGAAGAGGTCAGGACACAGACACATACGGAAGAAGACTACATATTGCCACCAGAGGAAGATGGCCATCTACACACCAAGGAGAGAGGCCTCAGGACAAACCAAGCCTGCCAACATCTTGCACTTGGACTTGTAGTCCCCAGAACTGTGAGGAAATAAATCTTTTTAGTAAGCCACCAGTCTATGGTATTTTGTTATGGCAGCCCTCATCCACTAACACGCTGTCACTCAGAATTCTAAGAATGGCTCCCAATGACCCTCATCCTTGTATAATCCCTTCTCTTTCGAATGTAGGTGGAAACTGTGAATATGATGAGATATCACTCCCATGATTATATTATAGTATATGGCAGAAGGAAATTATCCAAGTGTTCTTAATTTAATCACACAAGGGATTTAAAAGGTCTTTCCATCTGGTAGCAGAGGAGGAAGTTGGGCATTGGGAGCATGAATCATGAGGGAGATTCAACATACTGTTGCCGGCTTTGAAAATGGAAGGGGCCCGCTGCCAAGAAACGTGTGTGGCCCTTTGTTGTTAAGAGTAGTTGAGGCTGAAGGCCATCAAGAAATGGTGGCCCCAGTCCTACAACCACAAGAAACTAAATTCAGCCAACAACCTTAAACAAATTCCTTCTCAAATCCTCCAGATAAAAGCGAGCCCAGCCTTTGCAAACCCCTTGATCTCAGCCTTGTGAAAACTTTAAGCAGAGAACCCGTTTGATCCTAACTAGATTTCCAATCTACAGAATTGTGAATTAAGAAGTTGGTGTTAAAGTTTAACATGCTAAATCCATGATAATTAGTTATACTGCAGTAGAAAACTAACAAAAATCTCATCACCAGCTCAGTTACGCTCAGCACTGTATTTTCAAATTAGAGTGGGTATGTGTGTTGTTTGTGAGTGTGAGGGAAAAAGGTGAAGAGAATTTTAATAATTTTTTCCAGATTCAATTTGTGTATATGTATACCCAAGCAGTTCATACACATGCATGTATAAATGTTAACCCATATACCTTTTACAATTATTAGTACAGTCACATATACACATTTATAAATATACCCTTTCTAGGTTTGGATAAATAGATAATTAAAATACTCCCTCCCTTGTTATTATATCAGTATGTCATTTTTAGCATATTTATCTTGTCATTCCCAACATCTATCACAGGATCTGTCACAGAGTAGTCAATTATGTTGTGTATAAAGTTAATAGTCACACACACACACATATATATAAATATTTATGTGGATGGAGTATGTACAGCATGCCAACTTAAATGCCTACTTAAGTGTTACACGAGTTAGAAATGTGTGGCAATCTTGCCTCCACTAAGGGGAAATGTTAGTGGAATCTATTTCACATATCTGAGTCTCATTTACCACATCTAGGAGGCTGTATAACAATATTCAACTGTAGCTCTGTCATTTAATTGCTTTAACATCTCTAGCAGGTAACTTTTCTCATGCTTTATCTTGATCATCTGTAAAAGCTGACCATAATTAGTATCAAAGGCAGGCAGCCATTAACTCATATAGTGCCTTCATGCATATTAGAAAATGTTGCCCCCTTTTCAAGATCATTTATTTCCTTTTGGAGGAATATATACACACCCATGCTATCTGCATTATTTATGTCACCCTGATGCCTTGCACAACCTGAGCAACTGCACCTGATGCCCTGCTCAGGGTTGTTGTCAGGATCGATGGAGATAACCCACATAAGGTTAATAGCACAACATCTGGTCCATATTAATCAGCTATTTTGTATCAGGAATCGTCATCATCATCTTTCTCATAAACATCTTGTTTGACATGGAATTAGTATCATTTAACTAGGATAAAAGGAAGACTACATTAGTACAGGTGAAAATCCTGGCATATGGTAGGGCATGGGAAAAATGGTTGAGGACCATGCTTAGCAAGCACCTTGAACACAGTAGCTCCTCACTAAGTAGCTGCTAACTGATTGAATTCAAGGTTTCTTAAAGAGAATTAATCTATATATTATAAGAAGTCTAATTAGATAACAAAATTCTCTTCACTACTTATGTGAAAATACATAGCATGCCATGTATTTTAAACATTTAATGATCTAATATGTGAAATTTATAAGTAAAATGTAACAAAATTCCCCAGAGGTCCATGTGGAGAACAAAGCATTTCTTCTGACTGTCAAATTACATCTACTTTATTGCCCAAACCAGTGATCAAGTCAAAATCAACAATTACAACAATCGAATATAGATTATAGCAACCCAGTATATCATGTTACTAACACGCATGCCATGACTAGTACGTACTGGTAATGCATTTCTACTGTTTCCCTCAGAAAATAGTGGTAAACAGGTCATCTACCCAAGTTTATGTTTTGCATTGTAAGTAGATGGTATTGCAAAGATGGCCACCAACTGCACCTCTACATGAGTGTTCTGGATCACCAGGAGGGAGGGCTGGGCAAGTCTATTTTTTTTTAATTTCGGAGCACACATCATCCATAAATATTTGAAAAAAAAATCTGTACTAATCATGTATCGATTTTTTCACTGAAAAGGTTTTGTGTAAGCATAGTGCTATGTGGTTAAATTAGGTGATCTTAGAAGTTAGAACCATTACTGTGGGGATGGGCTCTTTATTCCATCAGAAACTGGTGATTCCATTTCGTATCTCTTTAACAAGCTTAATAAAAAGCCTATAATTTTAGTACTCTGGTAGTTATTGTATATCTTGAAGGAAAAAGGGAAGCTTTTAATTGTCACATTATTCTTTGTACTAATATAACAAAAAAAGTGGGAGTTGACTAGATTTATGGTAGGGTGCTATATTAATTTGTTAGGGCTGCCATCACAAAACACCATAGACTAAGTGGCTTAAACAACAGAAATGTGTTTCCTCTCAGTCCAGAGGCTAAAAGTCCAAGATCAAGATGATGGCAGGGTTGGTCTCCTCCACGGCCTCTCTCCCTGAACTGCTGATTTCCACCCTGTTACTGCCTCTTCACACGGTCTTCTGTCTGCGTACAAGCACCCCGCGTGTCCCTTAGTGTGCCCACATTTCCTCTTCTTATCAAGACACCAGTCACATGGGATCAGGACTCACTCTAATGACCTCATTTTAACCTAGTTACCTCTTTAAAGATTCTAGGAACAAATACAGTCACATTTCTGAGGTGGTGTGTGGTTCAGGGCTTTGACATATGAATATTGACAGGGTGCAATTCAGTCCACAACAGATGCTACAGTAGAAAGTTAGGAAATAAAATTTCTGGATTTCTCTTCTAAGCTTGTTACCCGTTAGTTAACAGATTCTTGACCAAGCAACCTACCATGACTTAGGTTTCTTACTTTTTTAATTGGCCTCAATACCTGGCTTATCTTTCTTCGAAAAAGAGTTACAATGTCAAAAGACATTTAATGACACTAATGTACATGTCCTAAAGTATCAATGTACTATACAAGCCTAAGTCCTTTTTGCAGTTACTGTTTGTGAAAATTGAAATTATTCATCTTATAGTTATATCCTGAATTCTAAGACAAGTTGTTTTTTAAATTAATAATCGCTTTTCTTTCGGCAGCTCCATGAGAGATGTTGAGAAGTATTTGCTTGTTTGTTTTCCTTTTTGCTGTTCAATACCCAGAAAGATTTGTGCAAGCTGAAAGATTCTCCCCTCTTGTATCTGATCCTTCAAGGTTGACCAAAGAATAATTTGGGCAAATCCTTCCTTCCCAAGGCATCATTTTTCAGTTAGAAAAGAGAAAAGGAATAAATCCTACAGGATGAGAAGTTTGATATAAACCACATTCACTAAATTGGTATCCTCCCACCTAAGCCCCATTTTTACCCATCTTCTGATGAACTTTACTCTTTGTGAGCAATTTCTCCCATCCTGAAAATCAAAAAGCTAATGTTACAGAGATTTTCATTTAAAATATTCAACCTGAAGTCAATTATTCTGCCTGAACCTGAACAGGGCCAATACAGAAATTAGAATGATAAGACTCTTTGTCCTACTGAGAATTCCATACGCATGTTATAGTAGGGTTTTATATCTAGCTTCCAGGGAATGATGATAAAGGGTATGGGGGAAGGGAGAGGGGAAAAGACACTGCCATTAAAAGAAGTTCTTAGAACAAAACATCCTTCAGTGAGTGCTTCATTTAGCAAAATATGTCATTTCAGAAGCACTTCTTAGTGAAAGGCAAATGTAAATTTTATACACTGACTATAAAGAATAAAATATCCTCTGGGAAGAAATTTGCTCACCCATGAAAGGTAAGAATCCTTCATCCCCAAATGTGAGATTAGTTGTGGATAAATGATGGATTGAATTGTTGATGAAAAGACTCCTTGCTCAGCCTTCAGCTTTGTCCCTAGAGAGCCCTGCAGGACAATTTGTTTACTGTACCTCATCCCTTAAGCTAAGGAGATTTTATCAGAGTTGTCTCCAGAATTCAATAATTTTATTTTAGCCCTTTCATTTTACATCATTTTAAAGTTTTCATTCCCTGTAGCTTCCAGTCTAGGCTGAGGGACCTGAGTCCCTTTTTATCCTATGACCTGTGATCTTGGATCGGAAAACCCAAAAGCAGTGACTTCTTGAGGAAAAGTGAAGCTTTTTGTGAATGCAGGTCTTGCCCCACCTGTGTGAAGTGTAGTGCACTCAGTTGCATCATCTACGCCTCCATAAAACCTGCTTAAAATGGCAGAGGCAGACCTTCAGAGACCCATTGGCACATGGTGGGGCAGGATGAAGAGAAATGTCACCCCCATCTGGTCCCCACTGTGTGAGGGAAATGAGCCAACGTTAGACAGTCCCTTTCAATTCAGTTAGACTGTTCCCCACCTTCCTGCCTCCCTTTCATATCAACCCCTAAGTGGAAGTCTCTTTATTATTAAAGAGTGGCCAGTGTCTCTGGCCTCTTCATTGCAAGAGAGGGAAGCCTCTGAATAAAATGAAGAGCAAAACAAAAAGAATTGAAAGAGACATAAACTGCCCTCATGGGTCTCATAAGCTCTGTCTTTAATCTGCAAGATCATTTTAGCTTCTCAACCTAACGAAAAGCTTAGCTTTGTGGCTCTCCTGTATTAGCTCATTGCAAAGTGACCTCTAAATCACTATTACTTAGAAACAAGGACCATCCTTCCAGTCATTTTATTGTTCCTAGAGTCTACTTTCAGTGCCCTACCCTATGATTTATTTTTAAGGGTACTATCTGTTTGCTAATAACCTCCCACCTGAATTTTATTTTATTTCTCTGACCTCTGTTAAAGAAAGAAAGTTTAGAATGAAATTATAAAAGGATTTCTACCTTGCATCCTAGGGGAAAGGTCAGTGCATGACTGTAAGAAGTTCATTAATATCGTCCTGTCTAAATAAAGCTTAAAAATCCCACAACAATGGCAATGCAATCAAAGCCACGGTCAATTCATGCAGAGGCACATCTAACCCTAATAACTTACAGCCATTTTCCTTTTCCACAAATGCTTCTATTCCTGTTACCCAGGAGACATGGTGTGTTTACTGCATGATTCAATTAGAACTGATGACTTCCAAAGTCAGTGTGATATAACCCTGTTGGGATAGCATTTATGTTTTTCAAATGACACCATATTTTAAAATTAGGTGCCCTAAGGGTTCCTTTTAGGAGCTGGAGCCTCCCTCACCTGAGCATTGTAAAAAAGAAGGGCAAGTTCAAAGAAACGTAAACTCTGTTTTCACCAATAACAGCCAACTTAAAGGATACAGAAGGACTGTAACCTCAGTTTCCTCATTTCTTAAAATGAGATAACAACTACATCTCAGGACTGAAGGGGTGATCAAATAAAACTATTCGCTAATATACTTTTTTAGCCATGTATTTTAACTTTAGTCAACTAGACAACATACTGTTTTTGGAAGAGTTCCTAAGAAAAGCCACCTGTCCCCCAATAACCTCTATACCAAATTTGTCTTAATGTTTGAGTGTAATATACCTAATGATTAAAAACTTCAACAACTTCACCTGAATTAGTGTATGTGTTAAATTAATCCTATTCCTAGCCACATACTTCTAGAATCAGGCTGATTTTCAGTAAGAATGGAAAAGGGAACAGTTAAGAGTGCTCTTCAAAAGGCCGGCAGGGCAGTGCTTGATCAGAAAAAATATAGGCGCAAATGGGCATGTGGAATACAGGGGAAGGGGTGGTGGGTGAAGGGGGGTCTCACTAGTCTAAGCACTTTCCTGTGAAGCAAGTACTACGATGCTCATTGTACAGATGAGGTGATGGAGACCCAGAATGATTAAGTGAGTTGCCCAAGAGCAAAGATACTCATTTGGAGGAACTGGCTTAAGTGCCGAGCAGCTGGGATTCAGAAGCCCTGGTCATGCACTGTGCCTGCCACCTCCCACACAGCAGATGACGAGAGGAAGAGACGAAGGATGGAGAGACGCTGCGGCACGTGCTGCCTGGTGCCTCTTCCTACCCACCACCTATTCCCCCCTTTTTCTTCACCAGCAGAACCACACAGCTGATGTGGAAAGACTGTGCTGAGATACTCATCGCCCCAAACCTCACGTGATCAGTTCTGGTGAAGGAGACCTAGGCAGAAACCTCCCGTGTTTGCTTTCTGTAAAAGTTATTATTTTTCTGACAAGAGACTCAGCTGGCACTTGCTGCTTCCCTTTTCTCTTTCTGGCCAAGATGAAATTAACTGCCGGGGAAGGTGGAAAACCCTCCTGTGGCTGGAAGAGCGACAGCCCCAGGCTAAGGACGGCAGCGCAGAAAGGGAGAGGGAGCCTGGTGTCACTCTGCAGCTGCCGTAGCAATCCTGGATTGTCCACTTCTGCAAATTTTCCATGAGTAAAGTAAAACCTTATTTGGCTGTGCTACTGTTTCTGTTCCCTGTGGTCAAATGCCATCCTAACACATAAGGAGATATGCAAAAATAGAAGATGAAGAAGAAGAAAAAAAAATTTTGCAGAGAATGCATTTTGCCTGAGTCTGGCGTCATCTGGTAGCAGTCCACACACAGCTTGCTGGCACGTTCTCCCACTGTGTGGGGTTACGCTGCTCCTGGGGGTGGCAGAGCACCTGAGCACAGACCCTCCTCCACAACTGTGCAGCAGATACGGTTTGGCTATGATACTGTAAGAGGGTTTGGCAAATTGCAACTCTCAGGACAAATCCGGCCTGTGGCCTTTTTTGTACAGACCGTAAACTGAGAATGCTTGTTTGCTTGTTTTTCCATTTTTAATGGTTTTACGAATGAACAAAGAAGAATATACAATGGAGATCACATAAGCTGAGGAAACCTAAAACATTTACTAGATGGTCCTTTACAGAAAAAGTTTTCTGATTCCTGCAGGACAGGACAGAGTCAATGTGAAAATGATCACAACCATCTAGGTAGCAAATCTTACCCTCCGATAAGACCATTTTTATACCCCCTGGTTGGTCAGTGAGTCATTATACCCACAACACGATCTACAGTAGAAGGACTCTCAATGCTTTTCTGAAGAGGGAAGTGGAGGAAAATAAGGAAGAAAGAGAAAGAGTAGAACAAAGATCTTCTTGACTTAAAAGGAAGAATCCAGTTTTAAGTATATACACATCAGATTGCCAGAAAATATCATACATCTGCTGAAACTGACTGTTGGAAAGGAAGGATCATTTAGCATTCAACAGAGAATGCTGGAAGGCATTACATATCGAATACCTCAGAATAAAAGTGCCTTTCAGGAACACTTCCCTGCCACAGGTGGTCCCAAGCTTTCATTCCGCAAATAAACATTTCCACCATTCGCTTTAGTTCTCGTCATACAGAATGCCAGACTAACAACTGGATGGAAAGCACTGAGTAGAAAGATGGTGATTTTCCTGATTTTTGTATTTTCACTGCCTCATAGGCCTTAAGGATGGTTAGCCATTTCAGCACTTTAAAAATTACTTCAAATAATGTGGAGAAATAAAGACTTTCAGTTGTAATATAAGCCTAAACAATCTTTTCTCATATTCTATGGTAATGATATAAATTACTAAATTTCTCTAATTTTATATTTTAGAAAACTCTTCTCAACATGCGATCAGCTAGTGGTAAATCAACCCCATATAAAGAGGGTTTTGCTTTTTTTTTTTTTTTTTTGGTTTGTACTGCTGTTAGTGAAATCTAACTTCTGCCTCATGAATACTAGAAAATACCCCTACAGCTTGGCCTAAACACAAAAGAGGAACAAAATATGTGCCCCCAAACCTCTCAGAACCTCAAATACCTAAATTTCCTTTAACTTCCATTTTCTTTGTTTTTCTGTATGCATCTTTATCTTCGAAAGCATTTCCGTCATCAGCCTCTCTCAAGTAAAGCTTTCCCTCTTCCTTGACAGTGCCCGTTTTCTTCCTGTTAGAATTTCGTCACTGCAGACTTTCACGTGTTATAATAAATTCTATGCTTTATTGGTCTTCTCATCATTTTAAAGGCTAACTGTATTTAGGAAAAAATAACTGTATTGCATCAGTGCTTTTTGTCTAATATTTTGTAGATACAACATACTTTGCCTTCAAATCAAAGATGATAACACACTTTTGTTCAGACACTGAGCACAAAATTACCCTTCTTAAGAATCAATCTTCAAGGTTTTCGATTTCTAGTATTCATCTTTCACATTGAATGTATATCCATTCATATAATTATAAAATTATGCAATTATTTTATGTAGATAAGTGATGACTGCATATGAATGTTATAAAACAACACATCACAAAGCACTATGATTAGGGAACATGGTAATTGTGACCATCTGGATTGAGAAATTTCAATTTGAAAAAGTCTGCTATTTTTCATAATGCTTTTTCTCCATGCTTGTCCAGATTTCAGTTGGTACTGACTGAAGCCATTTATCTGAAACAGGCTCATTCATTGTAGATCCAAATATGTTGTTCACATTTAACACCCAGTTTAAAAAATAATAAGCATTTTTCTCTCTTTGTATGTAACTACACTGACATAAGAATTTTTTAGTGCTACCCTTGAGCAAGTTCAGCAATTTTGATGTCCGAGAGGAAAAAAGAATAGCCAAAATGAGAAAACATTTTCAAAAGGAATGCACCAAATGTTACTGAGGAAAACAACCATATACTTAAAAACTGCCAAAAATATTTCTGGGGAGGTATGAATTTCATTTTAAAAACTAAGTAAACAGAAAATCCATCTCAATTTTTAATTAACCCACACATCATTTCTCGTTTGAAGCCTCAGTCTTCCAAAACTACTAATCTCTGTAAACTGAAGGACCTACCTTTCCCTCCCAAATACAAGACAGTAGCTACATTCTGGGCAGGATGGACACTCAAGATATTTTAAAATATTGTAGCGGAGACACTGATTATTCAGAGCAGATGCCCTGTCAACCAGGGCAGTTGCTGGCCAGCAAACACCAGTCTAATCCACCGGTGTGGCCCTGCTGGGTACCGGCCATGTTCCTGGAGGCACAGAGGGGGCACAGGAGGGGGAGTGGAACACCTGTCGTCCACCCACTTTGGCAGCCACTTTGAGATCCTGTTCCTCTCTGGGTCTGAGCTTTGACCACAAAGGTCTTTGCTCCTGCCCTGCACCACAGATCCTCTCCAGCCTGGCTCTCCCACTGAGCGCCCTCCTGAGTGCACAGAGAACACTGTTACTCTCGATTCTTCACCAGCGTGAAGGCAACTCCTGTCTAGACAGGCTCTCCAGCCCTTCTCAACTCCTTTTGCACTGTGCCAGGTACACGGTTCCAGGGTATTTCTCCTTCAACCCACCTTCCTGCATACAGAATCCACAAAAATCTATCTCATGTTTCTGTCATTTTTCCCACCAGGAATTTGATGGGAGGATCAGAGCAGAAACGCAAGACTCCAAAACTCAAAAACGTAACTTTATATTCTGTTTATGCTGTGCACCTCGCAAGGCGAGAACTCCTCCTTGGCACTGAAATAAGGGAAGGCTAAGGCTTCCACACAGTTAGGTCCCGTTACTTATGTATATGAGACGTAGTCCAACTACTTAAATATTTCACAGCCAGGGGATTTTGTTATTGTTCTCCTTTCACGTTACTTTGCCATCTGCGTCCTTATGCGTCATTTTGAGATTTTTCTCCTCTTGTTCCACTTCTAAACAACTTTATTAAGATACAATTCACAGACGATACGATTTACCCATTTAATATGCACAGTTCAATATGTTTAAATATATGCACAGAGTGTGCAACCATCACTGCAATCTAATTTTAGAGCATTTCCCTTACCTCCCAAGAGACCCCATGTCCGCTAGCAGTCACTCCTCATTCCCCTCCACCCCACCAGCCCCCGGCAACCACTCATCTACTCTCTGTCTCTACAGATTTGCCTACTTGGGATCTTTCATATGAATGAAATCATAAAATATGCAGTCTTTTGTGACTGGCTTCTTTTCCTTAGCATATTGTTTTCAAGATCTGCCGATGTAGCCTGTATGAGTACTTTGTTCTTTTTTATAGCTAAATACTGTTTCTTTGTATGAATTTGCCACAGTTTATGTTTCCACTAGAGTATTTTCCCATTAATCTATTTTTCCTTTTATCATGCCTAGAACCTTATCCATGCTACGGGAGGCTAGTAAAGGCTTCCAGAATTAAACTGGTGAAACTGGTGAAAATTAGAAATGTAGTGAGCAAGTGCAACCTCTTCTGACAGAAAAAGTGATCTGTTCAAATTAAACAAAGCAATGAATGCAAATACGCAAGTGCCTATATGTTGAGAAACTTGAAAAACACTAGCAAACAAAAAGGAAAGGAATAAGCATTGCCTCTGCTTTCTATCACCAAGGTTTTCATCAAACTTATACTGGTCCCGTCTGTAAAACTTGTAACCGAGTAGATAAAAGTGGAAAGCGGAACCAGTAATTGTTATCTCCACAATATCAAGCACCAGGGATTATGGGTTTTTCTTTTCTCATGTTGATTTCATAGAACTATCTAGTTGCTTTGAGGGTGATACTGATAAGCTGACAAACTTGTTTGCATGGGGAGCAAAGACTGATGTTAGAAGTGCTAGAAACAGCAATATGAATATTTAGAAGACTCTTCGTACTCCTTATGATGGGGGTATTTAAAAGAAAGGATAGCAGATTTAGCTGTGGTTCTGCTATTATTTACAATTTTGATTTAAGTGGCATTTTTCATATGGACAAAACCCTCAATGGACTCCAAGTTAGATACAGTGATACAATTACAATTAGGACTCGTGTGTATGAAGAGCTTCTGAATCTGGTATTATAAAGTCAAAGTTCCTCATTGCATGGATGGACAAATATAGTTTCGATCTTTCAGGTTCAAGGGAAAACACATTTAATAATTTATGTAGTGTCCTAGATATTAATAGAAATAGTATAGAAGCTAATGCTTGATTAGTTCATTATTCCTTCTCTATGTACCTCTGTCTCAAAATGTGTGAGATAAATTATTGGAGAGGCTCTTATTCCCTTTTAGTGCTGTGTTTTAAAGTTTATTTATTTTTCTCTTTGAGTCATTTTTTTTTCTAGTAGAAATACAATCACATTGAAATAATTAACGTTCATTTTCTTCCCCTCATAAGTTAATTCACACTATAAAACTGCATTTTACACTCTCATTCACAGAGTCATTGTAAAGGAAACACAAACAAAAGGTTTTAAGTTTCTTAGGCTATTTGGAAAGAAAAAAGAATAAACTGGAACAGCAGTCATCCGTGAAAACAACTGACATTTAGTTTCACATATAAGGTAAATCTGAATGGCACGAGAACCTTTCTACTCACAGGTATCTAAAGATTCGTCGGAATCATCAGGGCAGTCAGGGTCCCCATCACACAGCCAGCTCTGGGAGACACAAGTCACGTGATCGTGGCAAAGAAACTCACCAGGATCACACAACTGCTGATCTGAAAATGAAAATGTTTCAAAATAAAATATGAATGATCTGAACATGAACACAAGAGCAGTACAAAGATGAAATGAGAGAAAGCAATGCATAAAAGGTCCATGAATGTGATCCACATTTTCTGTTCAGCAACAAAGCTAAACCAATCACTTTTTCTTAACTTTATCCTCTCAACTCAAGCACACGATTTTGATAGATTTAACTTCGTTGTGGTCTCACATAATCTATCCTGGAAAAAGTTAAGACTTTTGTTTTTATTTAAGACTAGAGGCTTTCTCAAATCAGATAAGGCACACAGATATCCCAGCAAGCAGGTTTTATAGGAGATGCTGAGCCAAAGCAGAAGTTATTGAGCAGAAAAAAAATTTAGTTTCCTCCTCTGGTCCAAGACAAAAGAAGAATCAGCAATAAAACTTAAACATTATATTTAAACTCCATCTCTCAGAAACTCCATCTCTTAGTATTCAGTTCTTCACCATCCACCCTGATGCTGAAGCCTCATGCCTTTGTATCTGTAAGATCCCCAATATCATATTTTTTTTTCTCTTTTTCACTACAACTTTCCAGTTGACAGCTTCTGCTACTGGACAGCAAGAGTGATGGTAAAATTCCATAAAGCTTTGCTCTAATGCAAGTTTCTATATTTGATTGTATTTAAAAAGTCCATTGTATTCCTTCCATTGTTTCAGAATATTTAGGATGCATTGCCTTTCCTCAAGTCCTAGTAAACTCATCAGAAGTTTTTTTTCTTCCTCCAATATTCTTACTTACGCCCTGTAAATCCATTCAATAAAGTATTCCTTTTTAAAAAATATTTTAACATGTCTGAAGAAGAAATGTTTCTTACAATTGATGACATCTGAGCGTGAAGGAGTGTTAGGCATGTTACGCATTTAATATCACTTACTCTTTGGTATGTACATACAGGAATGAGTCACGATAGAAGAAATCCACCAGGAAACAAGTCTTTCAATATATTTCAAATACGAATTCTAAGTGATATGAAAGTATTACACCATAGCTTAATTGGCATATCCCCCCAGGAATATACAAAATGATGGCATATCTTCCACTTAATGGTTTGATAAAACATGGTATGTCATTCCTTTCTCTCCCTCAACGTCTTCCCTCTAACCCCAAAATAACTTGCAATAAATATACTTTACAAACACACAAACACCATCTTTGATCTATAATTAACCTTCCCCACTCTCAACCTAATATTTCCTGAAAATTCATATAGTTTATCTTATTATATTTTTCAATACATTCACCATCAATACTCCACTCTTTACCACTGCTATCATAATTGTTGTTGTCGTTTTTCACATTAGGTTTCTGGTGCATACTCAGAATTTGTCCTTACAGTTGGTGCTATAGAATCAAAGATATAGAAGTTACAATCTTCGTCTTGACCATTCATACCAACAGATCCAGGAAGAATGAAAGTATTTTGTATACAAGAGTTGCCAAATAAAAGATATAGAAAATAACTGCTAAAAGGAGAGATCATAAGTAGAGACAGATGGAGCCAAATATAAAGAAGAGTTTGAGGATGTGAGCATTCCTTTAAAGGTAAAGCATTACTTTAGAATATGGGTAAATGGAGAGTAAATATAGAATAATCCAGACAAGGGGCAAGTTAATAAAAATTGCTAGGGCAGTAATTATTACAATGCATTTGAGACAATGTTTTCTACTAAAATTGAAATGACATTCAGGTGATAAGATCTAGGTTTTCTCCATCAAAGATTTTGTGTGATATCGATAAGTATGTTCCATGCTAGAGGAAGGGGACTTAAATTTTGCTTTAGACAGTCCTGTAACTTTTGTAGTTAACATAGGGACAAAACAGCATCATAAATTCAAATTATTTTTGCTTATAGACAGAGACCGTATGATTTATTACCAAACAGGGAGAGTTCTGAGAGTGATGGAAGACATTAATAATTACATAGGGGAAACAAGTATAAACCAGGTCTATCCCAGCAAAATCAGAATGGCTGTTCATTGCGCCTGTAACTACTCTGCATTTGATCTAGGATTTTGAGATGCTAGATTTCTCTTCCTTTATTCCTCTGAAACTATAACAAATTGCTATAAGGAAAGGGGAAAAGAGAAGGCGCCTTGCTAAATGTCATTGTATAGTGCCTGACTCAGTAAATAATCAATACGTACTTTCTGAAGTATAAAGACATTCTTAAAAGGCCAAACAGAATGATTTATGGTGCTGGAAAATGGTGTCTCAAAAACATAGGTCAGGGTCAATAATGAAGGACTTTGATCACAGTAGGAAGCATTTTGTAGATAATTTGAAGCCATGGAAAAGTACTTAAGAGAGGGTATTTATGATAAAATATGCTACAAAGTCATCTGTTAGGAGACGATCACAATTGCACAAGGAAATGTCACAATGATTGGGGTAAAGTATTGGGGCCTCACATGGAGACACCACTCCAAATGATATGACGTAAGAGTTAAGACTTGGGGACTGAATGGTTGAAAGGCTCAACTATATCTCCAAGTAAAGAGCCTCAGAAATTGATTAGATGGTGTCTCAAAACCAAGATAGGACATAAACATGAAAAAGAAAAAAAGATAGTGTGTGTATGAGTGTAAACATGCAGGTGAGCCTGGTCATGGGGGCCGTGGAACAATAATAGCAGGGATAATTGGTATTTTATAGAGCTCCACAGCTCAAAAAGCAGTTACACCCCGATATCTTCATTTGTTCATTCATTTATTTACTCAATAAATAGCACTACTATGTTCTAGGCACCGAGGACACAATAGTGAGGAAAACAAAGCAGAATTCCTGGCCATCATGGAGCTTATGTTACAGTGGAGGACAGAAATAAAAGCAAAATTAATAAATTAATTGCACAGTATATTAGAAGATAAACCCTATGGAGAAAAATAAAACAGAGATGGGGATTAAGGTGTTGGAGACTGGGGGGATGAACATGCAGGTTTAAATAAGATGGTCAGAGAATATGTCACAGAGAATGTGACATTTGAATAAAGGCTTCATTTGAATGAAGGTGAGAAGTGACATTCATTGAATAAAAGGTCATGTGTTAAGAATCTGTGGCAAGAGGGTGTCCAGCAAGTCTAAGGAACCCAAAGGAGACCTGAGTGGCTGGAGAAAAAGAAAAAGTTAAAGAGTCAAGGTCAGGGAATCAGGGAATATGGGGTTGAGGATGGCAGATGAAGGCTTTGAGTTTTACTAAAAATCAAAATGGGAAACCATTGGAATGTTCTGAATCGAGAGACACACTCTAACTTTCTTTTTTTAAAAAAGATTACTCTGGCTACTGTGTTGAAAATAGACAGCAGCGAAGTGAAGGCAGAAGCAGGGAGGTCATCTAAAATTTTATTGCAATAATGTAGGTGAAAGGGGATAGTTGTGTAGGTGAATATGCTGGTGAAATGGAGTTTCAAGACAGTATTTGACGAGGAAACCGAAGTCAAATATCTTTTCACATCTCATTAAATGTCAGAATCTTAACTTCAGACCTCTGACCCCAAATGTATGACTTTTCAACTGTTTCTGTAATGGACTGACTGTGAGATGCTTGGGAGGCATCCAAGAATAAATACACAATAGGCAGTGACACAGTTAGGTCTGAAATTCAGGAGAACAGTCAAAACTGAAAACACAGAAAGGAACTGGAGCTGTAAGAAGACACTGAAAAACAGCGGAATAGATATAGATGAAACTAAAGTTCAGGGAGCCAGAAATGGGGGAGAGAGAGAGACGGAAACAGACAGAGACAGAGAGAGAAAGGCAACAAGGTAAGTGCAGGGCAGGCAAGGAGACAGAGACAGAATGTTTAGCCACAGATACAAGAGAAGGGCAGGTGGAAAGGAGATTTACTAAAATCATGGAAAATTCTAAGAATGGATTGAGGAAGGGGGCGTTAGTGACAAAGTTCAAGTATGATGAATTCTAAAAAGATAGCGTACACTTGTAGGCTGAGGGAAGGGGGCCACTGAAGGAAGAGACAAGGAGCCCCCAAAAGGATATGAAAGTGGAACAATTTCCCAAGAGCTCACAGGGCTGGAATAAAAACCTAAACAGAAGTAGGAGCACTTGCCCTGAGGAAGAAAGGATAGAAAAATGAAATAGGTACCTTATTAGCCAGCAGGGAAGATGGTTAAGGTATTCTTACCTGGTTATGTTTTCTCAAAGAACGGAAAAGTAAGATTAGCTTTTGAAACTTGAAGGTAGAATTGGAAAGAGTGGTAAAGATTTAGAATAAGAGTAGGGAATTGGAAAGGGAGTCAACTAGAAATTTGTGGAAGGCTTTCCTTCTAACAGTAATGAGAATCTAGCTAAGGCTGAAAAGCATATACCTGGAAGTTAAGTATGTTGTTCATTTTGTTTTGTATGAATGTGCCAAATGTTCTCCTGCATTGAGCCCAAGATACAGAGTAATTCCTTGAGAAAATCCTAGAAGAAAGTCCTTTGGGAAAATATAAAACCCACCCATCCTCAATACATAGGCATAGGTATACAGACATATACATACACTCATCATGATTCCAAACAACTTTTTCTTTTTTCAGGAGTAAGACAGATTAACGGGGATTAACCTAATGAGCCTATGTTATCAGCTTGCTGAGCAAGCTCCAACCTTTAAAAGGAATTTGCATTGTTGCAGTTTAGGGGACAAGTCTGTATTATCCCTCTAGGAAACAGCAGTTAAGAATAGCTTGCTACAATCTACCTATTTATTTTTCAACTAGATATTCCATTTCAAGGTCAGTTTTTAAAAAGCACTGATTATAGGATTCAAATGAATGGATTTACAGTATTTCAAAGTGATTATTTTAAAATATATACACTGGATTGAATTTCTTGTTATCAGGAACTAAACATGTTATATTTATGTGTATTTTCCATTTATCCTATTGAACGCTTCATGCTACACTTCTGAGATAGCCAGACTAATCTTACTTTAAATGTCTTCCTATTGTATGAAACAATGTTATACACTGTAATTAAAACAAGAAGCTTATGAGAATGTGCAGGCAGTTGTGCTTACATCGCTAAGGAAGACGATGAAAGCTAGTACCATGTCTATCTCTTTATGATAATAGACCCTTGAAGTCAAAAGATTAGGACAGCCACAGCCTACAGAGCTTACTGAGTTTGGAGTCATCCTGGCATGAGAAAAGCTTTAGTGTGATAATCCTACCACACTTACATAAAAACATCTAATTACTTATTTCAATAAAAATGTATAGTAATATTTTGGATGTTGGATATAGATGGTCTTAACTGAATGATTTTATATACGTGACTTAACACATACTAGCTAATTTATGTATTCTTATTTTAACATGATAATGAACTGCTAATTCTGATATTTCCAAAAAAAAAAAAAATTGGAACTATCAAAGTCAAATTCTAAAACTAAAATCTACCAATAGGGGTCTCTTAAATAACTGTGTAGCCCCCAGCAACTTGAGTATTTCACTATAATTAATTAATAATATTGTCATGCCATTTCCCTTAAAAGTTGACTTGAGATTTAAATACTAATGAGAACACTGTTACCAACAAATTGTGTGCTGAATGTTTAACAGGACAATATATAGGAATATTTAAAGGATGTACGAATGATAAACAATGGTAGCTAGTTACAAATTAAAGGTAGAGGAGGGGTAATACCCATTCAACAGCTCAGTTCCTGAGGAGTCTGATGCTAAAGCTAGCTGAGTTAAAGAACAGGTACAACCTCCCACACACGCTAAGCATTAGTGAAATGCTGTGAGTTAGGTTTTCAGAACTTACTTAACTCCAAAAATATTTATTTATTATACCTATAATCTTATTGTTAACTTAAACACAGGATACTTGATAATATACCATTCAAAAGTGTTAACAATATACATACATATGTGTGTGTGTATATATATATATTCATATAACAGGCAATGAATTCATTACCAGTAGAACAGAATTCTTACAGACACCTACAGAATGTATTACTTATTCAACTTCAAATTTTGAGAGAGCTCATGTAAAACGATAAAGAAATGATATGAGTTATCAGGTAACAGGAGACATGTCATTTTTTTTTCCTTTGTACTCACCAACTCCAGAAAAGTACGCACTCGTAAATAAAGAAAAAATCCTCAGAATTACATTTAAAGTTTTCCTAATACAGTTAAAGGACTTCTTCTTCAGTGTTTTTTTCTACTATCTTTTCACCATTTGATACACATTTTTAGCTCTCCATACTGTTCTACTGTCTTTCCCCAAACACATTTTTTGTATCTCTGTATTTATTTTAGGTATTCATTCCTTTGATTGGAATGCCCTTCCCCATGTCACAATATTCCAGTCCTGCTCTCGAGTCCAAAGACACGTCACTTCCTTTAAGTGAAACTTCTACAACAAACTTTTTCTCCCTTCATTAGATTACATAACACTCCACTCAAACCACCAAAAAGATCCTATTGTATTTCACTTTATGCATTGTAGCTATGGGGTGATAGTTCCTGGAGGGCAGAGAGTTCTGCCTTAGACATCACATTTGCCCTAACTAGGTGATTTTAATGGGAAAAACCCCCAAATTTTCTGAAAAGAATTACACATTACTTTTGGAAAGAGAGGGAGAAAAAGAAAAACCAAAGCAGTACCAGTGGTTTATATTTTATTATCAGAATGATAAATAGCTTTATTTAGTTAATCACCACAACAAAGCCAAGTTTTCCCATGCTTAAAATAAAATACCCTGAATAGCAAAGATTATACTATATAAAATTAAAGCATCCATGAAAACTAAAAATCAAATTTGAGAGAGATTCAATGTTACCCTCCAGAGTCTCTTAAAGACTATACTGAAAATTACCATTTTACAGTAGTTGTACAATGGTAACTTAGCCAAATATGTTAACGACAGTTTTTTTTAAAAAAGATAATTCCTTTAGGAATATCATTATTGTAAGTGTAAGATAAAATGAAACCACTTTAAGTCCATGCTTAATAGGAATATAAAAATATATTTGTATTATGCACATTGGGGAGATTGGTGTACAGAAATTAAGTCAAAAAGGGTCAAACCTGGCAGTTCCATTTTGGCAAGAAAATCTATCTTCTTCACAAAATTTATGGTTGATTGAAAAATCTTATTATACACAATAAGATTGTAACTCATGGTATCATTTCTCTATGCTAAATCAACCTTAAAAATCTGCCCAAGCCTGAAATAGAGAGACAATTAGTAATGAACAGTTTCCATATTTCAATGGAAACATAGTTTTTAATTGATAATTCCCACTGTCATGCGAGTCACTATTAGTAATTTAGAAACTTAATTACTTTTACTACAGACATATGTGCATATGCACTCACACAATGTGTACACATGTTCTAGTATTTTAAAGTTAATGTACAACTCCACCTGGAGCTCTGGTATCCCTGAAGCTAAGACTCATTGAGAGGCTAATCAAATACTTGAATAAGAGCCCCATGGTAGGCTGAACAGAGGTGCCCCAAAGATACTCGCTTCCTAATTCCCAGAACCTGTGAATGTGCCACCTTGCAGAGTAAGGAGACGTGTGGCAGGTGTGACTGTGTGACTGAGAATCTTGAAGGTGGGGATACCATCCTAGATTATCCCAGTGAGCTCAGTGTAGTCACAGTGTTCTTAAAAAAGGGAAGTCATAGAGGAGAGATGTGACCAGAGAAGCAGAAGCTCGAATGATCTGAGGAGGCAGCCAGGAATGTGGGCAGCCTCTGGAAACTGGAAAAGGTAACAGAATGGATTCTCACATAGAGCCTCCAAAAGAATTCAGTCCTGTGGATACTGCTTAGGGCTTCTGATCTCCAGAACTATAAGATAATAGACTTGTGTTGCTTTAAGTGGCTAAGTTTGTGACAATTTGTGACAGCAGCAATAGGAAGCTAATATCAGACCCCAGTTCATCTTACAGTTCAGATATCACTTGTGTGAAGTCTGATTAAATGAGCAGGAAACATGCAGACTACCAGCTATTCTACCATTAATTTAAAGGCCTTTTCCTTCTAAATTGCTTTCTGTTAGTTTTTAACACGACATACTTCAATAAAACACCTTTTCTTCTTCTTGATGTCAAATGACCATCAAAATACATCTGCACAGGACTAAGGCTAGAAATAATGACTGGAAGAACATGGCAGGATTTTAAGAAAAATAGTATAAATGCTCAAGTAAATGACATAGGTATGTGAGAGTGTGTGTGTGGTGTATGTGTATATGTAAATGTTTTTATTCTTATTAGATGAGAAAGTACAAAAATGTGGAATCATTCTATTATGAGAAAATTGTAATTAGTTGTATATTTTATGCTTTCTATTGGCTACCAAATTTGCAATCATTCTATGCCTTATTAAGCACCAAGTGTTTTTGGTTCTGCAAATGGCAATTTGCACTTATGAGAACATCTTATATAAAACCAAGACAAAATTGAAAAATTTAAAGAAGTACATTATCCCCAGGAAGAAGCTTTGCTCATTTATCATTTCTATCATAATGAACAAATGAAAAGTATCTCTGTAAACATTTCAAATTCAATTTGACGTTTAATTTTCAAGGAGAAAGTTTTTTTTTTTTTCCCCTTGATCATTTAAACATTGGTAGGCTCCTTGTTTTTTTTTTTTTTTTTTTTCCAGGCAGTGATATGGAAAATTGCAAAGTACTCAGCATAGACTTGTTTGGAACTGCTTCTTTATCAAGAAAAAGCAAAAAATACCAAGAGTGAAAAACTGGTTCTGTGTTTAGCAAGAGACAAAGGGTATGTTTTTCAGTGAAATAAAACTGGAACATTCAACATGGTCAACTCAAGTTTTTATCATCATTAGACTAATGCTTTGCAATTCTGTGTTCTTTTCTGAAATTTCAACAGAAATGCTCAATTTCCTTTTAACCTGCCCTTTCTCAAAAGCCCACTGAAATGTATCTGCAGAGTTACTCCAAATACTACGTTTTTAAGGAAGGAAACAATTTTGACAGGTTTCCTTCGTGAATGTAAAAGAGAAAGCCTCCAATTATTGGCATTTCCCTGCAAGTTCTATTCTCGAAATCCTGTATGATCCTCATCCAATCTCCCAGGGGGTACCAAAATTCACATCTTTTTTCTCATCTCTAGGCTTAGTGAGATATGAAGCAGATGGTTAGGCTTTGGCTCTTTCTGGGATGATGTAATACATCCCATTCGTTATGCTTTTTTTTTTTTAACGATTAAGGGCACTTCAAAGACTACAATCTTCCTTATCTCAAGTTCTTATTCTGATTTGTACATATATTTTTCAATCACAATTTTTTGTTGTCTATTTTTAAAAGTCTTTAAACATATTAAGTAATGCTCATTTACTGTGAATCAAAGTTGGTACTGAGAACGTAATGATGAAGACAATAGGATTTCTACTCATACATTGCTGAGAGGCAGACACAAATATACATACTTCTAATAATGTGAAGTAGGTGCTAATACAGGAGTATCTAGAGTGTTCAAAGAGCCGTGAAAATGGAGCAACTCCTGCTTTGGACCACTGGGGTTCGGGGTTGAGATGAGGAGATGGCACACAGAAGACATTTTTAGTTGCCTAACCAGTAGCTGTTTTTACCACTTTTGGAAACCCCACTTCCCACCACAGAGGCAGGGGAGGTCATACGCTTGCCGTCCCAGTCTTTCTTGCAGCCAGGGCATGGACATGTGTCCCACTGTTGACCAATGACAACTGAGGTATAACGTGTGCACAGACTCTTCTGGGAAACACTTTTTCTACTAACAGGAGACTTAGAGGAAGAGCTCTCCTGTGTTGCTTTTCAGGTTTTGAGCATCTGAAACCTGGAGCAGTCACAGCCATCTTGAAAGCATGAGGACAGAAAGTAAACCCGGGGTGAAGGTCAACACAGTGAGGACGGCAAAGTGGAAAGGTACTCAGCACTTGCATGTTGAATCATTATTGTTGTGCTATCCAGAGGTGTAGCGTCCCATCCTGCTCATCTCTAGACATTTTGTTAAGTGATGCAGTCAATATCTTCATTACTTAGCTAGGGTATGTTGGGTAAGTTTACTACCAATGAGAAGTAACTGGTAACAGGTATGTGGAAATCTCAGAAAAAAAGGTATTTTTTAATCATTTGAATAACAGAATGGGACTGCCAAGCAAGATGGCATCCCAAACAAAAGGAAACTCGCATAGGGAAAATACTGAATATTAATGGAACACCAAATGATTAACGTTAACTGAATTTTAGTTTATGTGTCAAAGATAGGCTGGAAAATAGGTTGAATATTCACATTGGTTGGCTTGAATATAGTCAATGTCTTAATATGCTCCTCATAACCAGACAATAAGACTTCTTACTTTGTTATTTTAAGCTGCTAGATTTTAAAGAGATTTCTTTTATGGGAGATAATAAAATAACATATAAGTGGTAATAATTATTATAGTGTCCACTATGTGCCACATGCTAAAATAAACATTTTGTGTATTTCATTTAATTTTTCACAAAAATCTGTTATTTGCATCTTGCAAATCAGATACGAGATTGTTTGAAAAGTTAAATCACCCAACTAGCATGATCCAGACACAAACACTCATCTAACTGACACAAAACCTGCCATCATAACTACTAGAGGAGCTCTTTTTCAATTTAGGGATTATTGGCATTTTGAGAACAACAACTTTTTCATTGGGAGTATATTTACACCATTGATTTCTGGACATTAAATGCCAGCAGTACCTTCAGCCATGGTTACAACCCATCCTGACATCCCACATATACGTGTGTACACAATACAGATGCTGGACTTAAGAAACCTACTTGGAAATAGTATGAACATTAAGGACTGACTCTAAACTACTGAGACTTTGCACCAACCTTATATTTCCAAAACAGATCTCAATGCTTTCTTTTTCTCCAATCTTTCCCACCCCCTGGATGTTGCCTAAAATTCAATGTTTCAGTCTCAGACCTGTAAAGGTAGCCACTATCCCTGGAAGAAGTGAAACTTTGCTCATCATTTATTTACAACATTGTGCATAAAAGATAAAAGGAAGGTATTTATGGAAATGGGAGCAATCAGGAAGGTACACTGTAGATGAAAAGATCGAATGTTAACAACAAAGGAGGTTGGAAGCACCACAGGCACACACTCTGCATGACAGTGTCAACAATTTCCTTCCCTAGTATTCTCCAGAATCAAAGGGATGGAGTAAATGAACTTTCCAGCTCCTTTTATTTTATCTCCATGATCAAACAGATACTTAAAATGTATGAAAGTCCTCTAGGGGGAAAAAACACAAAGGATGGTGAGATAGTGGTTTTCATGAAATGGTTACCCTTTGGCAGACATATGTCTAAACTCCAAACTATCAAATGAGAAGAACATCTTTATTAGTTAATGTGATAGAGAACAGAGGTCCTAACTAGGTGGGCTTGTGTTATTTGGGTAATTGTGAAATATGAATAAAAGTTCAGTGGGTTTCCCAAACATAACTTTAAGTAACAGAGATAATTAAGTACTTCACTGCAGAAGACACATGTCATGAGAAATTTAAATGAATCCTCCTGAAAGTAATTATTACTCTATCAAAGAAAAGGTCTAATGTAACATTTTAATGTTAATAGGAAATTAGAAAAGGTAGTCATGGGGGCCTAAAGGAACATAAATTAAGCTCATAATGTTTTCAGGAAGAGATATAAATGCACACATTTTCTCACTTTATACCAATGCTTGTTCTTTCTTTGCACAATTTAGAAATTATTGAGAAACAGTATACTTCAATCGAACAAACATATGAAGCCATGTTATCAGACTATGTATTAGAGGGTTATTATTTTATGTAGTTTAAGATTTGGTGATAATTTTCACTGCACAAGTTACATTTAATTAAAATATAAGAAAATGGAGGGTAATAAAAAAGGGAAAAAATAAAATCCTCTGACGTTGACCACTTGTGGACAGTAACAGCTACCTGCATTTTTAGATGTTTGCATAGATTTTTCTATATAGAAAAAATACATATAAATTTGCTGAAGCTTTTAAAAGTACTTAATATTGCTTTCTACATTGCCTTTTTGAGTCAAAAAAAATTCAAAATATTTTGTGGTAAATCTTCATACTGGTAATTCTGCTTAATGAATTTAATAAGAATATGACAGGCCACTATATGAATTTTCCATATCTTTTAAAGTTTTAAAAATTGGGAACCACCTTAATGTTCAAAAATAGATGTTAGGTAAAACTGAAAATCACAAACAACTTTGTAGGTAATCTTTGGTTACTTATTTTACTTAAAAAAAAAAAAAACCCTTAATGAGTAAAAGTGAGGTTTTGCAAAAGAATTGTTAGAGCTTTTAATGCACTTAGACAAACTGCCCTCTAATACAGTGTCAAAATACACCCCTAAACTTACTTTTATACCACATCCTAACCTATACTTGTTAGTAGGTTTTTTATCAGTCAGTCCAAGACATTATCTTATTTTAAATATTTGTATTTTTTATACCTCATACACTTTCTTCATATTTTCTGACCATGTTCAGGAACATGTTAGTTTTAGGAGATTCAATGATGACAGAACTTGAAAAAATGTCATGAGACAACCTGGTGCCTGGCATATAAATAATCTTATGTGTCTGAGGAAATTTAGGTTTTAAGTAAGCGTCACTTCATTCCAAAGGTGTATTCTTAAGCTACAGTAGTCGTCCCAGAAAGACAGCAGCTGTGTGGGAGAATTAACTATACACGCAATTCTGCAGGTAAAGTTCCTTTGTTGAATATTTACTTTGTTGAAAAATCCTCCTCACTTGCTCGTCTAATATGTATAGCTGGTCATTTTAAGGAAAAGACTTCTATAGGATATTCCAGAAAAAGTTTAAATACAAATTTTGCAACAAATAACATTCCCTATCCTGCAAAATGCTATTTTTCAAAAAACAAGGGAGAGGGACTCAAAATACTTCTTTGGTTTTAGGGAAGTTAAAAACAGAGGAAATACTTTGAGTCCCTGTTCTGCCTGTCCAGCCTCTACAACAAAGCCACTGCAAAACCCTAGGTAATAGTTTTATCATCATGTGCCTACAGTCACACAGGAAAAATGTTACCTCGGGAATCCAAGAGAGTTGATAATGGAAGACAACCACTTTCAGCACAGGATGGAACATTATACAGCCAATATTCAGATATCTTTTGACTATCAATTTTGATAGAGAACTAAAGAAGTATTTCTTTCATTTGATATCTTGAAATTTCTACTGCACCAAAATTCATACATTTAACTTGTAATCTAATTCAGAGAAGGAAGGCACAGTAAATCTGACATATCTAAAAGCTAGAATTAAAACTAATTAATTAACTAATTAATATTAGTCATACTTGCTTTGAAAATACACACACACGTAGCATACACTGCAGATGCTGGTTAAAAATACATTTTTATATGTATATTTTATCTTTATATATATTTATGTATAATCTCAATATATCTTATGGATCTTTAAAAGATACAAAAGCATACGTGTATGTTTACGTGCAAAAGTAACACCAAGGTTTATGTCACCCTCTAATCAGAAGAAAGGATTTCTGTTTTCTTCCTCACTTACACATTACTCAGTGTGCCAAAAAACCTAAGCATTTCAATCTTTTACTTTGTAGCATTTGGATCAAATTCAATCTTCTAATTTGAATATTTACATTTCTTTCCCCTCAGAGCTTGGTAAGACAGGAAAACCATTCCTAAAATCTTCTTAATATCATAATAAAAAATAATGGTTTTTCCCATTAAAATAAGCCAAGTCTTGATATTACTTGTGAATTGAATTATCTTCTCTTTGTTTTACGAATGAGTATGTATATTTTTTAAGTCCATTGGAGGAGGGAGTGTATAGCTCAGTGGTAGAGTGCATGTGTGAGGTTCTGGGTTCAATCCCCAGTACCTCCATTAAATAAGCAAATAAGCCTAATTACCTCCTTCAAAAAATATATATATATATTTTTAAAAGTCTTTTGGCTTGTAGTCAAAGAGCAGTCTGGATGTATAATAGAAATCTGTGTTCCATAGAAAAAAGGACAAGCATTATGGATGTGGCCATGAAACAGAATCTGAATGTGTGAAGCCTATAATGTACATCTTTTGAGAGATTATTAGCAGATGATTGGGGAGGTAAAAGTGTAAGCAAACATGAAAAATAAGAAAATTATAGGGGTTCTGTGTGTTTTGATTGATAGTACCTATGAATAAGTCCTGATTTCTGTAAGATTAAAGTGAATATCTTCCACTATGATTAAATAATCTCTTTCAAGTACTCTAAATGTATAAGCCACTTTAAAATGTATTTGGAAAACGTAATTAGAGATAAGAAAAAGTTAACATTTAGATAATAAACATTCAAGAAAAAATATGCAAGACCTGCCATCTCATATTTCTGTTAAATTTTTGAATTTCCCAAATTGTATTGTATATTTAAAGAGACTAAATGAATTTCAATTTTTACAACTTAAAAATAGGTATATTAACACAATACCTCATTATGTTTTAATTGTCTACCTTATTATCATTTATCATATACATTCATGCTCTTGTTTCCCAAGGATATTTATCCTTTCTTTGATCTGGAACTATAAACACAGTTATGTAAATATCATTATGTATCTTAAACATTCTTCAACACATATTTTAATTAATCATGGTGAAAGATTTATCTAAAAAAAACTTTACTGAGGAAAATTATTTCCTTCTCAATATTTAAGTAGTAACAGTGTTTTCAGTTTGAAAACTCAAAAGTTTTGAAAATTTAAATAGAAGAAATTTCCATTCCTTCATAGTTAGCTAGAGTATAGTAAATACTAGCGTGTTCAACCTAACTGTAAAATTTTAATCAATGTAAAAAAAAATACAGGGAGACAGTAAAGTGGTAGGGAACAGATGTTAGGGAAATGGATATGTCTCTAAAGATTGGAGGAAAGATTGAGCAGTTAATATTTAACGGACGGAGATACAGGATGCCTGCCAAAATCCTGACATCCTTTGAAGAAGTTTTCATCCTTCTACCTCTTTCTTTAGCAGATGTTAGTATATGCTATTTTTCTGGAGGAGGGGAGGAGGTCGTTAGGTATTTATTTATATGGAGGTCCTGGGGACTGAACCCAGAACCTCCTGCATGCCAAACACACACTTTACAGTGAGCTATACCCTCCCCACACTGCTATGCTGTTTTTACATATGTCTTTTGCTCTAGTCATAGCTGATTGGACCAGGGATAAGCGCATGACCCAAGACAACCAATGAAGTGGGCTAATACAAAATTTCTGCCCAATGAGGATGACAGGGAAGTGATTTGAACAATTTGGTACTCTTCTGTAGTGGGAGGTAAGTGGTTTATCAGAATAATAAAAGAGATTTTGAAAGTTGGTGACTGGAACATAAGTTGTAAGATCGAAAAAAAAAAAGATTCGTCATAAGGGTAGACTCGGGATAGAGGGCAAAAGTATGACTCGGTGATTTGTTAGCTGTATCACTGTGGTCCAGTTACTGAACTTTGCTCCATTTTAGTTTCCTAATTGGGAATTGGGAAAAGAATAATAACTAGAATTTATGTAAAGGCTAAACTGAATAATGTATACAAAGCACCTAATATTGCTACCAAGCAAGAGCCAATAGTAAATACACGTTAGCTATTATCATGAACATTAGTATAGTACTGGATACAGAATGATGCTTTTTCTCTCCAATTGCTTTTTATTCTCCACACTGAAAAGGCTGTTTAGACATACCTGTGTCCCCATCAAGCCTAATTTTATAATGGCTTCTGGATACCTTTAAGGCCCAGCTGTAAAAATGAGCTTTTGATTATTCTTCTTTCCTTATGTTATTGAGTTAACTCAAGTGAGCAAAACCTTCTCATTCTAAAAAGTGTATAATACAAAAATAAATAACAGGGAGAAAACATTTAAGGATGAGGCTTTAGAAAAAAAAAAAAAAGAAAAGAAAAAAAATTTCACTCCTCCTATTCTGTTTCTCTGACAAAGGAAAAAATTATGCATTTTTGTCCCTCTCCTTCAGATTTGAAGACAGAAGTTGATTCGTGGACATTCAAACTTTTTCTTAACATGCTGATACTTGTGCTAGACAAATTACAGTGGATTATTGTTTAGTATTGTAATGAATGAATTAGAAGTCTGAGATTTGTGAACTCTGAAATAAGAAGAAATGTAAATTAGTAGGGGAAGGTTCTGAACACCTGGTATTTGCTTTTATGTTATATGTTCTCCATCCCCCAAAAAAGAGATTTGGGTCATATCCGTTTGGTTTTGAATCATCTTCATTTTTACTTAGCTGATACTATTGTCAATGAAGCCTTAAATATTTTGATATAATATTTTAATGCATACATGATAGTATTTATTATGTCTAAACTAAATACTCAAGAATTCTACCGTTTAATTTCAAATACTCTGTATAGTTCCATTGGAATTAAGGAAATAAGGAAGAGAGAGTGTATAACTTTGAGAGGTTTGGAGGTTGGGACAAATGTTTGGAAATGTGTTTAAATGCCCCCTCATAAAACTGAGTGAAAATGCTGCTACTGACAATAGAAGCAAAACATTGGGTAATTATGTGCAAGAAAGACCAAGTCAAAATTCTAAACCAAAATCTGTACTTTACTTCACTCATATCTCAACTATTTAACATCACATTATTTGCTTAATTGACATAATAAACTGTAAGCGCTCCTTCTCTTGATGAAAACTATACAGCCTTGGAAATTTCCCCATACCTAAGTTGAGTACTCACAGAAGAATACAGGATAAAAATGCTGATTGTAGTAACAGGAGTCGCTCCTAGTGCACATTTAAAGTTCTGGTAGCCTGCCTCCTTTTTCTTGCCTCAATGTCTTCAATTTCTAACCCTACCACCTCCCCACCTTTTCTTATTTACTTTCATGAAAAAAAAAAAAAAAAAGCATTTATTGTTTGAGAGATTTAAAATTAAATTGAATCTATCAAATTATATCTATACCCTGGAATAGACAAAGTAACATCCCTTTTCTCAGCACATCACCCAACTCAGACCACATACTAAGATTCTTATGCATATACACAGTAAAGAATTCTATCTTCTCCTTTAAAATATTTGTCTATTTTACCTACTTGCAGTGACAAGTAGAGCAAGAGCAAGATGTGTTTCTCTTACGTTCCTCCTACCAGTGTTTGAAATAGCTCTTCTGGTGGGACAGTCTATCATCTGAGTGTAGATAACACCTGCACAGGTGATTCATTACTTTAAATAAAGATAAAAAATGTGAACTCAGTTGATTTTCACATTGATATACATTTAAAAATCAAGAGTTAAATATATTCCACTCCAAAAAAGTTTGGTGTTAGCTGAAAAGCAAAAAAGAAAGCTGAACAAATTAGAGGTCAGGACACTGGCTCCAAAATGGTCTTGCTGCTTTCTCCTGGGCAAACAGGCTTCAGGGCTTTGGTCATGACTGTCCTCCTCTAGAAAACCAAATATTAGCTAACAGCATCATTCAAATCCTCCTAGTGCTCTTTGTATTTGAATACTGTGCTATGCAGACATATACACTGGATAAATATTAAAGGTCTGACTCTTTTCTTTTGAAATGCCTCCTGGTGAAAATTTACTAGATTTGCTTCATTTAAATACACTAACTTTATTACTTAATATCCTTACCCTGTTTTTGAGCCACTGACTTCTATCTGGCTTGTTTTCCAACTTTGCTCTGAGTTATTTTTGTTAATTTCTAAAGATTCATTTGTACATTGAAAGATTGAAAACTATTCACCATTTTGTTCATAGTCATAATAATCTGACAATATGAATTATACTTAAAAATTGATTTTAAAATAATATGACAAAGGTTCTTAATTTTAATATATTAGTTGCAGACATACTTTAAAAATTTAGTTTTTAGAATAAGGAGAAGCAACCTGAGGTGATGTCTTCAAAGCATACAATAAACATCATATATATGAGAGATTTAAAATTAAATTGAATCTACCAAATTAATATATATAGTCATATATATATATATAGTCATATATATATATAGTCGTTTAATTTGGATAACTATTCATATGTGATTGATTTTCTTTTTCAGCACCATAACTAATTTCTGAGGTTTCTAGGCCAGAATCAATCACGTTGGCATGTAACAAATTCACTTGCTTTTACATATACAATCCTGTTATGTTCCAATTATTATAAAATATTTTATATTATAATATTTTATTATATAGGGAGACTTTTCAGAGAATATTTCCTAATTAACAATCTAAATCTGCTTCAGTTCCTCAAGAGTGGGAGGGGAAATTTTGGGAATCAATACTCCAAACCACTTGCATCAACAGAAACCCATATTGCCTGAAAATCAATAGTCAACAAAGTCGTTTGTGGGGATTAGAGTTATCGGGAATGTGCGTTGAACTAAAGCAAGTCCTTGTTTCTCGTTAGGATTTCCAGAGGCAGGGCCCCCAAATCAGAATTTTATAAATCTCCTCAGGTAACCTTTAGGCTTATTAAAGTTTGAGTGACCTCTAACCTAGAATGTCTCTGCTTCTTTGTTAAGTTTGAATCATATCTTTGCATAAGTCAGACCTATAATTTAAAGGGTTTCCACTCTTATCATATTCTAAGTAATCTACCATGTGTCTTACAGTGAATACTATATCCTCAATTTGGAACAAGTGGATCTCTTGCTCACATGAGATTCCCATATGCCCAGCTGTGCTTTGAGGAAAGTGCCAGCATCTAGCCATTGATTCTCCTTCCACTAATTAGGAAAACAGATATTTATTTAAAATGTGAAATTACAACACACTGCAAATTTTAAAAGGCTGATAAATACATCAAGGATCAATTGATTCAAAAACGAATGCAATGTTTTTATGAATTAACTGACTGGCAAAGCTCTACAATACCTTTTCCTCTACATTTTTTTAGCTAGATACTTGAATCATCTTTTTTGTTATATTTTATACAGAGGGGAAAGTAAGTTAATCCAGCCTTTTCTCTTAAATATTTGATCAAATTTTTAAATTGTCATTAGCTTAGAAAAATTTTTTTACATTTCACAACTTATTATTGTAAGTGCCAAGGAAAGTGCATGGCTGTTGAATCTGGGGAAACCTCTCCATAGGTTTTTCTTATAAATGAGCTGCAAGATTTGGAAGAACTTTCTATAGACTGGTTTCTTGGTTCTTATTCACTGCCCACATACTTCAGATGTCATTAAGCACATTCATGCTGTGACATGACCACTGGTCCTGCATCCAAGGGTCATGATGCGGAGTATGTCAGCACAGTGAGTAAAACTGAATCACATGCGATAGTGGTTATAAATAACTACACATAAGAGTGACTGAATCACATACATTGTCTCACTAAACACAAATTAAATATACTACACACTCAACTCCCCCCAACCAGACTCCAAACTGTCACTCCAATATTGACTTGTTCTCATCTCTGCGTTCACCTTTCTCAGAAACACGCACCACAGTTCACCCATCTGCTCAAACTCTGTTTTCCTAGTTCTAACTATATTCACCTGGCTGGATTTCATGGCAATAGAACAAGAAGAATTTTGGTAGTTAAATTCTGTTATTATTGGTAACCAGAGACATGGGACTACTTCTAAACCTCTGCTTCTCAAACAAGTTACACGTCCATTGAATCATTAAATTAGGGTCATTTTATTTCCTACTTCCTGCTTAGCCCTAGAATCTCATCTCTTCTTCCACTCCAGTTGGCATTTCCACTGTCTAACCCAGGAGGATCTCCTGCCTAGAGCCTCCTGGCAGCCACCTCCTGCATTAAGTTTTGTTTCCCTCCAACTCACTCTCTGGAGTATACTCCATTTTTAAACATGCATTTGGTTATTTTAAATCCCTGCTTAAATTCTTCCAAAACCTAGAATTAAGCTTTTGTCCCACATTGGTAAATCTAGTGCAAAGGATCTCCAGGACTGAACTAACGTCTGCAATTTGCCCCTTTCTCCTGCAAACTTGGGGTCTAGCCCAAACTGACTTAATTTGGCCTTACACTACAATGTGAATTTTCTTAGTGCCTTGATAGATCCTTTGCCTTCTGCTCACACCACTCTTCTCTTCTCCCCCATTTCTTACATGAGATCTACCATATGTTTTAATTTAAAAGTCAGATCTTCTGGCAGATCTAAGTCCTGTGCTTTTCAATGGCACTTTGTATTCCTGTTCTCACGAAACTAATCACAGTTTCTGGATTTAACAAAGAAACTGAAATAATTAAAAAAAATTTGGAAGCAAACATATTGGGGTATTTTTATGGCTTCAGTATTATTTAAATATCCCATACATCAGTTTTCTCATGTATAAAATAGGGATAATAATATACACTTCATGAGTGAGTTGTGAAAACCATTAATATTATATACGACTCATGAACAGGCTGTGGCATGCACACTGAGAGAACTCAGAAATGAAGTGTATTATCATTATTAATCAGATTTTATCTCTTCATGTTAACTTTGAAGTATATTTTTTGTCCTATTAACTTTGGCTAGCTGAAAACAGTATCAGTTCATTGGTTAGACCATTGTTCCAGGAATCTTTACTCTTCTCAATTTCGTCCCCTAGTTCAATGACTTTCTATATAGCAAATATTGGCCAATGGACACTATGGCAAGAATAGCTTGTTGACCAATGGTGAGGTGTCATTCCACATTATGCTGTGATTTTCTATTCTCATTCTCATATGCTTTTCAGTTCTTGACCAGGATTTTCATCTCTATATTATTTTTATGAGAAACTACATCCTCTTGTGAGGGTACTTCACAGTGACTGCCACTCAAATAAAAAAACCACCCAACAAACAAAAAATCCCTTGTCTATGGTTCATTTCTTGTCTTCCTAGAGAAGTCATCCATTTCACAATTACAGTTTTTTTAACATAAAATTCTGCCAGCTGAAATTGATAGAAAATTGCCCACTCAGTGGGCAATAACTATTCACTTACACAAACACACACACAATTTAAGTGAACAAAATAAATGACTTATAAGAAAGGAGTAGGCAAATAAAAACAGTAGTATATGAATTAAGTGGAATACAATATAGTCTTTCACAGAAATATCTATTTTCTCTTGTCCAAGTTGTCTTTCTGTGAGCTTGAAAGGTTATGTGGTTTTGTTAAATTGAAATTACTGTGTTGACTATTTTGACAATGCAATCAAACAGTTCAATCATTCTGTGACCACTAGATTCTTTGGCAGAATCACAGTCACAGGGACATTCTAATGCTGTGAAAAATAATTTTCAACGTAATTTCCAAAAATCTATTGGCTGTAAATAATAATAGAGATGAAAGTTACATTTCAGCTTCCAAGACTTGTTTTCTTCTCTCTATGAAACCAAACCAAATGTTTATATGGTATGTAGAAATAAAGTTCCAATCATACATTCAAATTGTCTTTTACTATTTGCCTTATAAAAATGAACTGAACCAGGTATTTTGAAAATACGGTTTACCTTTCATTTCATAACTCTCGGGAAAATACTACTTTTTTTTTTTTAAATTCTCTCAAAGTTCTCCCACAAATTCTACGTACTTAATTTTATTCCAAATATTATTTTCAATTTCGATTATGCCTTTGAATATAGGCAGTACCTCTCACCCCAAAAGGAAAACAAGATATTTTCTGGAAAAAGCAACATGCACACACTAAGTTACCTAAAACTATAGGTTCAAGAGTTTCTTGATTATTATCAATTCTATGCAATTCCAGTTAAAACAAAGTTACAATAATTAAATAATAACCTAATAAATATGTAATTTCTTCCTCTATAGTCAATCCTGCAACATCAAATGTTTAATTTTCCCCCCATAAAAGTATCTAATTTTTGATAAAGTATAAAAGTTATTGGATTGGACATTGTACCTATCACTTAAATTCAGGAGGGAAAAAAGTCTGACTTAGAGTATGTTATTAGCTTTGTCTCTATTCCCTGTTATGATACTTTCATCACTAATGCATGAAATGAGGATACTATGAATGTATTTTGGGGCCTCATAAGGTAATAACTGCAATGCAATATGAATATTATAGACTCATCCAAAACATTTCAGAGCATAACAGTGACGGAGTGAAAGGAATACTATATTCATTAATTAATAAACATTTGTATAGCTTTTTTGGAGTCAAGTCCTGTCCTGGTCTTGTGCAAACCCTGAATAACCTCAAGACAGTAACAATTTAGTAATAAGATTAAGCATAAAATTAAAATGACAATGCAAGTTTCCAAGAGCAAGTCACTAGACCAGAAAATGACACTCAAATCTCTAACATCTAGCGTGTAATAAGCATTTGACAAATACCAGTTGAAGAAATAAGTTTTTAAACAGATGTACCTGCAAAGGCTAAGGGGATAGAGGGGAGGGTACTCTTCCGTTTTTTTAAGAGTAAAGAAAAGCAGAATAAGACATGGGAAGGCTTGAAAGAGAAAATCTTTGATTTGGGCTGAAAGATAGCTATGGATTTCCCACACACAGAAGGAAATAATGGAAGAGAGAAAGTTAAACGCTTGAATAAGATTAGGGAAGTAAAAGGGCATTTCAGGAAGAAGAAACAATTTAAATCAAAGGCATACAGGTACATATCGCACAGTCCCTCCAGCAAGCAGTCCAGAGCTACTTGATTAGAGTGCCTGGCAGGGAGCTTAAAAATGTGGCTGGACAGCGATGGTGCAATTGTCTCTGGAAGGGCTGGGCTTAACATGCTCAAATGTTTTGGACTTGACTTCTTTAGCAGAGGGAAGACACTAATTAAAGGAACTTTTAAACAGTGTTTTAAAGGAGAAGTATATCATTATGTGACAAAAGGAGAAATTTGTCAGCAGTTTGGAGAATGACTCAGAGAGAAAGGTCTTGAAGAAAGCAGTCAAGCTAATTAACAAGGTATTACAACACCTTCTCAGCTATCTAACAAACAGTGCCTAAGCCTGGATAATGAAAACAAGAAAGGAGACATGAGCATAAAGTGGTATTTTGGAGGTGAAATGATGGTGCCAAATGGGTCAGTACGAGAACATTGCAGGAAGTGGAGGTGGACCTAGTGCAAGTGCCCCCCTGAGTGGGTGCACCATTAATTAAAGTAGACAGGAAACAATAATTCAGGGGGAAAGGTAGTAAGTTCTGTTTTGAGAATACGAGATTGAAGGGAATAATGTGAGATTTAGAGGGAAATGTCCAAAAACTGTTAGAAATGTGATTTAAGATACAGGTGAGAGGATAGGGCTGCTATGTTGGATAATAGTGTCTAAATTCATGGACAGAGAAAGGAAGATTAGAATAGGGGAGGCTGCTCAGTTGGAAAGAAAGAAACTGGAAAACTTTGAAATTATCTTGATGAAGAACAAAAGAAAAATCTTATTTACGGTAGTCTGAGGAGGCTAAGACAATTAACTATAGTATATATTTCCAGAATAAAGGGGAAAAAATAAAACAGCAGGTAACAAGAAAGTCTGAGTTGAGCTTAGAGTGTATGGGCTTATTTTTTATGTTTGCTGTTTTTCACTGAAGATAAATACAGGAAAAAAGAACCCTGTAAACTGAGGAAATAAAGTTAAGGATGTGTAAAGACTGATAGATAATTTATAGGGAAAGATCATAATGGAGTTAATAGATTAAAACAAGATCATGGAGAAAACCATCTAAAAGATAATTTGTGAAAGACTCTTTCCTGAAGACAAAAGGATATCTAGATAAGAAGTTAAAGTATAGTTAAAAATGATAGTGAAATGGAATTGAAAAAATTCATATTTGATGAATTATTTTCTCTGAGGCTAAAGGTGAAATGGAGGTGGTAGGGTCTGAAAAGAGTGGTGAAAGTTTGAAAGAGCTCTTGTTCAAAATATTTCTGGAAAGTGAAAGCCATAAACTAGCATTAGAGAACTTGCTTTCTGATTCAGTGATAGCATTTGTTCACAGAGTTGAACTGATATTTTCTCAGTATTCAGTAAACTCTTACAACTCTCACCTATGGTTTGAACTATATCATTGCCCTGTTGGGCTAACTCCTACTAAAATATTTATTTCCTCTTCCGTTTACATGGTTTTGAGAATTATAAAGTATTGCTTATCACAGAACAAAGTTTTATAATAATAAATGTATTGTTATTCATATTGTCAATGGAAGAATATTGGTATCAATGGTTGGCATGGACCATGTGGCATCAGGAGATCTATGTTTAGATTTGGTCCCTACATTTACTTGTTCTGTGTCTTTAAGTTACCTTAAGTTGTTTTCTCATTATTAGGAATAAAAGGAACAATATCTATTAAAAAGATCAATTGAGGTAAAGAATGCATATAAAACAGAGAGGCCAATATATAAACTCTTGGCAGTTTTTTGACAGTAAATATTTCAGTGGGACTAAAGCATTATTGTACCACTATTCAGTGTCCATTGATGCCTCACTCTCTCCACCCACATCTGTCCAAAAAGTGTTGATCTGTCATGCTCTGTTCTCATCTTTTATTTTCATCCTGGAAATGGCTAGACGGGAAGAATAAAAGAAACCAGGAATAACGAAATTGATTTACTTTAGGAAAGCTACTAAATGGATCAAGGTCAGGAAAGACTTAGAAGGTGAATGAAAGAGGGAAAAAACAAACAAACAGAAAAAAACTGGTACTAGGAGAAAGGGGGGGAATAGGAAAAAGTTTTGAGTACTTGTCAGTCTGCAGAAATTGTTGGAGAAAAGGATGGGATATTTAGTACCATTTGTTCTGTTTTGTGTAATTAATCCTCTTCAACTCCTTTGCAAAGGATTCCAGTACAGATGAAATTTCTTTTTTGATGCTTAAAAAAAAATTAGTCTGGCTATTCCTGAGTGAAACCCTACAGCACCATAGTGTTATACTATTGCCTGAATCGGGTCATAAAAGTATTATTTATCCGATTGTCTACGTGATGAGTCTAAGCAGTGCACATGTTAAATGGGGGCAGTAAAATATAATGAAGTTTGGAACAGCATTTATACAGAAACCGAACTGGTGAGAGACAAAATTCCCAATTTCCCTTAGCTGGGTGACCTCTATTGCTCTAAATCATCATCTTTTTCTAAGAACTTGATGGAAATACTTATGTAAGAGTCTGCTATAGAATACACATAGGGCTGTCTGATTATTGGTAAATCAGGTAAGTATCAGTTAGTTCCTCTATCTGCCTTCCAATGCCAACCCAGAAAAAGACTGTCTTAAATATCCATCCATAAAAATTTCCATGGATTCCCTTAGAAATTCTTGATCCAAATGAAAGACACTTAACTATGTGAAAGACTTCCTATAAAATAAATCAAAAAAAGTTACAAGGAAGTGAAGTGCTTGAATAAGTGAAGCAGCGTAACCGAAGAGCTATGATACAGATATTAAAGTCTCTTTCTTCAGTTCTATAAATAACCATTTTATTTCTCTTCTTTTGCTGTCATAGTTTATTTAAAGAAACTGATTTTTGTAAAGCAAATTTAGCACAGTATTAAAGAGATATTCATGTGTATGTATTAAAAAACGGAATTTCTTACACGGCTACAAAGTGGTAGTTAGTGACGTACATGTACATGCATATGTAAATGAGTGCACGTGCGAAACAAAGTTGACCTTAATAACATATGCATTATCTATTACATAGTTATATGAACAGGTGATCATGCCTTAGTTGATAAGTTATTGTCTAAATGATTTCATTTAGAGTAGTAAATTACAAATACGTTTAATAAAGCATGCAAGTGTTGATTACATAATGGATAAATTTTAGAAACGGATGATTTGTTGGGCAAATTTGTTTTCTTCAGAATACACAGAACAAAGAGGAACAAATCTTATGCCTATGCTGAGGCATTTGTCTAGTGAATCTGCATGTGTTTGGGAATATTAATTTACCTGTTGGGAAACCAGAATGCCTTAAACCTAAGGCATCTTAAACTGAAATTAATTTTATATCACTGTCACACATGACACTAATAGCTAACACTATTTTTTCATGCTGCTATCTTAATTGCGATGTATGTGTGCTGAACATGAATATCTCAAGAGCAAAATATGTCCTGCAAGAAAAATATCTAAGCTGTTTGGTAAAATTTATTAGAAATCTACAATTCCAATAGTAGAAAGCTTTTTATCTTGTTTTTAAATAATCTGAATTACTGTAGATTTGCTATCTGTTTATACTATACAGTAATTTCATCTAATTTGGACATTTAAGAAGATATTTGTGCTTAGTGATTTTCTATAAAATAAATAAGTTACATATGTCAATTCAATAAAATAATAGGAACCAAGTAGTGGCTACATTTTCAACAACTCATTATTTTAGAATGGTAGTGGTGGTTGACGATCTAGAGAAATGTGATTTTACTTGAGGTTAATATTATTCAGACTAATAGTTATGCAGGTTTGGAAAAGACAACTGATACTGGAATGATTAGAATGTTTGCAGAATATCCTAAAGAAATAGGCTGTCAGGGAAAGATACACAGATGATGTTTGTTTTAAGGGTTAGGTAGGTAATGAGGAAAAGGAAGGAGGGACTCTTCAAACATGAGCTGATAAAAGTTGCCATTAAAAGGAAAGACATAAAATTAACAGTGATGGACTGAGAAATGATATTTTATCATTTCTGATTGCTCTTTTTATCTTTAAAATAAATCTTTTTGACCAAATTAGAGGATTTTTCTTAATCTTCAACTCCTGTGTAGACTTCCATTTTTCTGTAACTCCTCTGAAATAATATGCAAAATTTGAAATATATGCACAATATGCAATTATGATGAGAAAACCTTTAGCTTTCATCATAATCTTAAAGGCATCCCTGACCTTAAAAAGGCTAGAAGCACTGGTTGACTATCTTTACATTCCCCCCATATATTCTCTAATAATGGGACTTTTGCAAGCATAGACCAAATAAGCCTGCCAGACAGAAAGCTCTTAAAAGAAACATCATTTTCCTTCTTCAATGGTGTATCTGTCCAAGCATCTAGTATCATATTTTGTACATAGTATGTGAAAGTCAGTGAATGCTCTTTGAGTGAATGAATGAAAATAAAGAACTAGGTGGATGAGCCAAAAATTTTAATAGTATTAAAATATTAAACATCACTGACACATTAAACATGAATGTTCTTCAATCAAAATGCAACTAAGAAATTCATTCTCTTAACATGGAACTCCCAGAGAAATGTCTACAATGTATGTAATCGATATGGTTAAAATGTATGACATGTAGTTGTAACAGTCAAGGAAACCGAAGCAAAGAACATAAAGCAGGGAATACTTAGGAGTAAACGTTGACCCAAGTAGGTTCCTGTGGGTTTAGAAAAATAAAGATAATTTTTTGTCAATCCACAACCACTCATCTCATATTACACTGATTCACTAAACACACTTATTGGACACTGATTGTACAGCAGATCCTGGGCTAGAAGGAAGGGATTTAGAAATGCAAAGTTATGGTAATCCATGACATAGGCTACCTCATGGTCTGGTGGATATATAAGCAGGACAACCAGCAAATCAAACAGTCCCCACGGGATGTATGAACAAATGCAGGGTCAACACAGAGTACCAAAATGAAGACAAACACACTTGGTCTACAGGGCCAATACATTTAATTTGGAAACTTGATAAAAGTTGTGATTGATGTTGATTTATTTTCTAAACTCCCTCTGTCCTATTTTTTTCATGTCTCATCTACTAATTTAGTGATTATTTGATTCCTCCCTCTCATCAGTCTACTAAGGTAGGATAAGCCTGGATTTCTTTTGGCATTTGAGAAGACAAAATTAAGGAATATGTGATAAGCACACCATTAAATATATCTCCCCTTTATAGTCCACATATATTGACATTTGACTTCCCGTGCACCTACTAAACGATCCTCATGTAGAGGACAATTCTCTGTATTTTGGTTGACTGCTTCAGCATGCCTCAATGACTTGGTAATTGAGCACTGATATACAAATTGTAACCTTTCAGGATGAATTTCACTTACTTGCTCTCTCACTGGAGAAAGTATTTCTTAAGGCAGGCTGAATTTATTCACTCCAGAAATCCATCCACTTTCTAGGACACACAATGCTTCACAGTTGAGCTGGACTGCAAACTCTTCTGAAGCATAAAGCTCTTCTAAAGCATAAAACTCTTCTAAAGCATAAAGCACAGGATTTTTAATTGGAGTGGGTGGGAAAATTGATTGTGAAACTTGAAATTCAGACTAGCAGGTGTGCTTTCCATTCCCTGTCAGGAGTATCATGATGCAGCTTCAAAAAAGTGGAAACTGGGTCATTCGACTAGCAGTGTACTTTCCAGGAAACTACTGAGCCAGAATATCTGGAATTTCTGAGTTTGGACAAAAAAAGAGTATTGACTGTTTTTGTTTGTTTGCTTCTCCTTTTAATATGCTTATATTGATAGGTTCAACATGAATTATACTGCAACAAAGATGCTTTAAGTCTTGAAGAAAATGTCATGCTGTTCTTACTCGATCTAAGAGAGGCCCAGATCGTATTTCCTGTTTCTGAACTATTTAATTATATAAGAGAAGCTGCCGGGAGAGAGAAACAAATGGTGAGACATTACTGCTACCCATGTAAGTTTTCGTAACAGGAGTACCAGTCAATAGGGAGAATATATTATAGTTCACATCAGGCCAGAATTACGAGTTCTCCAACACTTGTAGCTCACTTTTCACGTGTGTACGTACATATACTGCAGCACCGAGCATACTTAGATAGTCTAAGTGCAGCCCAAACGCTTACACCAGAGGATTCATGTCAGAGGCCATTCCAAATTAATTTAGATCATAAACCAAAAAAATGTCTCCAAATTTACATTTTCATGGGAATATTGTAGCTGGCCACCACAAACAAGTAAACGAAGCCAGTACATCCACCTACTCTGTCTGTAACAGCCTTAAGCATTGGTTCCTTTTCTTGACTATTTTTAGACACTTAAAGTACCCAAGATTGTATTTCAATTTTAGCAAGACCTCTGAAGGTAAAGAAAATCTACTTTACATTCTGCTAGAAGGGAAATGAACTTGAGTAAGACCCTGTAGACATTAACTAATGAAAAATAATTATACTGCTTTATCCAACGTGACAATTAGCCTAATTTGCTGAAAAAAAAAAAAGTCACCATAGATTTACCCTAACACAAAGCACGATCAGTTGTTTACTTGCCATCGTCAATTAATGAAATGTATCTAAATGAAAGACATTAATAATTTATTATTACAATCATCCTCACACATGTGTCTTCCCAGAATTGGTTAAAGAAAAAAATTAATAGCAGTGAAATGAGTTTTTGTGCCTTCCAGAAAGAACTCTTCATTCTTGGATTGTGTCCATGTTTTAGGTTAGTCATCTCAGAAGTAGTCAAAGATTTGTATTTAATTAATGAATCATTTTCACTAAATTTCATTAATTTTCATTAAAATTCATTTTAAAATAATGAATTTTCAAAATAGTGAATAATTATCATACCCATTAATCATGTAAAATATGATTCAACTATTAAAGTGAATTTAACAATTGAATCAACTGTTTATACTGATCCTTAAAATTTAAAAAAACACAAAAACTTTGGGTCATCTTTATTAAAACAAATTTTTTCCTCCAAGTATTTACTGAGCATCTGCTTCAAGCCCAGTCTGTTTTAGGCACTTGAAAAGTGATGAAAAATCAGAGATCCCAGATCTCATGGGAAACAAGAAGTATAAGATTAACATAATAAGTAAAGTAAATAGTATGTTAGATATATGGCAAGTTAACATTTCGAGATAAAATAAAAATTACTGAATTTATAAAAGTAAATGTGTTTTTCAAATAAATGAGAATTTTTTTTTAGTATATGCATGTCCCTTACTGCATATTTCATGGGATATAAAATGTATTTGTTGTTTATCTGAATTCAAATTTAACTGGGCATAGTGTATTTTTATTTACTAAATTTGGCAACCTAATGGTAGATGCTGTAGGGAAAAAAAAGTGTAAGAATAAAAAGGCACCTGGACTGCAGCATGGGGGCAGAGGGTGCAGGGTTTGCTGGGAGTTGCAGGTAAAGTAAAAATTGATAAAGACTTGAAGGAGTTGACTTACTTAGTTAGGCAAAGGGATATTTTGAAAAAGAATGTTCCAAGCAGACGGACTGCTAGAGCAAAGGCCCCAAAGCAAAACTGTGTCTGGCTTAACTGAGAAATATTTTAATCTATGACTTTAAATAAAAAATTACCAATGAATTAATGGATGCATATCCCTCAGGAGAGGTCATGACATTCTCAGAATGACTGTTGTTCATGGTCACTACTACAGTCCAGGTATGGGCTGTCCATACAGAATCATATTTCATAATGACAAGTACCTTCCATTCCTCATTTTTAAAGAAATGCTGACCCTAATCCTTCTAGGGGAAAAAAAGGTGGTGCTTTTCTCTCTTTCAGAGATAAATTGGTTTTCCAGCCACAAGTGAAATATTTCTACCAGTTACGTTGTATAGGGCCTTAGAGTTAACACATCTCTAGAACAAAGTAGTGCTAGTTGTATCTCAACAGAATCCAGGTTAATGTAGTTTAGTTTCAGAAGAGTATTCTGTTCAAAGAAGCCTTAAATGTAGTTCTAGTTGGAACGACTGCAAGTTATGATGTAATTGCATAACTTAATTGAAAATTGGAGAAATACTGAATGATACTCTTATGAGTACAAATTAGCTTACATTTCAATTATAAAATGACGTTAATTTATTTAATCCTTGGATATAGAGAAACTGACTGCTTTATTTTACAATGACATAAATGTCTAAATGATCCATAAATAAATCAGATATCAGCAGCTTCCCAAGTGTTGTATAATAGAAGTATGTATCTATGTTTCCAAAAATGAATGTTAAATTGGAAAAATATACAAAAACATATTTTCTTTATGTATGCATGTTAGAAAAGCTCTTTGCCTGAATTTTCTGGATGAATGTTCCTCCTCAGTCTTTATCTTCTGTGTGTAGTCATAGCTTCCCTGCTATTAATGCCTTTCCAGATAATACTGTTTTTATTCGTTCACTTTAAAATAAACATGTTACGTGACACAATGTACTACATAAACCACAACCAAGACTTCATGAGCCGTAAATGGAAGTTGGTGATATCTATAGAAGTAATCATGCCCTTGTAGAGCAAGATGGGTTATTGGCATATTTAATTTCCTCATAAAATAGGAGCAAGAGCATTAACTGCTGAAAATATTACATCATATAATAACTAAAATGTATTAAGGTATGAAAAAACAATGACAAATGCATGTCTTTGTGAAATAACCGATCTAAGTATGATTCAGGATTTGAGTTTGGATATTTACACATATATACATATTTTCATTTTTGACAGACCAACTAGAGCAAGTATCAAAAAGTAGAAGCCATTGGGAAAAAAACCTAAAATCAAGGAATTTGTTTCCCTTAAATAAGAGATCTGCAAATTGTGAGCAGGTTTCCATTAGCTTCTACTTAGTATCTTTGTTTTCGAGGGAGATAATTAGGTCTATTTATTTATTTATTAACAGTTGTTTTAAAATGGGGGTACTGGGGATTGAACCCATGACCCCGTGCATGCTACTCATGCATGCTAAGCATGCTCTACCACCGAGCTATCCTTGCACCCTCTATTTAGTATCTTAAGAGTTGGCTGCTAACTGGATGACTTCCAATTTTTTAGGGAAAAAGTTGTTGCTACTTGAGGTCATATTCTCTGAAAGTCACCCCTGACTGCTTATTTACCCTGCCTAAACCCCTAGAACTGGCTTATAATGGCTTTATCACAGTGAATTGTAATTATCTGTTAATGTGTTTGTATTTCTTACTAGATGAATTTAAAAGCATGCTATAATTTGGATAAAACTTCAAGGATTTCTCTTCACAGAGAAAGAAGAGCTTAATGATTAAAAGCATTCTTTCCTAGAGTTTTGCTACATATGAATCTTACTACTTTTCAGCTAGGTAAACATTGGCAAGTCATGTCATGACTCTTTCTCTTGATTTTCTTATTCATAATGGGATTAATAGTAGTATCTGCCTTATATGGTAGTTTTGGGGATTGGATGCTTTATTGCATGGAAAATCATTGATGTGTTCCTGATACAAAACAAGTATTCAATTAATGCTAGTCCTTATTACTAGCTGTTTTATTCATCTCAGAATATAACGTGTGCCACAAAGTAAGTGGTCAGTTAATATTCTGGAATCAGTACCTGGATGGTGGATAAATGGATGGATGAAACAACCTGAAAGAGCAGTACTTATTATTAAAATTCAAATATTTTACCAAGGAATAGTTCAATCCATATTTTAAAGATCTACCCAATGCATTTAGAAAAGCTGGTGCACAGTTAAGTCTGGTCAATTATATTGACCTCATTTTGCTAGTGAGTTATGATAGATATTGCAAGTAAAATTCCAGAAATATTTCATATCAAATGCAAGTCATTTGAAAACTAATACCATAGCTTAATAGCAACAATTATTAAAAATATGTATATAGCAGCAACTATTAAAAATATTTAATTATTATTAAAATAAGAAGAAAAATTAGACATATAGCTCTTAATTTTTTTGGTCTATTTGAGCATATACCTAGAAATCTCATAGAAAAGCTTAGCTCCTTAACCAGTTGGTTTCCTCTGTTCTTTTTTTGGTTTAATGAATATTTTGCACATGATATTTTGGCTACATTTAGAAATGTGCTTGCAATATCTTTGATACTGACCTTTGTGGTAAAGCTTTAGCAGTTATATTCAGACAGTGCAATGCTCCCAAATGAAGGAGGCATTTAATACATTGGTAAAATAGGAGTTGGTTTTATACAATCCATCATTATTATAGAATGGTGCTGTCCTGAATTCCATTCATTTAAAGAGGTCACCCTGTAATTCCAATGAAGCTTCTAGAAATTGTTTAACTAGATTGTACACAAGATAATGCCAAGGCTAATGACTGCATTTTAATTAGATGCATGATCACAAACTAAGTTGTGCCCTGAGTAAGAATATAATATAACATCAAGAGGGCACAGCTCATTTATGTTCTATTTGATTGCAAAACTTTTGTTTGAGGGACTAAAAATAACCTACAGACTAAAAACCTATGCCGAGCTCAATGATACAACTGGAAAAATATTTTCTCTCCAGATTACTACCCCTTTTATAATTAGTAAATTAGAATGAATTTCAGAGATAATATGAAGACAGCCTAACCCAGATATTATTCTCCAATTTAACAGCTTAACAAGAAGGCAGAGTATATTCCATCACACTGCACGCCATCACACTGAGCCTTCTCAGGGTTGGAAGCAGCAAATTTCCGTACCTTTTTTTAATCACTAGCCTCTGTGCTGAGGCAGTCAGTGAGAGCGGATAGGCCACAGGCAATGTTGTATGCTCCTCACCTCATTTACTCAGCAAATGCCTTATCCAGGAAACAGTAACACCAGCCAGCAGGGATGACAGTGTAAACCTGAGGCTCCCATTCACTCCTTAGATCCTGAGGCTTTCATTCGCTCCTTCACTGCAGATTGACTTAATCCTATTTAATCACATCCTCCCTTCCCACTCACTTATAAGCAATGAAAAATTGGAACCAAGAAGAAAAGCTAATAGTCTTCATTAGATTTTGACTGACTCCAAGAATCCATTAGGGAGAGGGGTAAGGAGACTGAAAATTCTCTCTCCCCTGCCCCTCCCCTAACTCCTGGCTAGCTCCCACTCATGCTTCAGGTCCAGGTTTAAATTTCACTCTATCAGAGAAGCATCCCCTGTTCACCAAGAGTTAGTTAATTTCTCCCCACTTTTATACGCGTTCATAGGATTCCAAGCCTTTCCATTTTCGCTACTACCAAAACTGAAATTAAGTAACCCTGGCTGTAAATTAATAGTTGAATGGTTGTCTCTCTCACTAACCTACAAGCCTCATGACAGCAGTGACAGTTTCCATTTCCAATGATAATAACCCTGCACTTACAACAGTGACTGATAAGTGTATGTTAGGTGTCCAATGAACATTTTTCAGATAAATAAGTGAATGAACAAACTTATTTATGTCCAATTTAAAAGCAGTCTTGATTTTGCCTACCAAGTTACAACGGGTATGATAAGAAGACTCAGACACATTGAAATCTCTTTGTCTTAGTTGTTCAGTTGTTACTGGAGAAGATTCTCACTGTATTAAACTGTTATAAAGTTATATGATTAAGATGTAACAACACTAATTGGAAACTCCATGATTTTGTAAGGTGCTAAATGATGATTAGAAATGGTTTGCTTGTGAGGCCACTTTAATCATACACCAAATGTACCATATTCTAAAAACATTTAGAGTCAATGATGATACAGAGGAATGGATTCTTATTCCAATGAGGTTGGAAATTCCTGAATTTATTCATGTTTGCCTCACAACTGTTTGGCACTTCCTCAACATCTTATCTTTTTCTCTTACCAAGAACTTAATGTCTCTTACTCCATTTGAATATTTTGTCTTTCATCAGCTTCACAATTAAGTAATCTTAATTAATTTATGGCCAAAATTTCCTGTAAATAATTCATCACTGTTATGGTCATTATTTCCAAGAAAACTGATAAAGCCGATTAATGTGTATTTTAGTAATCTTTCATAGTCAGATTTTTTTTATTTTGATATAAAGACAAGACTGAATTTATCAACATACTATATAGCATTCTCTTGTTTCATATAAATTCCCTCAATAATTTATAATAAGCCAATTATATTTAAAAACTGAAGTAGGATTAGAATTGAATAAGAATGCAAAACTCTATGTAGGTAAGAGTGAGAGAATTCATAGGAAAAAGAAATATGGCAGTCTTTGGAAATGCCAAACAAGCTTCAGTTTATTTAAACAAATGCATTAAATTGTATATTTTTCTATAAAATAACAATTATTCTTGTCTTCAGGTGGATTAATATCTATGAAAATACTAGTGAAGAACTGTAGAGTCATTTAGGGAAAGAGTAACAGAGAGTGTGAGGTGAGACTGTAATATCAGACTGTAAGTTCCTCCTGCAGGCCACTGACTCCCACCGCAAGACTTACGGAGAAAAAAAATCAAAGAAGAACCTAGTCTTTTTTGCCTCTTTGAAGGCAGATATTTCTAGTGAAGGCTGAGACTTCATAAGCAAATAGTAGGAGATATCAAAGAAATGCAAATAGTATAAAAGAAAGATAATGAATATAATAACATATATCAAAGGCAGAACTAAGGCAGCAAAAAGAACAAGAGTATAAAACAAACATTATAAATACAATCAGAAAGACCTAAGAGAGCTGGAAAATTTTTTTTAAAAAGCAAACTTTTTTTTAAGTAGAAAGAGCATAATTATAAATATAATTAATAAAATAAAGAATTTAATATGTAAGTTGAACAGCAGAACAGGTTAATCTTAAGAAAAACCCCTTAGTGAACTAAAACAATAGGTCATGGACTTTTTTCGCAGAAGATACCATAAAGAGATTAAAAACAAGAAAGAAAAGTTAGTGATGTAAAGAACAGAAAATACAAAGGTAAAACTTATTTAAGTAAACAACAAAAATTAATGGAAATAATTAATAAAACCATAATCTTTGCAAGGACAAATTTCTGGCAAACCTGAACTAAAAAAGAGAGATGAGTACGCCAAAAAAATACAGAAAGAAAAACAGGAAATAGCTGTAGATATTGCAAAAAAGATTTCATAAAATAATAAACTATGTGTTATTACATTAAAAAAATCTAACTAAAATGATAACATTCTAGGAAAACACATTGATTAATTATAAAAGCAGAAATAGATAATGCAGATAAACCATTAATCATAAAGTAATTTGAAATGATAATCAAGACTCTACCCCAGATTCCTCACAAAGACTCCATAATTTTATAGATACATTTTTACCAGTATTTTTGAAAACAGGAAGGATGGGGATCCCCATCTTTCCTTAAATCCAAATCACGTAGAGTCAGTACAAGAAAAATAAATTATAGGTATATATGAACAGAGTTATAAAGATCCTAAGTACAGCAAGAATTAAATTAATCCAACAGTGCATTAAAAATGTAAATATAATATGATCAAGCAGAATTTACTTCAAGAGTTATTTAGTGTCACAAAATCTATCAGTGCAATTATCTGTATTAATGAACTGAAGTACAACACAATTATATCACCTGGAGTGACACAAAATGTAGTTGAGAATGTAAAATAGATTTTAATAACATACGGAAAATTATTCAAAATCTAAAAATAGTATTTTTCTTAACTAGAATAATGTTACTTATAAAATTCTATAGTAAATGTTACACTTGGAAAATACATTTTGATATATTTCTTCGAAGATTTGAGAATAAGAGGAGGATGCTACCAATCACTAACAATGTTCATGTGCTACTCAAGTGCTCGCTAACTTTACAAGTCAGGAAAGGAAAAAAGAGGCATAAACATGAAGCAGAAAGAGGTGTGGTTAGTTTTGGTTTTGTTTTGTTCCACTTTTGCAAATTATGTGATCACTTAGAAAACCTAAAGGACTATATTTTTTAAACTATTAGAATCAGTAGGAAGGGAT